>NC_051134.1:10695476-11295476 GCF_014839805.1 Manduca sexta | reverse complement strand
TTACTAAACTTAATTAATTGTTACTAAGGTAGTCCTATAACTTTCTTCTTAGCCATTGCAATCGATTTATGCGATTGAGCACACACTGTCGTGGTTTTCGCTTGGAGTTCACCGGGCCCGGAGATGTGGTCAGCCAAATTACATTTTGGTTTTGCAGTAATGTGCATTCCATGTACGAGACTACATGACACGTACTATACTGGTACGCTATAGTGCAGGGGTGGTGAACATTTATAGGTTAAAGTGCCATTTATTTAAAAAAAATCTATCTGACAGTCCATTTAATTTTTTTTTATGTTCGAACAAAATTTTTTGTTGGGATAATTTAGACATGCCCGAATTATTTTGTCTCGTGATATCACTGGCACGCGTGCTAATGGTTCCCCTTCCCTGGTGAGTGCATGGTTACAAGAATGTACTTAGTCTGGCCATAAATACTGTTACACTTAATTATAAAAAAATATTACATTTGAATTTCGAATCTGTCATTTTTATACGATTGTTCATTGTGTTTTCTCATTTTGGCGCCAATACATTGTAAAATATTTTGCGATATTAAAATGGTGTGGGGTGATAAAGAGAACCGAATCGCTGTGATAGCATTACACAAAGTAGGTATGGAGCCAAATGCAATTTTTAAAACTCTCCATACACTTGGTATTAGTAAAATGTTTGTGTACCGGGCTATTAATAGGTACAATGAGACCTCCTCTGTTTGTGACAGAAAAAGATCTGGCCGTCCACGTAGTGTTCGTACGAAAAAGGTGGTCAAAGCAGTAAGGGAAAGAATTCGAAGAAATCCTGTCCGAAAGCAAAAGATTTTATCTCGGGAAATGAAGATAGCACCTAGAACCATGTCGCGTATTTTAAAAGATGACTTAGGACTTGCAGCCTATAAGAGACGCACTGGCCATTTCTTAACTGATAATTTAAAGAAGAATAGGGTGGTAAAATCGAAACAACTACTGAAGCGGTACGCAAAGGGAGGTCACAGAAAAATTTTGTTTACGGATGAGAAAATTTTTACAATTGAGCAACATTTTAACAAACAAAATGACCGTATTTATGCTCAAAGCTCTAAGGAAGCTTCCCAATTAGTCGACAGAGTGCAACGTGGACATTATCCGACTTCAGTGATGGTTTGGTGGGGTGTTAGCTATGAAGGAGTGACTGAGCCATATTTTTGTGAAAAGGTATCAAAACATCGGCACAAGTGTATCAAGATACCATTCTTGAGAAGGTAGTTAAGCCCCTTAACATCACCATGTTCAATAACCAAGTATGGTCCTTCCAGCAAGACTCGGCGCCGGGTCATAAAGCTCGGTCCACGCAGTCTTGGTTGGAATCGAACGTTTCGGACTTCATCAGAGCTGAAGACTGGCCGTCGTCTAGTCCCGATCTTAATCCGCTGGATTATGATTTGTGGTCAGTTTTAGAGAGTACAGCTTGCTCTAAACGCCATGATAATTTGGAGTCCCTAAAACAATCTATACGATTGGCAGTGAAGAATTTTCCCATGGAAAGAGTGCGTGCTTCTATTGATAACTGGCCTCATCGTTTAAAGGACTGTATTGCAGCCAATGGAGACCACTTCGAATAAGCTTTTTATATTTTTAATTGTTTTATATTTATGTATTAAACTGACACACTGTAAAAGTAATAAATGTTATTTGCAGTTAACAATTTTCTTTTTTCTTTATTACAATATTTATGGCAAGACTAGGTATATGATGTGATGAACGTAAAATTGTATACACCGTCCAATCATTTAACTTTTGACTGTTCAGATGCTAATCAATTGGGGATGCCCTAATGCGTTACTGTTCCTGCCGAGGGGTAATCCTCTCTCATCAGTCGATATTCTATTGAAACCCATTCCACTTTTTGTTTTATTGATTTGAATGATGAAAAGAGTTTTCCGTTCGCCTGATGGTAAGCGATAGGACCGCCTATAAACAGTAGAAACACCACCCAACACCTTGAATTAAAAAGTAATGATTGGTATTCCACTGCAGTCGCAATCCTGAGACATGAGATGTTAAGTCTTATTATGTCCAGTAGTTACACTGACTACAATGTCCTTCAGACCGGAACACGACAGTGACTACACACTTCTGCTTGGCGGCAGAAATAGACGTAGCATTGGTACCTACCCAGGCGGACTCTTATATAAGGGGGTCGTCGGCGGGCAGCAGGGGGCTGTCCGCCCTAGTGCATTTCTGTGCATCTTTTGCACAGATGACCCCCGGGATGGACGGCAGTGTGTAGTTGGCCTCACGCTGCCGTAGACGCCGCAGGCGTCCTTCGGTGCGCGGGGGCTTCCGAGCCCCGGCTGCGGTCGTAGACTTAGACACTTTTTTTTTTTTTTTTTTTTTTTTTTTTTTTTCTAATTCCCCTACACTTAATAGAGACTTTCTTTTCTGCTTTATTTTCTACATTTCTATATAATATTTAGTGTTTTTAGTGTTTAAGAGCGTTGCTCTTTTGGGCCATGGTTCTTACTGATCCCTTTTGTGAGACTTTCTTGTTTCATCTTCTATCCATCTTTTTGTTTTTTACTACATTCTACTATAGCTATCTACTTTTTATTTTCTATATCTTATTTTCTACTGCTTATCTTCCTATTTTCAATTATTTCTAGATTCTTATCGCTATTTGTTGTGTTACTAAATATATGTAATATTATCTTACATTATTTAGTTCAACTATTACTACTTATTTCTATTTCTTACTCTATTTGCTATTTCTTTTACAGTATTTTATGAATTTATTTCTACTTTCTTTTCCGCTATAATTATATGTATGTTCTCTATTTTAACTTCTATATCTAGTTCTATTTCTAGTTCAGTTCTTTCACGCAAATGCACCGGGCATTTAGTCAGCACATGCATTACACACTCACTTTCCGTTGGATCGCAGATGCATGCCGGACTCTCCTTACACTTGAATCTATGCAAGTATTCGGAGAATCCGCCATGCCCTGTGAACACCTGCGTTAGTATCGGGTCTATAGGTGTTTGCTTCATAATCCGATGAGCCTCTACGACATTAGGGAAGAAAATCTTCGTGGTCGAAGCGGTTTCTCCCTCTGTATAGCGCCTGTCCCATTCGTCGACTGACTCCGCTCTAATTTGTCTCTTGACGTATGAGACAGGGCATCTGCTATACTGAGGTTTGGTTTTGGATTTAAGTGCTGCGTCCTTTGCGAGCTCGTCTGCTCGCTCATTTCCCTCCATCCCTGCGTGTGCCTTTATCCAAAATAGGTTTATTATTTTGTTGCGTTCTTTTAATGTTCTTAAATTTTTCCTAATTTTGAACGCAAGGGGATGGAGGGAAGTTCCGTCTGCTACGGTGTCCAGCGCCGCCCTCGAGTCGCTCAGGACGCTGCAAATTTCCCTCCCACTTTTGACCGCTTCCTCCGTGGCTCCGTGAAGGGCCAGCAGTTCCGCCTGGTAGACGGTGCAGAAGGATTCCATTTTAAATTTTTTGCTTCTTGTCTCGGCGGCATTTTCCCAGATTGAGATTGCCGCTCCGACTTTGTCTTGTATTTTGCTGCCATCTGTATATATACAGAGGCACTGGCTGGTAATTTGGTTCACTTCTGCACCGTCCGCCAGGCACCGATATCGGACCATGCTCCGCTGCGCCGGGTGCTCGAGCTCGCCGTAGGCCACAGGCCGTTCCACCTCTCGGTCTCCCACCACTCGCCGAGAGTATCCCCTCTTTATTTCGTATAGGGAGGCGTTCTCCCTCGCACGTATATCGAGGGGCAATATTCCGGCGAGCAGTAGGGCCGAGTTTAGTGAGACGGTTCTGTAGGCCTTCGTGAGCTTTTGCGCAAAGCCTCTTTGGACGACAGCGAGCTGCTTCCTCACTCCGAGTTTTCGCGAGGCCGGGGCCCACACACTTGCTCCGTATAAAACTACTGGCTCCACGACAGCCGTATATAGCAGCTTTATAACGTCTGGCCCCAGCCCCCATTGCAGCCTCGCCGCCCGGGATAGCTTGTTGTAGAAGGCGACTGCCTTTCTACAAACTTCGGAGACGTGAGTATTGAAAGTCAGCCCGCTGTCGATGGTGACTCCCAGTATTTTTATTTGTTTTTCCAGACCAATGTCTACGCCCCCCATGTGGAGGATCGGGGAATCGTACTTAAGCTTGCGCGTTATTACCATGGCCTTGGTTTTGTGCGGCGCAAACTTAAGTTTGTTTCGGATTCCCCAGTCCTTCACATAGGCCAGCGTTTCATTGGCCCTCTTTTGTATTTCGCCCATCTCTTGCCCTTCAAACGCGAGCACCACGTCGTCGGCAAAAGCTTGGCAGTGACTGCCACGTCTGTCAAGCTCGAACAGCAGTGGGTCGAGGAGCAGATTCCAGAAGGTTGGGCCTCCAATGGATCCCTGTACGCATCCCTTGGAGGTCCATCTCTCGACCTCTTCACCGGAATACCTTACTTTAACTTTTCTGCTCTGGAGGTAGCTATCTACAACCCTTCTGATGTTGGCTGGACATCCTTCCTCCGCCAGTCTGACCCTGATTGCTGGCCACCAGGCGCTGTCAAAGGCTCCCTCTATGTCCAATGAAACAATGACTACTATTTTTCTTTTCCGATAGTCTGTCTCTTATATACTTCATCAGGACATAGAGGGAGTCTTCGGTGCTTCTCTGGGGCATAAAGCCAAACTGGCGGGGGTGTGTCCTAGGGTGCAGATGCCACCTCACTCGACCCACTACCATCTTTTCCAGGATTTTACCCATCACTGGTAACAAGCCTATCGGTCTATACGATTTAGCATTCGTATAGTCCTCCTTTGCTGGTTTCCGGAGGACTATGACCGTTGCCTCCTTCCAGATGGTCGGGAAGTGGCCAAGTTCGAGGCATTTGTTAGCCAGTGACAGGTATAACCCCGGGGAAGCCGCTATGGCCTGTTTGCAGATATCTGCTGTAAGACCGTCTGAGCCTGGAGCTTTCTTTGGATTAAAGCTGTTTGCAGCTAAGTGGAGTTCTTCTATGGTAAATGGTGGGTCATGTGGTTCATCATAGACTCTATCATTTACTTTTGTGGCTGCACTTCTTATCCGCTGATGTTCTGCGTTATCGGTCTCTGGATTGTCTTCTGGGTAAAACGTTTCCGCCAACAGCTTCGCCGACTCTATTTCGGTAAGGGTCTGTCCTTGGTGTATTAATGGCAGATCTTCTTTCATCGGGCATGCTTTTCCTATTATCCTATAGACTCCTTCCCAAATGGTTTCTCTGTTCTGTTTCCTACAAAACTCTTTCCAACTATCAATCTGAGCCTTCTTTGCCTCGTTCTCATATTCTTCTTTTGATTTCAGGTACTCGTCGACGACCTTGGCTCTTCGGATCGGCGCTGCGCATCGGATTCTCCTTCTTTTGGTGTTCACCTCACGCTTCATTTTGGCGAGTTCATCGGACCACCACGGTAAGTTTATCCTATTTTTTGATTTTTATTAATGGTATTGTATTATTGCTAGTTTCTATTATTGTTTGTATATATTTATTTATTATCTTGTCTAAATTTGTTTTATTATTTATATTTATAATTTCTGATTCTTCTAATTTGTTATTTTCTAACAGCTCTTTCAATTTTTCGTTAAAATATGTCCAGTTTGCTTTCCTTGTATTGTATTTCCTTGTTGTTTTATGTTTACGTTTAACATTGTTGTCTTTACTTTTTCTAATTTTCAGAGTTATCGCGTTGTGGTCCGAACTCGCCATGGTATCGTCTACCCTCCAGTCGTTTATCTTGTCCACTATGTCCTCTGAGCAGGCCGTTATGTCAATATGACTGGTGAGGAGTTTCCCTCCTCTCACCGTTTCAAACGTTGGAGACCCGCCGTCGTTGAGTACCTGAAGTCCCCATTCCCCAAGCATGCCCGCCATTTCTTCTCCTCTACTGTCTGTCTCTGCGCTGCCCCACCATATGCTTTTTGCATTGGTGTCGCCCCCAATGAGGATTCCGTTTCGACCCAGTGTTTCAACCGCCTTCCCCAACTGCTCCAAGTATGGCCCTATGGGTTTGTCTGGCTCAAAGTAGAATGAGATCAGAATCAGATCACGCGCTCCGGTTTGAATCTTCACCACTGTGATGTTGGTCGTGGTTAGGGCCGGGCACGGGGTCGCAGTCCAACCGTCGTTGAAAACCGCGATTGCTGACTTGACTACGGCCCCGTTTCCGTTTATCCCTTGGAAGATTCTGACCCCGCGATGATCCCTCATTGACTTAGACACTTCAACGTCAGAGGAAGCCTGCAGCCGTCCCGAATGCGCCGAAGAGGGCCACCGCGGAGTTTTAGCTGGTAGGCCGTGCATAGGTTAGCTGTACATAGGGTTAGGGTCTCGGCCCGGCGGTCGTCCGAAGGTCGTCATCAAATCCGGGCGGCTCAACGCCGGGCCGTAAGGCACGGTTACCCCAGCATAACCCTCAGTCGCCCCCCATGAAGGCTGGGCGGTAGTAATAAGGATCTTTCTCCGCGAAACCAAAAAAAAAAAAGGCGGACTCTTATATATGAGAGACCTACCAGTAAGCTTACCATCAGGTGCAGTAAGGATCACTTTGCCGTGTACGTATAAAGAAAAATCCAAAATCACTTCATTCGACTAGGGGTTCGAAACCGACACCTTAGATTGGTAGTCTTACTGCGAAATACTACTACGACAACGAGGCTCGTCTTAATATAGGTACGGATAACCTTTTATATATATTTTAAAGCGCAAATGAATTCATTTTTTTTTGTGATTTGTAAATAAATTAGTGAAACAGACAAACGGAAATGATGTCAGTTGTGTAAATACAATAATTCGCATTCCACCAGTATAGCCTGACGTACAATTAGCTATGGTAATGAGGTAACGTCGACAAACAAGGAAAGATTTATGTAATGAGCGACCGAATATATACAGATAAATTATGTATAATGCATTGTATGAATATCAAACCATAGACAAATGTTAATCTATTTTACATATTCATGTGTCACAAATAAAATAATACACAAATAAATAACTAGGTATGTAGTTTTCTATAACTCACTGTTATAAAAAAAATACACATATTACACCTTTATCAGAATGCAATCAGAGCACTTATTTTACGCCATATATGTTCCATCTATGACCCGATAGGGGGCGAGCTTATTGCCATATCGGGCACAAATTTCAGACTCCAGGCTGATACGGGGCAGAAAACCCAAATATTACTTTTTCTGACCCAGGATTCGAACCCAGGACGTCAAAGCGATACCGTACCGCGCATACAGTACAACTACGCCACTGACGCAGTCTTAACCAATGTGTTAACCATGGTTGCTAAGCCGGGGATCGCTTGTACACTGTTAGCAAGGTACCCCCGGTGATAACATTGGTGCACCAAAAAAATAATCGAATTACGTATCAAATAGCTAAACCTCGTCCCTTGCCTAACCCAATTAGAAACAAAATAATATATATGACAATTTAAAACAACATCATCTTTCTGAATTAAAGAAAAAAAAAATATGTCAATTCAGTACGTGATCTATCTGTGACCTAATTTCATCCAAATCCGTTGAAATATTTCTGCGTTTATTTCTACCATCCAAATATTTATACAAATCGCCTTTATAATATTAGTAAGAGTAAGAAGTAATATAAGGTGGCTGATGAAAACGGTGTTCACAGATATTTAATGTGCGGGTAAGCGTCACAGGAATTTTAAACACGAAGGCCGTCACCTAACTCCGTAACGTGTATAGATTATTAAACAGAAAAATATAATGTCTCGATTAGTTTAATAAACAGGTGCAATGCTGATACTAAATACACTACAGAAAAACTGTGATATATAAAAACATAGCGGCCCGCTCTGGCTTCGCACGGATATAACATAACAAAATAACAGTATTTCTCCACTATTTAATGGATGTTATTATACATATAAACCTTCCTCTTGAATCACTCTATCTATTAAAAACAAACCGCATCAAAATCCGTTGCGTAGTTTTAAAGATTTAAGTATACAAAGGGACATAGGGACAGAGAAAGCGACTTTGTTTTATACTATGTAGTGAAGTACGGGATATACCCAAAGAAAATATTTATAATAAAACAATTGTAAACGAAAATTGTGTGAACAATTGTAGACTGTACTGGTGGTAGGTCTCTCTTATGTGACAGTATTATATACTGTCCCACTGTTGGGCACAGGCCTCCTATACCACTGAGAGGGATTAGGCATTAGTCCACCACGCTGGCCTGGTGCGGATTGATAGACTTCACACATCCTCGAAATTCCTATAGAGAACTTCTCAGGTATGCAGGTTTCCTCAAAGTGTTTTCCTTCACCGTTAAAGCAAGCGATAATTCACAAAGAATACACACATAATTTTTTAGAGAATTCAGAGGTGTGTGCGCTTAGGATTTGAACCGGTGGACATTCGTCTCGGCAGTCCGTTCCACAACCATCTCTGCTGAAATGCTGAGATATAAAATAGTAAATTAATAAAAGGTAACAATAGCAATGTGAGTTTATTAAGCAATGGAGAAGTAATTGTATTGTTATGTAGGAATTAAGATAGTACTAAACGTAAACAAATTTACGTTGTTATAACAAAATAACCGTTCAAAATGTTAAACAATTGAAAAATTCCATTTACATAGATCTGGATTTTCAACAAACAAGAAAGCAATAAAATTATAATAATTGAACATTCTGGAAAATTTCATCGCTTTATAACACAAAGGGGAAGTTGCTACGTTTGAGACCGCTTTCACTCAAAAGCAGGTTTATGAAATGTAAGTTAAGGCTTATTTACGTCAACAGGTAGGCATAACTTTGCACTTAATCCATAACTTTACAAACTTACACGTAGGCCGCATAGCCAGAGCCTACGTTTTTATATAACCAGTTATAAATTATTTTTTTTTTTTCAAGCAATTCCAAAACCATTCCGTGGCAAATAGCAACAAATTCTTTATTTAAAAAAAAAAAAAAAAAGTACCGAGTGGATAAAAAAAATAGTATCTAATCTTCTCTAAAAACATCTTGATGGTAGTTCTGCGACGAATATCGTCCCGTACGTACCTATTTCACGTTTGCGCGATTTTAGTTCGAAGTTCAAATCGCGTTCGCACTGTGTCGGGTCAGCAGTATCACTCTGACTTTGCGCCGAACACGACTCGGCCCGGTTACGGCTGGCTGGAAAAGTGCTCGCGCTATTAAAAGTAAAATAAATTAAATAATGTTCCAATTTTAAATGCTTCAAGTTTTTGAATTTAGAATAATAAGTGCGAAACATTATTGTTGAATTTAATAAAAGTGGTTTGTATAAGTGAAACTTTTGCAAAGTTTGCGCGGTGACGAAAAATATAACGTAGTTGTTAATTAAAAACATGATTATTTCCAAACATAGAATAAACCCTATTAATATTTATCGTGTGATTTTATCGCAATTTGTATGACTGTGTATTAAATAAAATAAAATTGTGACGCCGTGCTACTGGCGTTTATTGTTCTCGAACTAAGGTAAGATCTTTTTAATTTTAACTGCGTTTCGACTGTAGGAAATAATTAAATATGTTCTTATAAACATATAAAATTAATTATAATTATGTAAAAATACCTACTTCTTTAAAAAATTCTATTGAAAATTCTATGATAGAAAATTTCTATTATAGTTCGACAACTAAAATATGGTTTAAAAGATATGTTAGTAAAATAAACAATTTATTTTACAAACTTTTTAACTAAGTACAAATAAACAAAACAACTTCCTATTAAAAACGTCATCATCAGAGAAAACAATTACGCTCTACCTTATAAAAGTAAATTTAAAACTTGAAATTCACGCTCTGTCCAATGCCACAGGAAACGAAATTGTCCAGGTTATTAAATTAGGTATACGTATTCTTTATATTTCAACAATTTGTATGAACAGTTATTTTTATTATTGCGGCGTTTAATTTCAACTATCGTGTTTTATATTTGCCTATTAAAAATGAATATTAAAGGAGAGGTACAATAACGGGTTTTTTATTCGTCAATTTTTTTTTGGCCATAATTAAAGTTTTTTTTAATATTATTTATGTATATTTGGATAATACTCCTAAAATACGAGTTTATCTAAATTAATCATTTAATTTTGAAGAACTCCGTTTATAAGATTAAAAAAAAAATATTTACTACTTAAAATTACATTTTAAATTAACGCTTCCGAAATATAAATGCTACATTGGAATACACCTCCAAAAAAGTACAATTGACAAAAAAATAGTTTGTCTGTAAAATTAATTGCGAATGGCAATTTTTTTTTATTATCCGAGAAGAGAAATAATTATTTTTCTTATAAATCTAAAATTATACTATTAATGATCCGAAGCTCCACATTTTTGCCACTTTATTATACAATAAATTTGAGGGTGGTTGGAATGTGTTCAAAATAAAGAACAAGCCCTACAAAAAACACTTTAAGAAATAAGAAAAACGAATCGTATTTATTATTACAGCCTTAACACTTATTAAGAGTAAGCTTTGTTTTTAATGAGCCTCATTTTAGGGTGTATTAAAAAAATATATGTATTTAGCTGTATAAACCAAAATACCTTTTTAAAGATTTCTTAAAATATTTTAGAATTTAACTTCAACATCTTTGAATAATCAAAGATTAAAGGTATTCTAATATACTAAACATGGCAGTACTCTATTGTGCTTTATATCAAAAAAGTCAAAGCCTGAAATACTAGTCTCAAAATTTGTGTTACTTTACTCAGCTATACCTAGCTATAATTTGCATTTTCCTACGTTATTAAGTGACATCAGAATGAATATATGTCATGGAATAAAAATATCAAAAGGAATACTATTTATATAACAAAACTAGTTTTACTAAACATGGCAGTACTCTATTGTGCTTTATATCAAAAATGTCAAAGCCTTTGTATCAAGTACTACGATCACTGTAACTTCACAAAACATCTTGTGCCTCAAATTGTAGAATAAATAAATACAGACACCTTTCAGTCGTAAAACACAAACCGAAAGTAAATATTTACGAAACACAATTTTTATGCGGGTAGGTGCAAACTGATATCACTCTGTACTGGTATATATGCTTATGTTTTGTCCAATTCTCTTATAAGTTAATAATAAAAAATTACTATGTCACCTACTGAAATACTAGTCTCAAATTTGTGTTACTTTACACAGCTATACCTAGCTATAATGTGCATTTTCCTACGTTATTGACATCAGAATGAAATTATGTCATGGAATAAAAATATCAAAAGGAATACTATTTATATAACAAAACTAGTTTTTATCAACGGCTCCGCTCGCGTGATGAAGATTTTCCGAGATATAAAGAAGCCCATAGCCTTTAGAAATTACATAGCATCACATTGAAACAAACAAACTTTTCATCTTGATAATGTACGTATAGATTAAAAACTCAATCAGTTATACGGATTATGTCGACCGCTTTCAAACGACATCAAAGAACGAATATTTTATGTTTCCTCATGTTTCTGTGTGCGATATTTCATCAAGTCGTGGTTTTATTTTTATTTGATGTCACATGAATATTGGGAAGATTTGAGATAAATAATAATGAAATTTTAGTATTAGGACAAGTAAATTAGAAAGATATGAAATAAAACTCCCCGCCGTGATCACGAAGGCTGCAAAGTCTTCGAAACGTTGGGTAAAAATTATAAAAACCCCAAAATAATATTACATTAATATCTTAAATTCGCGTAAACATAATAAAACATTAAAAATAAATGATTCTTATTTAATGTTCACACAAAAGAAGGTCAAAATGATGAAATTTTGTAATAGTAATTGTGAAATTGAACATATTCTACAAATCGAGACGCAATGTAATCTAAGAAAATAAATGTAATTGCAATTGTGCCTATTTTTTATTAGTTTTTCTTTATTGTTATTACCACTCCTGAATTGATTATAATTTGTTCGATTTTATAATTGCAATTATCTTTTTGCCGACTCCGCCAGCAAACTTAAATTTTACACAATATTTAAACATAAAACTTAATACTTAAAGTTTAAATTTAATCGTTCTTACAATAAAATAAGCCTCTCCAAACACCGGCGCTTAGATTGCGTAGAAAGAACCAAACGCTTTTAATTTAATTTCAACTGGTACTATAGAAAATAATAATGATTATTCTATTTTAGCGGTTGAAAAACAACAGAGAGAAATATTTTATTAGTCTGCAGTTATCTTTCAGTAATCGATAATTTAATAAACGGTTTTATTAATTTGACTCGGTCATAGACGGCGTTGAATATTATTAAAATCGTATAATGTTATGTGCATTGTAGCCAGTGTAACAACTGGACATAATATGACTTAACATTTCATGTCTTAGGATGACGAGCGCAGTGAAATATCAAACAATACTTTGTAATTTCAGGAGTTGGATGGTGTTTTTACTGTTTATGAGTGGTCGTATGGCTTACCATGAGATCCATCTCGTCGCAATAAAAAACATCGTTTAGAATCGATATGAAGATATACTCTTTATTGATTATCATATCATGGTAGTAAGATTGGTGATAAGTGGGTGCATTAGTTAGGCATTTGTCTTTACCTTCGACGTAAAGCGTGAGGGAATAAAAAAAATCATTTTGCTCTATTATTTAATGTTGAAATATATAAAAAAGCCTGTCCGATCCGATACAGGTAATCAAATAATATTTTCATAAAAAAATATAATCGTGAAAATCAAAAAAATATAATATACGTCTCTACCACTAACTTAATATAGACTGCTGTCATCATCATCATCTTCTTCTCACTTCTCTTCTCTTACCATCAGATCTAGTGAGGCCTTTGCCATATCGTCGATAAAAAATATAATTATGCATCACCATCATCATCAGCCGCAGGATGTCCACTGCTGAACATGGGCCTCCCCCAAAGATTTCCAGATCGACCTATTGGCGTTTCCAATGTTGCGCTTCCAATGTTTCGCTGTATTAAAGTAATTATGGTATTACTTATTTTCCCAATCGAATAAAATAAATAAGAACTAAGAGAGAGAAAAAGAATTCCGCAGAATTCTTTTTACTTTGTTGCCACGGTTCATTTTACAGGACGAAGGTATCATTCCCTCGAGCACTTTCACTTACAAGTACACATTCAACAACTTACAACTGTTTTTCGCGCAAATCATATAAATTTTGATTCGAACCAAGGATCATTAATGTAATACTAAATAAAATATATTCTGGAAAGAAAAACAAAATATTGAAATAAATCTCATACAATTCTGTCAATCATACGAATAGAGATAAGTAAAAAAAAAATACAGCTGATACTCGGTAAGATTATATCTATTCTCTGAATTTGGTATAATATTACTCATACAATATAATAAATCAATTCGATATCTACGTAGAAATTGCTACGTGCTGAGCACGCGTCGAACGAGCTCAAGGCTTTGACAGATATTCTCTGCCGGGGTTCACTCAATCAAGCGTAACGTTAATCTAAAATCCTTGAAAAGATAGAGTACATACACCGATGTACGCACCTTTTATCCTAGAGGTAGATAGAGGTACAACTAGTACCACTTTTAGCCATTCGTTTCGTTTTATTTCCGTTCCATTATAGCCGAATATATCGCTTTATCGAGCAAAAAATCCAAACTGGGCTGATACTGAGCAAAAAACCCGTTATCCTGGGCATTGAACCGGAGACCACGGCTACTGTACCATAATACGTTACAATTATGCTATCCAGGGAATTTAGAACAATAGATTTAGATAGGAAACGATTAGGTAATTCGATAATTTAAACTGCAGTAGTTTCACTAATAGCTAACTGATTCGGCAATTTTCCTTATTAGAGTTATTAGGGAGGTAGGATGAAATAAACGCATTTAATTTTATTACATGAAATAGCCAACGATATTTGTTTTTGACGTCATATTTTCGCTTACAGAATAAAATTAACTATTTTAGTAAGATACGTAGAATTTGTCTGTGTTTTTAAAATACAACTGTTTGTGTTTTTAAAATAAACTACTTATATCCATTTGGAGCTTAAGCTGACTCCGAGCTAGATGTCATGAAAATCTGTTCATACATTTGGCAGTAAAAGCGCAAGATATAGAGATATCAAAAATGTGTAATATATAATAATGTCAGCCCTGTATTATATACTGTCCCACTGCTTAGCACGGGCCTCCTTTACTGAATTGAAACTAAGAATTTCTTAGAAACGCAGATTTCCTCACGATGTTTACTTTCATCGTTAAAGCAAGCTATCATTCACAAAGAATAATGTGTTATTCTCTAGAAATGTTAGAGGTGCGAGCCCTAGGGTGTATAAGTTTTTTTTTCATTTATCAGAAATAACAAACAATAGTGCATTATATTTTTTACAAAGATTTGCACATGCAATAGTGATAGTTAAATGTACTACCCACAACGCTATCCACAGTTTACTAATAGTTAGTGTTTATACCAGTGACGTGATAGCTCATATCAATAACATTGCTTTTAAGCTAAAAATAAATTAATGATAATTAATTATGTCTTTTTTTAGAAATGAAGTATTGAGGTCTTTTGTCCTACGCGTTGGTATGTAAACAACATATTAATGCGATTATATTACAAAGTACTTCGTGTATGCTTTGTGTAAATTGAATTAAGGTGTGTACCAATAATTAGGTTAAATGAGCTACGGCTGTTGCCAAGATGCTTTTATACAATCATTACCGCTAACATTATATCGACGGTTGAAAGGCTTAGGTGACTTTTTTTTTTAATTTTAATTAGTTTAAAAAAACACAGACTAAAGTGCTGATTTTGAATATGTAACTTAGTGTCACCAATAAAATGTCGCTTAAGTAAATTTTTCAACCGTCGATATGGAAATGATATAAGATAAGTTTTCGCTTACTTTTTTATTTTTTATTAGCGTTAACGATTGCAGAAAGGTATCTTGATTTCATCTGGTGTGATTTTGATATTTCTGCAATGAATCAGTGGATTAAATTCAAAATTCGCATACGGTTAGATAATTTTCTAGATTGGGAAATAGATTTTAATCCTGCTAATTTGCTCTCGAAGGAAATATAAAAAACGGTATTTTCAGTAGATTTCAGTAGAGTACGCTATGAAATACTACTACTGAAGCTGTAATGCATGAATTGTATCAGGAAAGGTCTTCAACGCAGGCGAACCCACAAGCAACACCTAGTATTAATTAGTAGAGTCCTTGTTCCAGCGTGTGCGACGCCCACGAGCCGCGGTCATCTCAGGGTCGCTTTAGATGGCAGTAAACACCACGGTCACCGCTGCGGTTAGAGACCCCTTTATTGCTAATCTTGTCCTTAATTGTCTAAGATCAACAAAAGACTATGACGTAATACCGCACCCTTGACTAAAGTGAACCAACTCAGAAATACTATATATGGAAAATATTTTATCTGGAAATGTTTAGGCGAGGCTTATGTTTAGTTATGGAAATTATGAATGAATTAATTAATGAATGAAAACGCCTTATTGTATACACCAAACATAGAAAAAATTAAAACAATTATTATATCATATAAAAATGCACCAATAGGCGGTCTTATCATTAAAAAGCGATCTCTTCCAGACAACCTGATATATAAAGAGACTTATATTTATGATAAACTAAAGAAGGGGTGTGTAACATATTCAGCATGGAAAAATATATACGATTTGGAAATCTTTGGATAAGGCCTAAGGTCAATAGTGGATATCTAATATAATTTTAAAGTGGTATAGCTGTGACTAATATTGACAATGCTTACAAAAGGTAACTTAAAATTAAAATTTGTTTCACGGTGAACCTAGATAGTAAATTTTTGAGATAGGTCATTTTTGTTCTAAGAGTGTTGTTAACAGAACATTCAATTGTTTGGCGTAATGGCGTAAACTGTGCCGTAAAATGCCCATATATCTATAAAATTTTCGGAGAACATAAATGCCTTTTCAGTGAAGTGGGTGATTGTTGTAACGTTTTATATTTTGAACGCATTGTATTGTGGTTTTAAATGATGTAAATTGTCAGTCATGAGAATTTATCACATATTAAAGATTTTATGCATGTGGGACAATTTTTATAAATGCAGTGATAACTGTTACAATAATTCGTGTACAATAATAAAATTCAAATTGTGTAACTAAAATTGCACAATTTTATAATGATGAATGAAAAAGTACTATATTTATTACTGTTTAAATGTTGATAAGAAACAATGATTCTAGGATTAAATAATGTATGAATACATAGTATGAACTCGTATTATCTCGTTGAGACAAAACAATCTGTCGAGTTATCGCAAAATAGTCTATATTGACATTTTAGTCGATAAAATGAGAATTATAAACATCTTTAAAAGTATAATTTTTGTCAATAATTTGCTTTTATTTTTTAAATTCTAAGATTTCGGATAGCTTATAATTTTGATTATAGTTTAGAAGCTAGTGAACATCCATAGTTTGATTTAGCTTATGAATGATTAAAATAAATAGTTTCTTCAAGGGCTATAAACATATAAACATCGTAATCTATGCTAAAGTAAAAGTAACTTTGACCGTGACTGTCAATAAAGGAAATAGCCAAAACGGACTATTGAAAATTGTTCACCCAATGGATTCTTTCCATCTGCAAATAGGTTTAATAAAAAGACGTAACTTGGCCGGAGACACGTGATATTTCTGACAAGTTATTACGAGATGTGACTCCTGGTGTGTTATTATGATTTAGTTTTTCATAGAATGGCGGCAAACGAGCAAGTGGCTTAATAGAAAGTGATCACCCGCGGATACTGACAATGCTCAACAAAACACGTATATACATGATCATTTTGACATTGCGTTACTAAATGTAACTACATTCTCGTCTTCGCCTTTACTGACATTGTGCTTAAAATCATCCAATAATAACTAATAATTTCACGATAAATCCTAGGTTTTAGATTTCTGATATGTTAACCATTTTATTGTTTAATGCGAATATGGTGTGTTCGTGGGTGTATTTCTTACTGAAAGTATGATGTTGCCGTAACAAATTCTGTTAGAGTAGTAGTAGTGGCTTTAGGGCATGTAAAATTAAAATTACTTTTTATTAATAATTACATATTTTGTTCGAAACTTCTTACACTTTTTAATTTTACATCTATGGCTCAAGTAACTTACCTATTGTAAAGTCTTATTTCCAAGTAGATAAGTATGTGGTTTCTAACGCCTGGTTTGGTTCCCCGCTCTGGTTAGTAACGCGAAATCAAAATGACTCTGTATACTAAAAGATTTTCCTATAGTAGTTATTTAATTTTGTCTATTTATTTCGTCTTGTTTACATATACATCCATTCATAAACAATATAGTTCCCTTTCTTTTTTCAAGGGTAGGAGGTATTTTAGCTATGTATGGGAGTCCCGATGTTACATGGGCCAAGTCTTATAGTCTAATTTATTTTGAAATTTAAGCTTTATTGACTTAAATTTTTCCCTATTAGTTCTAAGATGAATTAATTCATTTTGAACTAGCTTACAACGTTACAAATTTGTAAACACATTTTTAATATACGAATTTCATTATTATTTTCCAATCGTGATAAGCTAATCAATCAACAAGCCAAGTCTCATGGTATTGAAATACGCAATTGTCATTTCAAAAATATTTGCTCTGTGATCTTGTTTTAGTATATGTACCAAATATTTTTATCAATGCAGGCAAACATTCAAACACATTGCCTAAACACGTCACTACGCGTTCAAAATATTATATTACGGTATCCCTTAATGCATGTGTATGTGTGTGTGTGTGTGTGTGTGTTCCCAGAATAATTACGCGATGAATAATGAAATTAGGAATTAAGGTTTTATAACGATTTTAAGTATTTACTTATAAAATAAATACCTCACAGAAAATATTACTTATCTGAAATGAACAACAAATGTATCACTTATATTTTCAAAAGGAAGAAAATAGCAAGCGTGTCTAAAATATAACCTATATGTAAATTAAATTGTCTCTGCGTACGTTGCTTTTACGGGAATTGAAACATAAACTCATAGACGGTACGGTCTGGGTTGGTAACGCAGGATTATTCGCCACCGTGGGTGTTTATGGCCGGTATAATCATTAACTCCTGTATCTATTTACACTTCGTCAACACAAGGTATGAAGCCAATTTTACCTTTCAAACTCCCTAATGCTAAATGCAGTAGGGATCAGATAGTTGACTGACGAATGATTACTCCTCGCCAGTTGACACAATTATGACGGCCTGTTTAAAGCCAGATACACATGCTGATCCCGCAACGCGATACATTTATGTTCACCACTGCGTCGGGTACACCTTGTATACGGTTGTCGCTATCCAACATTCGGCGGTAGACCGGTGAAACCAATAACTGTTCCAAAGATGGGATGGTAGCGATAGTGGGTTTATTCCCCGCGAAAGACGGTTGTAGCTTTAGGATCTATATCCTACCACCAATAGTTTCCCGAAATTAATTTGAATAGGACTAAGAGGCATCTGTTAATTAGGCACGTGTTGTAACGTTCAAACACAATCTCCATAACGATATCATAATATACGTAATAATACATTTGCGATAGTTTGCCAACATGTTTTGAAGTTTATTGGACGCAAACATTGAAACTGCGTAACAGATTATATTATAAATGAAATTTATATAATATATAAAAATGAATCCCTATTTAGTATTTCCCTTGGTCACGCCATCACGCGTGAACGGCTGGACCAATTTCACTATTTTTTTTGTTGTGTTTGTTACTGTCAGGAGAAGGTTCTTATGAAAGAAAAAAAATTAAGAAAACTTAACGACAATATTAATTCAGTGGTTTGAAATAACTGTCAGCGATCGACAGAATGCGCGCGTGCATACATAGTTAAGACAGGACAACGTCTGTCGGGTCAGCTAGCATACAATAATAATATATGTATCCTCATAGCTCTGATTTTGTTCACTCTTCCTTCGCTATCCAATCCATGCCTCTTTAGAATGGACTCCCGCTCGAAATCAGGTCGTACTCTACACGGCTGGCTTTTAAAATAAGAGTTCGACAATTGTTGCTGGTTGAAGTAGCAGATTCTTCTCATTGACTTATCAGTGTATTTATATATTTATTTATATTTAAATATGTATATAATATATAATGTATTTATATATGCGAGTATGTCGTTTTTAAGTCGATACATTTAATCGTTATGGTATATGTTTGTTTTATTATTATCCTTATTATGTGTGTGCAGGAGTAGGCAGTATATACACGTCCTTTGGTCAGCTCGGGTCTCACGTAATAGGGGCGGATAACAATGAAATTTAATACAAAGCAGCGATAGCCTAGTTGGAAGTGAAGCGGATTGCTGAGACGAATGTCTGCAGGTTCAAAGCCCTAGGGCGCGTATCACTGAATTTTCTATAGTTGTGTGTATTATTTGTAAATTATGTGCTTTAACAGTGAAAGTAAACGTCGTGATGAAACGTGCATACTTGAGAAGTTTTCTATAAGAGTTTTAAGGGTTTGTATAGTCTGTCAATCGTGGCCAATCGCCAGCGTGGAGGATTAATGCATAAACTTTCTTAGCAGTAGAGTAGGCCTGTGTCCCAGTAGTCGAACAGTAATACACAAGGCTGATATTATTATATAACGCGTAAGTAACTTGTATCTTCTTTTAAACTGTAAAGGTACATAGTGAAACATGAAGGTACAGTTTTCGGACAAGGTCTTTCAAACCCAAACCATGAGTAAAACTTCGTATCTAATACCTATAAGATCGTAACAGTGGCATAGTCTATCCGATTCCTGATTAATTTAAAACCACTTATCATTCGAATTTTCCAGACCGTATTTATGCATATTATTAAATAAAATAAAAATAAAATAATCCTTTATTGCTGTTTAACAAACATTATGTAGCATTTAGGTATGCTAAAGTAGTATAATATAGTTTTTAAACTTTATTTTACTATATATTATTAGTACCGATAAACTATGTCGGGTCCTCTATCAGAAAATTTCACCCTTCGCTACTGTGGTAATATTATTATTGTATATTTTTAACCATCCCACTAAAGTTAGTGTTGGGCAAATTATAAGTAGAACTTCTGACAATGGCACACTGCTCGTGGATTCTTGAAAAGTTGGCACTTTCGTGATTAGAATGTTTATATTTAAAGTGCTTGAACATTTATCTAACCTCGGCGACAAGTTTTATCACGTTTTGTATGTTTAGAAGAAGACAGAATATTTAATTGTCGCGGTACACGAGATGGATACATATAAAAAAACAAAACACTAAGTACTTATAACATATTCTATATCCCAACCATAACTAGGTAACAAGCAAAAACTGTGTTATAACAGCACTGATTTTCAGAGACCACCTACATTTACATATTTTATTATATGTTTACATACTTTATTGTCAGTTATTTATGTTTATCTTTAAAGGTTTTATAGTTATATTAGTCTTTTGTGGTATAAGGATTTCTTTAGAGGCCCAGCTATTGTGTGACAGTAAGTTTTTGTGTCATCAAACATTAATAAAAAAAAAACTATATTGTATTCGATAAAAATAGAAATACGTAATCTGTAGGACTTACATACAAAAAATGTATCACCACTTGTGTCAAAATACATCACGTCGGCTCTATTTTGTATACTGTCTCCATAACTATGGGCTTATACTACCATAACTACGTATACTTTCCAAAAAAATATTCCCAAACAGGGAGCATACACATAGGAACCAAAAGAGGTGATTAAGACCGAGTCGAGATGCTCCGCGCGTCATTATGGCAGCTGTCTTTCAAACGCTCTGAGCGTAAACATCCCCAGCTTGCTTTCCATTTGCTGTTAATGGCTATTGGGATGGATATCTCGACGTTTCTGATGTAGCTAAAGACTTATTTAGAGTATGCAATTATTGCTAGCAACAATCGTACGCAATTATTGAAAGTAATAATCGTTTTTTGAATATTTGACAAGACTCTTATAGTTAACGGGAGATGAATTGCTTCGTAGTTGCATATTTTTAGAGGTGGTCTTTTATAAGCAATAATTGCGTGGGATTATTGCAAGCAATTATTGAAGTGTATGAATGAGCATTTAATCTGTCTCAGTATTCAGAAAACAAACTCTGAAAAGGTTATACGACTGTGCAAATTCGGTTTACAAATATTTATTGTGGAAAGTTCTTTACCGTGTTTATTTTTAACGACGTTTGAAATTCTGGTTTAAAACGTTCCCTTGGGCACGACCGTTGTTGTTTTTAGTGTTTGTAACGTTGAATTAGTAGTTTAAATCTATAATTACTCCCCCTATCAGCAATGATTAGCTTTTTGTCGCAACTCCACTCGCGTATGTGCGTTCCTGTATAAAAGTATTTATTATCCAGGAATAAAAGAGTTTAAGATTATATAAAACAGACATTGGAAGGATTGTCATATAAAAAATTTGTGCTCGTGCGATGGTTACTCAATCTACCGTTAAATAGCAAAACATCAATGTAAACGTTTTTAATGCGCATATTAGTATATTTTCTCTACATATGTTATTTTTGTATTGATATCTATGCACGCGATGTCATCTTGTCAAGCAGGCATTTCAAATTAAACATGAAAACGACGTGCATGAATTATTGATATCGCTGCGGCAATAGACAGTTTGATTATAAGAAAAATGTACAAATTGAACTCTTCTAATCTCCGTTGAATATATTAATTGAATTGGTTTGCTTTTATACGCCAGTATAATAATTTAGACCGATGTACATGCAACTTAATTATCGCCAGTAAGCGGCAATAACAATTTAATTAAACATTTTATTGCAAGAACTTATACTCGTAGCAATAAAACAGAACAAGTTTTAGTAAAATAACTTATAATTATAAACTATGTATTTCAATTTGGTATACGTAAAAAATGTTGTGTAGTTTTTTCCTTAACCATGGATAAAGGAGCAACAGTCCGCAACACTAAATATAGAATCTGAGGTCGGTAACTTCGCTATCGTTTATTAAACGTTATGTGACGTCACAGCAACTTATAGTAAGAGGCTAACAATAGATCGTTCGCCATCTTGTCAATCGCCACACTTGTAACCATAAAAAAAATCATTCGGCCACTGAACGCATTGTCACGATCTGTATCCAACACTGTAATTAATTTAATGTAAAAAAAATAAACCTCTTTGACGGAGTAATTGATTTTTTTTTTATATCTCGTAGCACTGGACCTTTTCGGGTCAATGTGCTTAGTAAATCGGCTTTGTAATATTAAAGGCGGTATTTAGTACTGTTAAACGAAACTGCAAGCAATGCTGAATCGTAATCTGCTAGATACTTTTATAGACTGTGTTCTAGAGATTAACAATAATAACACTTCCTTAAATGAGAATAAAGGTGATCTGATAGTCGTAAGAAGTCGTTGGATGCAGGTCAGTTCCAGAAGGTTTGTTTGGAAACCTTTAGGTTATATAATATATACTATATCCTATCTTCAGCAATGGACTTCATGAATGAAGATGATGCAAGTGAGGAGGATTTGTATACTAGGTAACGTTTTGTAGGGGTTTTCTAAGATGATATTGCATTTTGGCTTCAATAGAGAGAGTTCTTAGGTGGGTCGTAAGCAAATCCAATTCCTTACTGCAACATTCTTAAAAAGTATTTTATCAAAACTTTGGAATAGGTCAGGTTAAAGTGAAAAAATTAGAACACCGCTGATAAAATCATTAAATTATAATGTCGGTATAACGCCATCGTATAAATCTCGAAGTAGTGTGTACAATACACAACGCAATGCTATTGATTGTAATTGAAATAGACAGTGTGAATTATTTTAATCTAACTTGCCCCTTCGTTACTTTAAATATAAAGTCATCGTTTTTTAAGAGATCAGTAAACATTAAATCCCAGTTCATAGGTGCTGCCGGAATATAATATTAGCTTTTGTTCGAGAAAAGTCCGTTTCCGGTTAGTGAAAGAATATAAATCATAATAGAACACTCCCTTTACCTTTATAATTAATTTGCTTTCGCCTGCGGCTCCGTCCGCGTGATAAAGTTTTTCCAGGATAAATATTTTCCCGGGATAAGAAGTAGCCTTTTGCACTCAGGAGTAAAATAGCTACATATGAGTAAAGAAATCAAAATCGGTTAAATAGTTCCTGAGATTAGCGCGTTCAAACAAACACTTTTCAGCTTCTTATAATACTCTAATACTAACGTGCTAAAATCAAAAGCGGTATCTCAAAAACAATCAAAATCTTGATTTTTATGTCTTAAAGAAATACCCATCCAATGAACTACCCAAATAACTGTATGTTGTTTTATAACCTATTAAATGGAACGTTAAACGAGTTTCTATATCTCAGTTTTACATACAAAACTATATTTACAAAACATCGATTATCTCCAATAAGGTTTCTCTGACATACCGCTTTTGCGCTTAGCACGGCAGAATAGATAACATCTAAAATTGAGGTATCTCATCACGTACTAACGGTGGTAGGTTTTGCTTATGCGAGGCCGTCTGGGTAGACACCACCGCAGTATTATTTCACTATTTCTACCACTAAGCAACAATATGCATGTACTGTCGGATTTCAGTTTGAAGGACATTAGCCAACGTAATTACTGGACATTATGAAACTTAACATCTTATGTCTCAAGGTGACGACCGCTGTGGAATAATCGCAGTACTTTATAATTCAAAGTTTTGTATGGTAATGCTAATGTTTATATGCGGTCGTATCTTACCGTAAGTGACATGCTCGTCTCGTCATTCAACTGCAATGATAAACTAAACCTAGAAAAAATCGGTTACTTACTAGTGGATATCTGGAATTGCGAGACATTTTTGATCTCTCAATTCCTCAAGAAACAATGATTTACCGGTTGTGGGGCTCCTTTTTCGGAGTGGTATGTCGGGTCGTTGTGCGTGACTGATGATGATGATTATGAGTGATGATTTACCGGTAATGCAAACTTTAATTCGCTGGTGGGATCAAACCTGCGGCCTGTGGTTTCCCCGAAGACCACATATATCGCTATCGACTCTCCACGTCATATTATATTTTGACCATGAGCATGAAGGCTGCAAAGTCTCCGAAACGTCGGGAGAAAATGTTAATATGAATAACCGCGGTAAAATCCGTAAAATAGTTTTATTTTAATAATTATATTTTGTTATTATTTTTCATTAATTATTTATATGCATCCATGTTGATCCGTAGCGTATCATAGGCGACCGGCTCGCCCCTATCACATCATGGAACCGAACGCACATGGCGAAATGTGAATGCCCAGGTTGCACCTCTGCCTACCCTTTCGGAGACTAAATAATGTGCGTGTTTAACGTTATAAACAGTAATTTTTTGGTTTATATATTACGATCGCTGTATTGATCCGAACCGAATATCTTTATTTCACATTTGTCATTCCATATTTATGTTACAGTTGAATAGGAACTCAGTCCATTCTATCAATGGCTTATATCAGCTATACCTTATTACTGGTCAAACCACGAACATTCTAGATATAACGGTGAGTTATTAAAATACTCTTTAATGAAATCCATTCAATTAATAAAATGGTTATTAAAAATTAAAACGCCACAGACAATTAATAAAGATTTCTTTCCCAATTCAAATCCAAAAATCAGATGATTCAGATATTGAGTTTGCGTTTCATTAATATAAGCCAACGGAATAACTTTGGACGCTGAGCAAATTTTGAAATGGCTGGCTTAAAACTTTCAATAAGGATTTAGTTATTTTAACCATATTTTATTTTAACGTATTTTAGAGGGTTACGCCATAATAGAAAAGCCAATTTTGACAAGTGGAATAAAAAATGTGTAAGGAATTTTATTGTTGTAAAGATAAAACAAAGCCTTATATCGTAGGATATAGACCTCTAATGATGTCAAATTTATTTTGAAATGAAATTGATAATGCTACGATTGTAATTCTTCTTTTGTCTTATTTCTAAAAATATTTCAATATAATTGTTTTTTTTTTAATTCAAACACGTATGTAGCTAATGCTTAAATGTCACTTTTTCACAAAAAAAACGTTATTTTAATATGTATTTCCTTTTTTTAATTCTAACACGAAGCTAATGCGTAAATGTCGTCACTTTTTTATAGAAGAACGCATGCCGTCTTTGTCTCTCAAAACCATTACTTTGGCCTCATGTTGCTGAGTTTCTATCAATTTCTAAATTGGGACAAGCAAAGACGCAAAAGCCGGCATAATTGTAGCATCCATCGAGTTACTAAAGCTTGTCATTTTCTTGAACTGTCTTATCATCGATTACCTGCGGTGGGAACTTTATTGTCCTAGTTTCAAAATTCTATATTGTCGAATATATCTTCTCGCTGAGGCGTGTGTGAGTGCTTTAGGAATACTCTAAGCAGGTTGAGCTTTAAAGTTCAAAACAAGGTCACTTAGTGTTAAGTTTGAAAAACCTTTTAAACAAAAATGCTCTATGTTAACACCTGACAGTATTATTGAAGAATAGTGATTTTAGTAAATGGCTTATAAATGTAATATAAAGTGTACATAATATGTGACGTGAATATATTGTAAAGGAGAAACATTGACTTCACAGGAGAGCCAAAAAAAATAACATTTTTTTTTTAATTAAAATTCATGTATGTAAAATAAAATAAAGTTGTAAAGTTGGAATCCACTGTAACCGCGAGAGTCCGGATGATTGCACGGTTTGCTTCCCCCTAATGCCGCCTCTGCTCATGATGTTAGAGTTCATATTTGCTTATGCTCGATTATTGATATTTAATTATAGATAAAAAAAAAATATTGTGATGAATAACGAAACGAGCTTGCCGTTTATCTAGCAGTAAGCGATACGACCCATAAACAGTAGAGACACCATCCAAAACCTTGAATTACAAAGTATTGTTCGTATTCCACTGCGCTCGCCATCCTGAGATATGAGACATTAAGTCTTATTATGTCCAGTATTTATACTGGCTACCATGTCTTACAATCCGGACCACAACAGCAACTACACACTGCTGCTTGGCGGCAGAAATAGTCATTGCGGTGGTACCCAGACGGTCTCTCACGTATAGCAGATCTACCACCAGTAAATGTTAAATGTTATAGCTATTTATAATTATAAACAGAAACAAAGTACCCCACTGTCCATGTTACAATACCAACTTTAACGGAAATTTAAATTAAATTAGTAGGTTATGAATCTTTTTTCGAAGGGCCGCACGAAAGAGAAGCTTTTATTTTTAATGTCGTGAAATAAAATTATATTACTTTAACTTCGCCGGAAGTTACAAATGTCTTCTTTTATTTCATTGCATTAACATTGATCGTTTTGTTTCCTATCAGAGGACAACTGGCGATAGAATGCTAAATAATCTATCTGTCCTATAATAGATAGATTATATTAATAGCTTGTTTAGTATTTAGTTGTTTAAAATCCATCCAAAGGTTGTCTGTGAGAATTCACCGATACCGATAAGACCGCCAGTTGTACTTCTTGTTTGATACTATTCTCTATTTTACATTTACTTTTCTATATAACTTGATGTACAATAAAGAGTTTAAATTAATAAATAAATAATCTATTACATAATCCAATATGACCATTTGGCCCTTTCTATATTTTGTCACTCCAATTAAAAGGCGTACTAAAAGAAAGGTAAATCCAAACACTTAATTTTTATTGTAATTTTTAGCTGAGGGCAGCACATTGTTACATTTTACAGAAACAATCTTGCTTAGTTTTATGACCAGCCGCCTCGCTTTAACCCAATTTGGAGATCTAATATCGGCAAATGATGGAAGAAAAAACACAAAATGTTACCCGATTTGAGAATCGAAACCGTCAGCTTTTGTCTTAATATCCACTTCTGCAACCAGTCATTCTGAAACATTTTTGGCATGGAAGCCTTTTAAAAAAAAACAATATTAGACGGTGCCATAAAAAATTAAAGAAAAACATTTTACGGTTTTGTTGTTTCTTTGTTTATTTACTTGACTATCTTGTCAATCTTACCATGAATTTGTTAATGGTATTACTTGATATAACGTTCCAATCAGTCCAATATTTTTGTGTAGCCCCCAGGGGATTCGCGGGACTCACTTTGAGTGAAGCTGCTGCTAAATCAGTTTTAATTTTTTATTAATAAGATTCCTCCGCCTAATCTAATTATATACAATCATAAAAAAATATTGTTAGTTTTTCTATTTTGTAAAATATAATCCACTTTCTACTCTTCCAATAATGACTTATCAAATTATAATAAATCTATTTTAAATAAAGCTGCTGCTAAACCAGTTTTCAGTTTTTATTAATAAGGTTACTCTGCCTAATTTATTAACAAACACAATAAAAAAAAATATTGTTAGTTTTTCTATTTTTTAAAATATAATCCGCTTTCTACTCTTCCAATTATGGTTAAATAATAAATCTGTTATAAAAACTTGTAAGTACTTAGTGTTCTGCTTGGCAAAGTTTTATTATAACTTGTAAGTTAAGAAAACCAGAAACGTGTTATTGTCTATTACACTTACGACTAATAAAAACATCCTTAATAATAATGTAGAACCCTCAAATGTAAAAATTTTACGTCGCGCGCCAGAAGTTCGTGGGCGGTATTCACACCATCAGATGAACCATATGCTTGTTTCCCCCTATAATATAAAAAAAATACAACTTATTGTGGATTTCTCTATCAATCCTTTATATATACCGAGCTGGCTACTTTCGTTTGTACATAATATTCCTTATAAATTTTATCCGTTATTTAAAATGCCCATAGTTATATAAGTAATTTTAATTGTTATTTAGAAATAATAATAATTAATTATTCTTTTACACTGTATGAATTATCATAAGTGCAAGTTTGTTCGCCTCCGTGATAAATAAATTATTTTATTTTATTTTATACGTAATACATGTGAAATATATATTATTAGAGAAACTCTAAACAATATATAACAAGAAGAGTTCCGGATTCCAACAAGCAGGCATAATTGCGTCAACTGGCGAGCAATAATCTTTCATCAGTCGACATTCTGTCTTATCATAAATCTCATAGGGGTCATTTTGCTGTGCCTGAATAAAAAAGGGCGAATTCTTGAGCATTCTCAACATTAGACAAGAGAGCAAGATTAACATAACAAATATTTATTCAATGGATTCAGACAGGTTCAATTTGCAAGCAGGTGGGCTACCTGTTGCTACAGAAAGAATAAATTACCATGTCGGAAGACGTCTGGTGACCGTGTGAGAGAGCTTTATTAAAGCTGTGATATACAGATTTGTTTTATTATTTATTCGTTATTAGTGGTTCCTTTTTTTTATTAAATCGGACCATCAACAATTAATGTTTTAAATCTTGTTTGATTATAATAATAATAATAATAATATCAGCCCTGTATTATATACTTGCCCACTGCTGAGCACGGGCCTCCTCTACTACTGAGAGGGATTAGGCCTTAGTCCACCACGCTGGCCTAGTGCGGATTGGTAGACTTCACACACCTTCGAAATTCCTATAGAGAACTTCTCAGATGTGCAGGTTTCCTCACGATGTTTTCCTTCACCGTTAAAGCGAACGATAAAATCACAAAGAATACACACATGATTTTAGAAAAGTCAGAGGTGTGTGCCCTTGGGTTTTGAACCTGTGGACATTCGTCTTCGCAGTCCGTTCCACACCCAACTAGACTATCGCCGCTTTGATTATAAAGTGAAGATAGATTTCTAAAAATATTTTATCAGACAAGTAACACCCTGTCCGCCCCGTGACTATGAAGGCTGCAAAGCTTTCGAAACGGCCGAAGTAAAATTAAACAAATCCTTTAAATATTTTAATTGAGTGTCTAAATTCGTATAATCATAAAAAATCATTACAAAAAATATTCCAACGTTGGTTTTGCGAAATTACTATTATATTTGAGGCTTGTACTTTTGTATGTATTTGTATCAATTATTGGGAATATTCAAATTTCCTAATTTAATCCCACTACGAGAAAAGTTTTGGATTTGAATCTTCTTGGTGTTTAAAATTAAACCTTATAAATTACAATGTTACGTTCCTAATATATATATTTGTTATTCAAAACGATCTAATGCGAGAAAATTATTTCATCAAAGTAAGAATGCTATACAGCTAATCTATAATAAAGCTGTGAAGTTTGTTTGTTTGTTTGATCGCGGTAATCTATTAAACTGATTTTTTAAATTTTCCACAGTTACATTACTCCTGAATGCCAAAAGCTACTATTTGTCCCGGGAAGATATAAAGCAGGACTTTCATCCCGGAAAAACGCGGCGGAACCGCGAGCAAAAACTAGTAAAGAATATTATAATTTAAACAAATAAAGTTCATAGTAAATGGAAAGGTTAACACGCACACGAAAGGTGACCTGTACACGCTAAGATTCAAATAAATCAAAGTAAATAAAGACGTATACGTTGCAAATGTAATTAAAACGTACACGACAATCTAATTACTCTTGCTTGTTAGTACTTTAACGCTGAATAACTGGAAAGTAATTTCAAAGGGATAAACCAAGACAACAACAACAACAAAATAACATCCAAGACCAAGACTATGCTTGTGCAAACCTTAATCCTCCCAATAATCGACTATGGCGATGTATGCTATTTTGATCTGAATGCAGACCTGCTCAATAAACTCGACCGCCTTCTTAATAACTGCATTCGATTCGTTTTTAATGTCCGCAAGTACGATCACATTTCTTCTTTCCGTTCGCAGTTAAATTGGCTCCCCATCCGCCAGCGCCGCTCGTTACGCGCGCTTACTATTCTCTATTCTCTCCTTAGGTCTCCTATACCTCCTACTTATCTATCTTCCAATTTTAGTTACCTTTGCGATGGGCATGATAGGAATTTGCGTTCGTCTACCAATCTTCTCCTGAAGTGTCCTTCGCACAGTTCTGATTTTGTTCACTCTTCCTTCGCTATCCAATCTATCCTTCTTTGGAACGCACTCCCGCTCGAAATCAGGTCGTCCTCAACACGGCTGGCTTTTAAAATGAGAGTTCGTCGATTGTTGCTGGCAGAAGTAGCAGATTCCTCTAATTGACTTATTAGTGTATTTATATATTTATTTATTTTTATATATGTATATATATGTATTTTTTTTTTATATATATCTATATATTTATATATGCGAGTATGTTTTAATTACATTTGTTTACTATTTCTCTTCTTATTTGTTTTTCACTTCTTTTATTATACACCTACCTCCGTCCTCTCTACACCACCCCAAGGTTGACTGGGAGAGAATGCCCATGGCATTAAGTCCGCCTGTATACCATGTGTACAAAGTGTTAATAAATAAATAAATAAATAAACTGGTATAATCTTTAAATCACCTCTAAGTTTTCTAAGTTTAGTGTATATTCTATCGCCCGTATTCATAAACATTATTTATCTAAGGACGGAGCATTGCTGTGATAACAAATCTTTTTCTCAGTACCGACGGCATGGCAGCCTTCGCAGTGCGTAGACATAGAGACGTTGTGATTGGCTAATATTGAGATACAACTTGAATCTAGTTGGCTGTCAGATAAACAATGCTGAGAAACAGACTTGTTACCAAAGCAATGCTCCGTTCTTAGATAAATAACGATTATGAATACGGGCATTGATCAATAATTATCGGCCGCTTTTATTTAAACCATCACAGATTGTAATATGAAGACTGTTTTCTATGGAAAACATTGGGAGGAAATCTTCATATCTAACAATTCCTACATCACGCGTCAGACACTCCCCAGATAGAGATACAGATTTCTCTTACAAGCTCTACCTGAGGCTAAGTTGTTGTATTTCAAAAGCAACAAAAATGCACATTAATTGTTACACGGAGTTTTATGAAATTGTTTATTTCGAATCGCTAAAATATTAAACATTATTTAGAATTTGTAAATTTTTACTCTACCACCAGTTCGGAAAGCAGTTTCCACCACAGAAGAAACTCTAGTCTTTCGCTTTTCATAATCTGTTTAAAAGTATATATAGTGTAATAAAAATATATACCTATGGAAAAATGTATGAAATTGAATAAAAATTACCCTAGTGTCACCTGACTCGCGATGAAATGACGATGTACAGTGATACCTATTAATAGTAATGGTAAACATAGTAAAGAAAATAATACATTAACTTCTCAAAATTTTAACACTATAAAGATACAGGGTTTACAAAGAAATCTATCTCACTTTAATACGAATAAGAGCTTATGCTGGATTCCATTTGGCAAAGCCATTCTGCAACCAAATTGACAAAATGGGAACTTCGCGCCGCGAGGGTTTAAGAACCCGTTAAATATGAATGTTTCAGCGTCGCTGTTCCGACAGATATCGTTTAAAATGTGCATGCAAATAAGTATTGCACTATCTGGTTTAAACAAATTCAATAATTTTTACTTTCGTGTACATTGAAGACGTTTTAAATGCGGTTTACAGTTACTGCCTCGGTAGCCTAGTTGTGATTGTACACGTTATGAGTGAATACCGCGCTGAGGTGCTGGGTTCGAATCTCGAGTCAGGCCCAAATAATTGTGACTGGGTTTTTCATCTTAAAAATTACGTTACAGCTTGGAGTCATGAAGTTGGCGGTGTGATACCCCCCTGCCTCGAAAAGCACGTAAAGCTGTTGGTCTTGCGCCTGATCTCTTTCCCGTCAACTCGGATTGCCGTCTCAGCGGACTATGCGAGTGAAGGAACAGAAAGTATTGCGCACATACTTGTGTATTATAAAAATATGTTGCATACTTGGTTGATCTCCGTTGACATTGGCCGCCGTGACCGAAATTGGACTAGGAAGGAATCAATCAATAATTAGATCCGGAAAATAAGGTGGTTGCAGTAAATATGGCTCATATATGGAAAAAAATATTTAGAATATTATGATGCACTAAATTAAGAATTTTTATAGTAACAAAATAACAGTGCTTGGAACCAATATTTTCAAATCATCAGCCTAAATTACTATTAAGTTATATTATTGTATAAAGAAATTTTAAATTACATTTTATTGTTAGTCTGAGAAATAAAAAATCATAAACTATAATTATTAAAGGGCAATTTTGACCTGAACGGTTCGACTATTCTGAATTCAAATTTTGTTTAATACCACTACATGCCGTTTCCCACACACAAGCCGAATACAGACTGATCAAAACACCAGGTGGTTTCTAACCTTCCACAAATGCGATATTTAATCGACGCGGTAACGGTTGGAAACGAAATAATCTTACACCATTGTTTACAAAATACAAACAATTGTCTTGAATAATACTCGTCTTAAATGTTACGCTAGATTAATTAAAGCCCAATATTGCTTGTTGTTATTGTAAGAAATAAACTTTTATACTGCTGAATGAATTTGGGTAAAGTTTTGCACACAGATGGATCAATTCTAGGATTATATTTAATGCTCTGTCCCAGAGTTGTACACAGAGACATTGTTCATAAGGACTTTTATAGTATTTCCTGCGGCGTCCCCGTGTTTAAACCTTTTCCAGTATGAAACTGTCACTATTTAGCTTCACGGCGTGGTCTATCCGTATTCGTTCGGCTGTTTCAGTTTACTTAATAAAATCCTAACATTTTCTTAAATTTTAGCATTCAAAATGTTTGTAAGTATTTAGATTTTTTACATCAAATGTACTCTAATATGTTTTGTATTTGAAAACATCGTAACTTCACTAATTTAGTTTCTAATCGGTTCCATGTCTAAACTGTTGGTAAAGACAATATAAATACAAAAGTTCCAGAACATTCCCATCCTTACAATGTAATTTATTAAGCAGTTAATCGCACACTGCGTGAACTATTTATTCATTACGTTGTGGATATTTTGACTGCAAACTCTTGTTGAAATATTTCAATTTCGTGTAGTTTTGGAGTAGTTTCAAACATTATGCGTTTTGTTGCAACATAAATTTAAGAAAATATATAAATATACGTATATTTGTCTAATGTAAGGAATGTGCTTTTTCATAAACTTTTTGCCTATTGAAACTTATCATGTAAGAAAATATGATGATATGCATAAACATTTTAATACAAATTTTCAACTTATAAATGTCCAGAGAGACATCTAAAGAACAGAGCGCACGCTGAACACGTGAACTGCACCTGTGTAAAATCGACAGGAGCAGCTCATGCTTGATGTATACAAAAATGGTAATTTTTACCTCCCTCTGTACATACATGTAAATTTAATTAGATGCAAAACAAAATGTTTTTCGAGCTTCGACTAGCTTCAGCCACTACTAAATACAATATATATACGTATGTATATGTTACCGCGCTGCTTTTTAATATGGAAGTGCAGAATATTCTAATTACACCTTAGTCTAACTAATCATTCATAAAACCGACTGCTTCGATGGCGTAGTTGTATTGCTTCCGCAATACAACACCGCTCTGAATTCCCGGTTTCGGATCAACAGCAATCGGCAAGTGATATTGGGATTCCTGCTGTATCAGCCCAAAGTCTGGAATTGATGTCGGATATGGCGGTAAGCTCGAAAGTCCCCCCCATAAGAAGGAACATATAGGCGAAACATAATCGTTGATATCTCATCCTCGCGCAGTAATCGACCTGAGCCGAGGTTCGTGACCCATTAGTGGGTCGTCCTCAGCATGGTCACTTAATTTTCAAGGGTTTCGAATGCCTAAAGCATTTACCCGAAAGTCCGATGTCTTTGTATAAGCCAGCCCTGCCAGGCTAACAAAGGTATAGTCATAATGATTTCTTATGTTTACGCGAATGTTAGACATTTCAATAAAATTTTAAAAAGTTGTATAATTGTAAAATATAGGTAGATATTGTAACTCTGACTTTGCGGATGAAAAACACCTCAGTCCCCCCGTGACCATGAAGGCTGCAAAGTCTTCGAAACGTCGGGAAAAAAGTAAAATATTAAAACCGCGATAAAATCCGTAAAATAGTTTAATTTAAAAGCATAGTCGGCTTCAAAAAAAAACATAGGCGAAAAGTAGGTGCCCTGGTCGCACCTTTGCCTATCCCTTCGAGAATAAAGGTGTGATTTTATCATCCATAAAAACCTCTAAGGCGGAAATATATTTTGTATATACGACGCCTTTCGCACCTTTTTTTAATGACCTGTACAGGGATTACTTCGTTTTAATTAATTTTATTAATACAAATGAGTTTGGACCCGCGTCATATACCAGACATGTTGAGTGATACATTAGTCAAATTTACTGAGTCACGTATTGGGTTGCTATTTGCCATTCCTGTTTTTCTGGGACACGTCATGGTTTCTGAATAGTCCTAATGCCTTGGGATTGAAAGCTTTATGGTGACCTTCTAAGCGCTGTTAAATATGAATAAAGTTACTTATTGTAATCTAGATATTTTGTTTTTATACTGTTTGTTTTATCTTCTCAGCCTGTGTATATTCGGGGCAACAAGCCGGCATAATTGTGTCAACTGCTGAGGGGTAATCATCTCTCGTCAGTCGACATTCTATTGGACACTACTCCACTTGCCATTACATGGCGGCACTTTGCCGTGCACATATGAAAAATGATGTATTTTTTCATAAGTAATTTATTTTTTCTGAAGGTATACAGTCTTAGTTATAAACTTGTTTTAGCGTTAAGAGTTGGTTAAGGTTATAGCTTAAGGTCCATTTTCATACATTTTGTTTCACCTTTAATCTGGGTAACTAAACAAGTATTGACAAGTAAAGAATTTAAAATCACGTCTAGTTAGTGATTAGTTCTCGCAGTTGAAAGAAAAACGTAAAAATAATTAATATGCATGGATATTTCGGCCTTTAAAATTTAATATGACGAAATTAAGACCTTAAGAATTCCTTAAATAGCTGTCATAAACATCACCGGTTCCTAGTTTAAACCTTATTAAGAGGCAAGATGGCGGGTTTTGACTTACAGGTGATCGAGTAAATTTGTGTTTTAACTAAGCATAGCTTTGTGTAAGACTGATATTCACGAAATTAACATTACTACTGCTTGAATATCTTAAAACTTATTTATGTGTCTTATAATTATTTACTGGTAATTAATACTGCGTTCTATTTTTAAACCGAAAACTCCTGGTTTCAAAGGAAGTTCAAATTGAAGAATGGCAACCCTACTCAAATAATATGGTAGGCACGAACGTGACGAGAAGAAATATATTTAAATTTTCAAAAAGGTTTTAAAGAATACTCCAATCTTGTAAAAAGCTTTTAAATATTACACTAGGTTTTGCTCTCGACTCCTCATGTAGCCTTCAGCAGAATATAAATAAATATCTCAAAATAAAATATGAGATTAAATATCCCACGAACCACACTAGCCAGGAATAATATAGTTTTCCATAAGTAAAATATTATCCCATACTAGCCAGGGATACCACAGTTTCTTATCAGTAAAATATTTTTAGAATAGAGTCAGTAATTTCAGTGATTAATCAGTAACAAACTTATTGACGTACTATAAGGACGTATCTATTAAATATGTTTTTAACTATAGAGTAGTAAGAAAAACGAAAGCATGCCTGACTATCTGCATCTAACTAACCATTAGGTACTTTGCTGTATATACATATATTTTAATTACTCCACACTGATTCTCAAGCCGCAAAAAATTTTACCATAATTACATTACTGATGTCTCACGACCCTCAGAGCATTGGATAATCGACAAAAGGAAGACGAGGACAGATCTAGAACTGAATAAAGCAAAGAACAAAGATTTAAGTCGTAACGTCAACGGAATTAAAACGCGTTACTTTCACAACTGCTGTGATATTATCTGAACTGTATTTGCACTATTACTTACATTTAAATACTTATCACAGTGGATTGCGATTGGTGCCATTACGGAGTGAATTCGCAGGGAACGCGCAGCGAACACGCTGTGGGGTTTGTATTTTCTAAACGAATTAAATTATTGTTCGTACATGCGATTGTCACGACCTACATTTTAATCTTTACGAATTGTTGCATTTGACACAAAAATACTTATGACGTATAAACACACACTTGTGATAATCAATTTCTATCCAAAAAATGGTTGGTGTACGAGAGTGTACAAAATAAGGTCCTTGAAGCGATGACGCTCACCCTCGGCGAGTACGCTGAGCGTCAGCCACGTAATCGTGGGGACTTCGCTGCGCCTCCATCTCCACAGACTTCACTAAATAAATATAATTAATATTTTTTTTTTGTTATTGTCATTCAAATTACAATCTAAAAGCATGGGAAATAAACTCTAATTAGATTAGGGAATCCATTATGGCGGTGGGCCGGTCTAAACCTCCGCCAACTTACGTTCAATATGTTTTTCGAATATAATGGGTTTTACGGTTTTAGTCCGTTAGCGTCAATCTTTATCAAACTGGTAATTCAGTATTTTCTTATAGCAATACAATAATCTCTGGACAAAAAATCAAGGAGCTACGTTTTACCTACAGTTATTAAATACCTACTACTACTTCAAGATGTCATAGCAGATACCTCCAAATGATAAACGAGGCAATATAAACCAAACCGAGAAACACAAATCCATCTCCGAACCGTCCGCGAGAATTGAATTCATAAAAATAAATGCTGTGAAATTCACGAAATAAAACTTTAAATATGAAAATGACTTGTGAAGATCCGAATTGACGACTCCCACGCTTAATCGTGAAATGTTGATTAAATTAAACATTTTCGAGATTAAATTAAAACGCTAAGCGAATTAAAAGTTTGAGGATTTTGGTTCAGTTAATCGTGTTAGTAAAGTTGGCCAGTTGATAATTTCACAAGTTATTCGTTGTTGCTTTTTGAGCTACGTCTCATTAATTTTACATACAAATTATGTTTCTTAGGAGTGGTTTATTTATAATACTTTATAGTGTCATTTGTAACTAAAAATTATTTTATGATAGTGGCTAATTTAAATGCTGAATTTGCTTAGATTGTGTGATTAGTTTTTGCTCGCGGCTTCGCCCGCGTGAAAAAGGTTTTTCGGGAGAAAATGGAGCGTATATTTTAAGTTAAGCCTCTAGCAATACATCCATGAAAACTGTATTGAATACCATGCAGTACGTTTTGCATAATACATGTACAAACAAACAGATAGACAAACAAAAATTCTAAAAACTGCTGTTTTAGCTTCTGATAAAAACTCCTTATATTAGTTTTTGTGCAATATCTGAATATAATGAATAGACATCGGTCTGTTATAATTTTATTATTAAGAAATATTAAAAAGGTCATTAGTCAATGTTTTATCTAATCAATGTTTTGTTACTTTCTCACGTCAATTATAATTTTACAGTCAATCCTAGACTAAAATGTGATGGAGGCAGTTTCTAAACATTTTTCACAAGGCTAATCGTTAAGTAATTAAAAATGATCCTACATATTGCCCATTGGTAGCTATACGTTACTCAGTTAAAAATGTCGACAGACATTCATCCTTATTGTTTTTCAAACTCTCAAATCCTCTTTAAGAACAGCCAACAATATGTTTCTAGTCCTTCTATTACCAAAGTTATGACCCTGAACGGTAGAATTTATCTATGACAAGATTTCGTATCGTTGAACCTATTTTGTGGTGCATCCATACAGCGGAAGTGACATAGACAAGTTTGGCTATAACTTATCCGTTGCATCCACGCGTGCATCCGAGTTATGAATGTAAGTCTTTTGTCTCTGGTTTCCGTTTCTTCGATCGCCTATCTGTCTGCATGATATCCGTGAAGATTTGTTTTATTTTTGTGAATGTCAATACCATAAGTATAATTTAATATTTTTATTTTTATTGTCGCAATACTTATACCGTGAAACCCGCGATAATCTGATTTGTATCTTAAGATTCAACCTTAAAATAATACTTTCGATATTTTAGAACATTAGAGTTCCTCGTAAATTTATTGTGGTCCTAATAACATAAGAAAGAAATAAACAAGATTTACTGTTTTATTTGTAAAAGTACGGACTTGAACTAGGAATATTTTTTTAAACTAAAATAATGACGTACGAGAGAACTTGCTTATGATAACAAGGTTATCGAACACGCTTCATACATTCGTAACACACGATATCAAGAGCGAGCTCTCTGGAATATCCATTAACCCTTGTTCTTGAATCTCGATGTTGCTTTTAATCAATGAATAATTGTCGACATCATATACTGACATGGAATAACGTCGCTGCGAATGAAGGTTAAATTATTAAAAAAATATTGTGAGTTGTCTATGATTCATTTTTAACATTATTTGAAAATAGAACGGTATTCAATATGATTGAATATTTTAAAATAAATACATCCAACGATGTGAAGTCATGCAGTCCTTAAAATTTAAATGAAAATAACATATAGTATAAAATTAAATAAATAATAATTCACTTTATTATTCTGCTATTATTTCACTGAAGCAACGAAGTGAATGGAATATTATTAATCTTTGTTTTAAACGGCTTTAGTGTGATGGCTAGTACGAATTTTAATCTCGAAAATACTCAAACTTATCCTAGATGATTGGTTATGCACACATATCATCCGTAATTAGTCCGTTATAAGTTGGTTCATCATAATAGTCAGCTACATGAATTCCATTGCTAAACACAGGTCTTCGTTAAAAATAAAACAAAATGCTTTATTCATCACGTAGGCAAACATAGTTGCGCTTATGATAAGTCAAGGTACATGAAAATATTTAATTATTACTTAAATAAAGTCTCTTATATATAAAAGACATTAATTTATCATTGCATTTTATTTTGGACATAAAGATTTGCAAATAAACCTATTAAAATTGAGGTTGTGCAAATAATGAGAAATAAATAACTATTTATTATCAATTATGCACAATTAAAAACATTAAAGACAATAACTAAGATGCTATACATTTAACTTGAAAGGCAGTATTATTGTATATATAAATTCTGCGGGACGAGAGGGCCTTAAAATTCTAACTTCCGTGTTCCCAAGAGGGCGCTAAGAGGCTGAGGGAATCAAATCGACTTCCCATTCTGCTTGTTAGTATTTTATTGGGAATAAACAGTTCGTCCTAAGTATTTTTTTAATAATTTTAATATTTCGTTTAGTTAAAGAGTAATTACATCTCTTCGTATTATTGATGCGAAACTTGAAGATTTTTGGATGTACAATAGTAAGATACCGTTTTATGTATTCTAATTGAATTTGGCACACGAATATACCAGATTTATGAGCGAACAATAAACAAGGATAAAATCTTTTTTTTAGCATACACACATGCCTTTTATTTCGGAAGGGGTAGGTAAAGGAGAACTGGTGCACCGACTTTCCGCCGTGTGATTTCCGCGGACTGATACTGATTACAAAAATCCTAATTTGTTCCGAACAGGGACTCGAACCCGAGTCCTGAGCATTGCAATCATATCGTAATACAACCTTGCCACCGAGAAAGTTTTTAAGAAATTTTCATTGGTATTTTTTGTAAACACCTATTAAGATGATTGATGATTGATTTTCCACACATAATGTTATTTAATTGTATGTTTACATTGTTTACTACAAAAGTACGTGTTTCTAAGAACCGCTTCGCACGTTCCCATCGCAATTATGACGTCACAAATCGATTTATCGACCAATACATATATTAATCAGGATCAACGAATGTTATGATTAAAGGGTAAAAAATTAAAAAGCTTAAGCGACTGTGAAAAATTCACATTTCAAAAGAAAAAAATGATTTATATGTATTTATATTATACAAATTGCTGTTACGGCGCCCGTACCACGCGTAGATGTAAACATCTGGCGTATTATAGTTAAAAATAGCTAATATAAACGGAAAGCACACGTATAATATCGACGAGTTTATTACTTCTCGATAAAATACCGTTCGAAAAACATACTTATATGAGTATATGCGAACTATTTTAATCTTTTTTATTTAGGTCAATAATACAAAATTAAATATGGCCGCTAAAGGCACATTTTTTTCCTAAATCCATATGAACTATCAAGATATATGTACCTTACTACTTACATAGTTTCTCGAAGCAAATATTTACTTACAATATTTTCTACTCTACATAGTCTTAAGGTTTCAAAATCGATAACCTATGTCAATTGCCAGTATTTTTTTATCATGTATGATAACGCAACCCTACTGGATCTGATGGTAAGTAGAGTGGTGGAGTCTTGGCAGTCTTGTCTGGCGAAAGATGCTTATCCCTTGGATACATTTATGCCGGCCTGTTGATTTAGAAATTGTTATTGATATAGCACGAGTTATTGCATGCAGCTTCGCCAAGTGAAAACCCTTTACCGCTCCTTAAATCCCTTGAACATGGTAACGATTCATAGCGTCACCTGTACCATGCTAGCGTCACCTATTTAAAAAAGATAAAGAAATACATTCCTTCCCATGGGAGCAAGTTACCGCGATAAAATGTAGCCAATGTATTAATCCAGGACATGGGCTATTCGTATACCAAATTTAATCCAAATCCGTTCAGCTGTTTCTGCATTTACTTCTAACAAACATCCAAACATTTTCACTACACGCATTTATCATATTAATAAGATTAGACTCGAACGGATGCTTTTCGCCTTCGGAATTAACGGCACGGTTTATATCATTATTTGGGTTACCAACAAACTTACAACAAATCAAGATCGATTGTTAACCCCAAAATAAACGTTGACCAAGTGCAATTTATCTTGTCTTAGTGAATTAATTGGGGTTGGTCAATGGGGAGCCTCAAATAGTCGCCTTTGTAGCGCTCTTAATGAACGATACTTAGACGTGGCAAGAGCTATGGAAGTTCACGTGACATTAGGGCTGCCTTCACCTAAATAGCCCACACCGGATAAACACGGCTAAATCCCAGATATTTGCGCAAATAAAGGACATTTCCCCGGAAACCTCTTAAATTTTTTTTACAACAAAAATAAAAACATCGTTATAATTTTTTAATTTATACAGCCAGTCATATTTTTTACGATGATTTATTTCGATTTGTCGCTTTTCTATAAAATATAAGGGATTTCTCCTGAGAAATAAAGTGTCCACTTTTCAAAAACCCCTGCTGGACGGCCCCCGAACACCCTTTAAACTAGGACAAATCCGGGAAATTCCGAACGGATGGCAGCCCTACGTGATACTGAATCGAGATTCTCAACGTCAGCAGAATAGGTATTTTGTACAGCGAATTCTTCGGAATTTGATTACGATCAGGTATGCAACGTAAAATGTAGATTATCACCGTTGACATGTATGGTATGATTAAGAATATTAAATTTATGTTTATGCTAATTTATTTTGATATTATTGTTACAAAACGTAATATTGTAATATCAATTATTATTTTTTGGTTTTGTGCATTTTTTTTATCTCTCATAGAAATTAGCACAAAAATGAAGTCCTTTTGTGAAAACAGCAATAAAATTCGATAAGAAATGAGACAGTAATTCATATTTCAAATATTGCTACATGCAGGAGTGAGCGCGAAGTGGGGATATCGCTCCAACTCGTTCTTTCGCACGCCTCGCTATGCCCGCTGACGACACATGCAAGAATTTAATCCCTTTTCTGTTTTTTGACACTAACCCCTGCTACCAATTTTCAATGGCTTATAACTTGTATATTTTGCACCAGATTTCAATCATTTCTTCTGCTTTAGAATTTATACGAGGTACATATTATTATATAAAAGTAACAAATAAAAATAAGTCAGATACCCTATTATTTGTGCGCTTGCATCACCAGTGACACTCGATAATATTTTTTTATAAAACTTAAGAAATGGCAACACTAGAGTAGTCAATTTTACGAGTGGTAGTCGAGCTACAAAGGAATTGTCGTAAAAGTATAACCTCTAGTGTTGTGAGTAACCTCTAGCACTGCGAAATAAAATTGTCTTTAACACATTTTAGTGATTAAATTTCACGTTTTAACAGGAGGAAGAAATGTAGGTAATATGTGCATTGGTATGAAAATTTAAAGATAGTATTGTGGAAATATACTAAATATACGAAAAATTTACTAATATCGAACTCTAATGTAGAGCGGTTTCACGCGATGATTTCGCGAAGTGCCGCAAGTAAATTTACATCCTTTAAAATACCGCTTTATTTCTAATTCACATTAAAGTTATTGCATCAATGAAATCTAATATTGCTTTTAATTGTATTGTACTTAAAATGTACTAATTGTGTTCAATAATTGAAAATTCTAGAGTGTTCACCGCTTTAATCTTAAACGCTCTCTGTTTTCCTGAGCCCACTAATTTTATATCAATTATCATTGCGACTGTTCTTTGTCTTCAAACAAACGGCAATGTTGATAAATTACACACGTGTGTCTCAAAAATTAACATCAAACGTTAATTAGTATGGAGCTGTTGTAATTTTAATGCTTATGAGTGTACCTTTGTATGCTGGAAAACGAATTCTAGCCTACGAATATTGCGTTTAGAGAAATAAGAAGATAGACGGTGGAAGGTTTAATTACTGCGACTTATAAAACTTCCGTAGCTAAAGAGAAGAATATGAATACTATACGTATATTGAAATATTATACTAATTAAAAAAAATTAGGTATACTAGATGAGAAACCGATACTTATTCTTAATATCATATATTTTGTAAAAAAAAATCTTTATAATTTATTTTATTGTTATGATTGTGTCAAACTATAAAATAAATTACGTAAATGATATTCAATTAAATAAAATAAGCCGAGCGTGCGGGCGCGGGCAACTATTACATGTATGTTTTCATAATTTACTACTATATAAATATTCCCCTCGCGTAACTTTGTAAAAATATTCAAATTTAAATCCTTGTTAAAACCAATGCTTATCTACTAGCTTGATATCCAAAGTTGCATTAATTTCACGCATAGAACGCTCAAGCGTATAATTAAGATAAAATTCGCGTAATGCGAACTTAAACATTAAAATGGCAAAATGATTGAATATTTCAGCTAAAATCCTTTGAGCCGAGCGGGTGAGTTCACTCGTGAAATATATTCCGAATCTGGACTGAGCTAATTTTGTATTACTTTGTAATGGAATTAGACTATTTGAATGGATGAGTGGCGTACTTAAATGGAGTTAGTCGATTGTTTGCGAAAGTGGATTCGGTGGGACTCTTCGATTTATTATAATGCGCGCTGTTTTGCCATTTGCTGTTGTGTGGCCCTGTATTGTGTCCCACTGTTGGGCGGATTATTAGACTTTACACACCCTGGAAATTCCTATAGAGAACTGCTCAGGTATGCAGGTTTCCTCATGATGTTTTCCTTCGCCGTTAAAACAAGTGATAATTCACAAAGAATACACACATATATTTTAGAAAAGTCAGAGATGTGCCTTTGGTATTTGAACCTGCGGACATTCGTCTCGGCAGTTCTGTTGTAAGTAGTTTGAAATATTCTGAGTTTATATTTCAGGTATTATTCCCAAATTATTCCCAACCACTCCCTCCAAAAATAGGAATACTAAAAGACACTCTTAATAAATTCGCAAACGTTCACCACAAATAACTTTAGAGAATGCTTTAGAATAAAACTTTGGTTATAATTTATTCGCGGTAGGTTATACCCGAGAAAACATTAGCGGCTGGCGAGTACGACTCTAATAAAAATTGTTCAAAAGGAAACTGGAATCTAAGGACTTCCAAGACTTATGAATTGGTTGAATATTCATGTAAGTTGGTTTATTTTTGATTACATTAAATATTGTAACTTTTTGACTGTGAAAACCGCGATAAAATCCAAAAGAAAAAAAAAACATTATTTGAAAGTATGTACATTTATTAAAATTAAACTATTTTTCGGATTTTAAAATGTAGGTAGATAATATTGTAACTTTGATTTCACGTATGAACAACACCTCAGTCCCCCCCCGTAACCATGTAGGCTGCAGTCTTCAAAACGTCGGGAGAAAATAATAATATAAAAAACCGCAAAAAAATCCGTAAAATAGTTTTATTTCAATCTAACATTCGCGTAAACATAAAAAATAATTATGTATATGTACTTAGTCTGGCCATAAATACTGTTACACTTAATTATAAAAAAATATTACATTTGAATTTCGAATCTGTCATTTTTATACGATTGTTCATTGTGTTTTCTCATTTTGGCGCCAATACATTGTAAAATATTTTGCGATATTAAAATGGTGTGGGGTGATAAAGAGAACCGAATCGCTGTGATAGCATTACACAAAGTAGGTATGGAGCCAAATGCAATTTTTAAAACTCTCCATACACTTGGTATTAGTAAAATGTTTGTGTACCGGGCTATTAATAGGTACAATGAGACCTCCTCTGTTTGTGACAGAAAAAGATCTGGCCGTCCACGTAGTGTTCGTACGAAAAAGGTGGTCAAAGCAGTAAGGGAAAGAATTCGAAGAAATCCTGTCCGAAAGCAAAAGATTTTATCTCGGGAAATGAAGATAGCACCTAGAACCATGTCGCGTATTTTAAAAGATGACTTAGGACTTGCAGCCTATAAGAGACGCACTGGCCATTTCTTAACTGATAATTTAAAGAAGAATAGGGTGGTAAAATCGAAACAACTACTGAAGCGGTACGCAAAGGGAGGTCACAGAAAAATTTTGTTTACGGATGAGAAAATTTTTACAATTGAGCAACATTTTAACAAACAAAATGACCGTATTTATGCTCAAAGCTCTAAGGAAGCTTCCCAATTAGTCGACAGAGTGCAACGTGGACATTATCCGACTTCAGTGATGGTTTGGTGGGGTGTTAGCTATGAAGGAGTGACTGAGCCATATTTTTGTGAAAATGGTATCAAAACATCGGCACAAGTGTATCAAGATACCATTCTTGAGAAGGTAGTTAAGCCCCTTAACATCACCATGTTCAATAACCAAGTATGGTCCTTCCAGCAAGACTCGGCGCCGGGTCATAAAGCTCGGTCCACGCAGTCTTGGTTGGAATCGAACGTTTCGGACTTCATCAGAGCTGAAGACTGGCCGTCGTCTAGTCCCGATCTTAATCCGCTGGATTATGATTTGTGGTCAGTTTTAGAGAGTACAGCTTGCTCTAAACGCCATGATAATTTGGAGTCCCTAAAACAATCTATACGATTGGCAGTGAAGAATTTTCCCATGGAAAGAGTGCGTGCTTCTATTGATAACTGGCCTCATCGTTTAAAGGACTGTATTGCAGCCAATGGAGACCACTTCGAATAAGCTTTTTATATTTTTAATTGTTTTATATTTATGTATTAAACTGACACACTGTAAAAGTAATAAATGTTATTTGCAGTTAACAATTTTCTTTTTTCTTTATTACAATATTTATGGCAAGACTAGGTATATACCTACTATAACCAACATTCTTAACACTGTGGTATTACGAACTATTGTTCTCATGAATGGAGTGATAGATCTTGATAAAACTCCCGTCAAGTCCATTCGGGTTATCTGACAGAGATAGGGGTCCGTATCACCCATTCATGGTAAATGACTTAAGTTTACCACTATGGAACGATGTTGAAAATTCATGTAACGTACGATCAGATATGGGAGGTACTTCGAAGATATTCATCTATTCTATTTTTAAACAAACCGTTTACCGTTGTTTTCAGACTGCGCATAAATACTTTTTGTTAGTTTCAGCTTTTAAAAATTTTATATTTTCAAATTTGGAATGGGTTTTTGTTGTTAGTCCTATTTATTCGTTTAAAATATTAGGTAAGTATATTTTTACGTTTCTTCTAAAAGTATTATTTTGAGACTCAATCCCAATTTGTCGCAATTAATGACAACCAATGTTTCTGTAATGAAGTTTGATTTTATGAAGAAAGAATTTGCTACACAGTTTGCAATTATATTGGCTTAACAATATTAACGGTTAATCAACAAGCTATAGCTATCGGCTATTGCTTTAAAGAAATGATTCGCGCATACAAATGCTATTAGAAATTGATTGCAGCTACTTTAGTAAATGTTTAAATACCCTCGTCGAAATGTAAATGTGTTGGCGTTATATTATGGAACATTAAGTATTGAAATTTTTCGCGCGTCAATTTTTCTCAATCAAACTACTTTTTTCTTAAGTGTCTTATAGTTTAACAAGAACTCCCTCTGTTTATTTAACATTTTTCATTGAGGCTCCGCTCCTATTGGTCATAGCGTGATGTTTTATAGCCTATAGCCTTTCTCGATAAATGGACTTTTCAAATAGAAATAGGGAGGATTTGGAAATATTAATTGTGTACTTTGGTTTAGTATCATCGAATTATCTCTTATCTTAAAGGAGATTACAGTACATATATCATTGCGAAAACATTTCAACGCTAGATATGTTAGCGAATTGCTTATTTTGGGTTTTTATTATTGACAGCCCAGTGACGTAGTTGTATTACGATACGACTGTAGATGATGTCTTGGGTTCGAACCCCTGGTTGGACCCCAACGTGATATTGTTTTATGCAGTATCAGCTCAGTATGGAGTTTTGCTCGATATGGCGATAGGCTCGCCCCCTATCGCATCATGGGACGGAATACACACGGCGCAAAATGGGTGCACAAGTTGCGCCTTTGCCTACCTCTTCTGAGATAAAAGGCTTAAGTGTGTATAGTTTATTCTTATATTTTCGAGATATGGATCATGTTATGAAGTATTATTATTATTATTTGTGTACCCTATAACCAATCAACTATGAAGGTATTACCAAACATAAACATAATAAACTCTTTTATGTAAGTAAATACAAAATAATTTCATTGAAAACGTTATGAATAACTCCATAATAGTTTTTGTCTAAAAATATATTAGTACAAATTTTACAAGTCACGTACCAACGTCGCGACTTCACGGTTATGTACACTACTGAGTACGCAATTCGGTATCCTCAGGAATTTACAATGTACTTGAAAATCAAAGTTTACTCCACTTAAATACAAAATAACTCAATCACGGATTCTATTAATTATGCACGAAAATAAAAGGTAATAAATTACATTTAGAAATATAAACAAAACAAAACACGCGAACATAATGTATGTGTTTAACCTATATTATAATGAGCACCGCGTCCTCCACTACTTTCCTTAATTCTCTACTAAAATAGCTTTGTGTTTTTGTCGGACGAATGTTAACTGTTTATTCTATTGTGGATACGATATTTTTCATACGAATATGGCAATGTGACTTGACTGCTGATGGTGACTGTAATGAAGTACAATAGAATATCGACTGACGCGAGATGATTACCAGTCAGCAGTCGACAAAATTATGCCGGCCTGTTGGAACCGGATATACACAGGCTGATCCCAGAACGCGACACACTTACATGGGCTACTATGTCGGGTTTTAACATCTTGTGTACGGTGGTCACTATCCGAGTGGTTATAAAGTATATTCTACCACCTATGTATATGGTAAACTGAGTGTATTGTTTTCTTGGTATTTAAATTTCTATCTTAGTATCTTTCTTCCATATCTAATCTTGATTTTCAAACTTTCTACGTATCGTTATGCCAAATATACAGTAAAAATAATATAAGCGAATCGTATCAATATGCCAAATATACAATACAAATAATATAATTAAACTAAGCTGCCATTCTCCACAGAATTCACTGCAATTTTGTGTTAAATAGCAGTTAGTATTCTCTGACTATTATTTTGTGGCCGGAAATAGTCGGTCGGCACACTATCGCACGCGAAGTATCTTAATTTGGCCTTTATTTGGGCGGAGTGTTCGGCGTCGTTATGTCGATGACTTCATAGTAAGATAAGATTGTTAGATAGCCCGTGAGGCGTGACCTGATTACGTCAGAACGCATGAAAATTGTAGGTTTGATTCCGGTTGGAAAATATTTGATGGTCACCTTGTTATATTTGAAAAGTTCAACACTATGAGGTAAGTACTATATATTGATAGTGATTGAGATACTATTAGTGTTGGCTCGGTTTGAGAAGTTTCTCCCCTGGAGTCTTACCTACTACTTCCACTACATAGTATTTAAATATGCCTTGCGTATGTCGTCGTCAAGGAGGCTTAAGAATTAAATAGGTCTTGATTAAGAGGTTAGACTCAACAGAAAATAGATAGTAAAATGTATTTAGCCTAAAACGGCTGTAAAACTCAATTCGTCTGGCAACGTCAGTTAAGTTAATTGTAGCACTTTGCTACGAGATACTTCGTAGCAGCCTACGAAATCGAGACAAAGATATTTTTCAATTTTATTATGGCTTATAGACTTATTTCATTGGGGGTCAATACTTTTCAATTTATAGAGAGTAAAGCTGAGTCCCTCGGTAGACGGAGATTTGTGAAATGCGGCCCAGTAATTGGATGAGCTTTTACGAACAGGAAATTGGGCTCAGTGTGACTTCTAAAAATGTTTGTCCACTATTGAAAAAAAGAAAAAAAAATATTAAGCAATATAGAAATAAATTTATGGTATAAAGTTGGTACAAGATTTCATATTTTATAATATTTGGAAGATAAGTATAACGTAAACTTTCCGTTTTTTACGAAATTCCTGAAACTAACGACTAGCTCGCCTATTAGTAATAACATCATTCAAAATCAAAGGAAAAATGCCTGCCTTTGTCTCTGAAAAAATATCTATTGTTAGGATACTGAAGCGCCTTTGATTTAAAATAATAAGAAATATCATACTTTCACAAATATTTTACCGACTAACTGACCAGTACGATTGTCAACGACCAACTGCCACAATCTGTCAACAGTGAGTGTTTTAATAGCAAATACCATCACAAAAATATTTTTTATGCTAGCACTATTAACTCTAATTTCCGGAATAGTCTTTGAAACGAGCAAATATCAAAGCAAAAGTTAGTTTAGCAACACATCTCAATTCCCTTCATATCGAGCTAGACTCTAGCCAAGTCGATTTTTTCAAATCGATATATCTTCATGCTAACACTATTAACCCTAATTTCCGGAATAGTCTTTCAAACAAGCAAACCCGAAAGCAAAAGTTACTTTAGCAACACATCTCAATTCCCTTCACATGGAGTTAAACACTAGCCAAGTCGATTTTTTCAAATCGATTCGCAACAACCAATTGTTTCTCAATATAGAATATCCCCATAAAAACACGTGACGCATGCTTGGTGATGAAATTAGCGCGCGGAATAATCCAATTAACTTTTAATTTATTACGCGTGTAGGTGGGTACCGGGTATACTGTTACATTGTTTGTATTGTATAAGAATTAGCTAATTACAGGTGAATAAACGCATTAATCATTTTCATTACCTAAGACATAAAATATTTGCAAGAATAGAACGGTTGTCGTAAAATTCTTGCCAGCTTGGTTGCAAATTGGATAGTAATCGGAAGTAATTCAGTAAAATTAAAAATAAATATTTACAAAAAACTATTTGTAGCAAATTTGTTAGTCTCAAAAGTTAGTTAAGGAATAATAAATAATAGTTTGAGAGATCGCTGTTTTGAGTTATTGAAAATTTATGTCTATATTTTAAGAGCTATCTCAATTGGTTTACCAGGAATAATACTATAGATTCTTACGAAATCCTTGTTAATAAATTGCCCCCAACCCGACAGTAGAGTTGTTTTAACATAATACCTACATTTACTGATAACTTATAACATTAAAATTAAACTATTTTTCGGATATTATCGCGGTTTTTATATTTTAATTTTCTCCCTAACTTATAACATGTCAAAAATAAGTTTTGTAACTAGTTCTAGATATCTACGCCCGAAAATTAAATAATAAAAATATTTTTTTGTAACTGAATAATAACTGTAATAAAGGAAATTAAAACCTGAAAGAATAAAACTGTTTACATCATTAAGAGAAACATATTTCACTTCATTTTGAATATAACTTATCTCGTCATATCAAAAGGAAAATACATTAATTTAAATGTACAAAAGGTCTAAACATTTCTTTGCCTCTGAAAACGGAAAAATAAGACACCTGTGGAATGATAAATTGTGGTGCATTTTTACAAAGGCTGGTTCTCTCGAGGAGTGACCTGGAACAATAATTTCTGGCTAAGTTCGGCCTTCCCGTAGCGTAGTGAAGGTGGTAATGTGCTGGAAATACATGACGAAAATAATAATAGAAATGAACTGAGTTATAGTAAAACTCAATAAGGTAACAATAAATGAATAATGTAATGCTGAAATGCTTTGTGTCGGGTGTTGGGGTGTCAATTAGAACACGGGGTTCGGAACACAACCATATATTATACGTACAAATCAACATAAAACGGGCAATTACAATTAAATTATCCATAAGACATAGGCGCGCGCGCGTGTGTCCCGTTCTCGAGTGTTGTCGCCGGACGCTAGCGGCGGGGAGTGCGGTGACGGAGGGGACGGCACGGGAACGAGGCATAGTGCATACGCTCGGTTCGGACAGTGCTATAAGCCGGGTTTAGATGTACGTAACTTACGTTCGCGTTACAATAATTTTATTTACTGCTAAGACGTCTGTCTGCTTAATTCAAACACAGAGAAATAAATTCACTTATAATATATATGCAAAGTTGGAGAAAACGTTTGCATGTTTATAATAATCAAAAACGGCAAATTTAATAGGGTGCAAACTAGGATATACAATTATTGTTTTAACACCAACAAATAAAGGTAAAAAGTGTAAACCGATATTAGATTTTTAAATATGGGTAAATGCCAAGCAATTATTAATCGAAAGTTCTGTACTAAAGCGTTATTACAAGATCTCAGAATACTCAGAGGATTAAAATTCCTGAATAAATATTGTGATGTTATTTTCTTTGGAATCGTGTTATTCGACCCAAAAATAAATAAATTTAACATGTACATAAATAAATTGTAATGTTTAAAATTTTATAGATTCAAATAAATTATTTCATTTCAAACAGTGTCAGACATTATGCCATCGACAGGGCTTTGTGGCGGTTCAGTAAACACGTCCAATGCGAACTTTTTCGACAGTTTTAATGTATTGACGAGTGATAGGCACTTTTACGAGTCTCTTGTTGGTTTGTTTGCATTCTTTATGTTTACTAATCACAGTATATAGGAAAAAAAGGCCAACTTCTTTATTCTCAAAGGGGTAGAGGCCCAACAAGTGTGCTCATGATTCGTTGAACTTATATTAGTTCAATAGGGATTGCGAACGTATCGCTATAGTAGGTTCAAATACCTATTTCGCATTGTTTTTTCTGGGGATCTAATCCAGAATATCACGATAAACAGCAGCTGCTACCGTATTAAATGCAGCTTACTAATCTATATATATATATAAAAATGAATCCCTATTTCCCTTGGTCATGCCATCATGTGTGAACGGCTGGACCGATTTCATTATATATTTATATATATTTTTTGTTGTGTTTGTTAATGTCAGGAGAAGGTTATTATGAAACAAAAAATTCAAAAAATTGCGCGGAAAATTAAGAAAATTTAACGAAGATATTAATTTTATATAACTATCAATTGTTTGAAATAACTGTCAACGATTGACAGAATGCGCGCTGCAAATTCATATTTAAGACGGGACAACGTCTGACGGGTCAACTAATGTAAAATAAAAAAATCTTCAATCTTAAAGCTGTCATTCTGCACTTAACTTTACTCGCGTTAAATGCTTTCAGCTTTCAAAATGATTACACGTTCCCTTGTGAAATTATTTTATCGTTTTGTCATAAGTTAGTTTTGAAATAACCGTTAGTTAATGGCAATTTTATGATGAATATGATTGATATGCATACAATAACGAGGCATTGTGTATTTAATCATTTGTAAATTATAGGTTAATTGAATTATGTCAGCCACACAAAACTATTTGTGACATTTTCTCATACATCTTCCGAAACTTTAAAAGAAAAATACATAAAAGAAACATATTCTAACTAATTCAAAATTAACAAATTATTTAACTCTCTTCTGCACTTTTATACATAAACTTTACTAAAATAAATTGTAATATTAAATAATAAATCAATAGGTATTTTTATTCATATTGACTAAACTTAAGAAGTTGGCATAATCTTTCCATTGTAACCCACCCACTTCTACTATATAAGTTACTATACATACAATGAGTTCTAATGTATGTAACACTTTTACCACATACTGTGTGTCGAGTACACACAGTATGTGGTAGAAGTTTCCCTCTACCTGCCAGCCCGAGCTGGTTACTTCGGTTTGTACCTTATTTTCATTATAAATTTTATCCCTAATTTAAAATGTCCATAGTTATAAAAGTAATTTTAATAGTTTAGAAATAATAATAATTATTCTTATACTTTGTTTTGACGTCTCATGTGCAACTTTGTTCGCCTGCGTGATAAATAAAGATTTTTTTTACTTTGTAGCCAATCTTATATTCCCTTCCATGATGTGCAGATCTATTTACATGTCTTTTTTAATAATCAGAGATTTCAGTAGACTAGTTTAGGATTCGAAGTCAGAACATATTTACATTTATATTACAACAGTCCCCGCCGTCACCATGAAGGCTGCAAAGTCTTCGAAACGTAAGGGAGAAAAGTAAAATATTAAAACCGCGATAAAATCCGAAAAGTAGTTTAATTTTAATATTTACAGCTCTTTCGCGACCACTAAACTAAGGCGCGATCTTCCTCTAAAGCCAAGTTTAGACTAGGAATTTCTTGCAACTGTATATTGCGCAAGACTTATATGACTAATATGCGTTTACATTAGCTGCAATATCCCATTTTTTTTAAGACGTACACAGAATACAACAAAATATATTTTTTTATTTATATAATAACTAGCTTTTGCCCGCGGCAACAACACAAAAAGAATTTTTCAGTTTGAACCAGTAGTTCCTGAGATTAGAGCGTTCAAACAAACAAACTCTTCAGCTTTATATAATAGTATAGCTTTTGCCCGCGGCTCCGCCCGCGTTATAAAGTTTTTCAGGCTAAAGTTTTCCGTTATAAAAGTAGTAGTTTCCCGGGAGCCTATGTTCTTCCCAGGGTCTCAAACTGTTTCCATACCAAATTTCATCTTAATACGTTGGGTAGTTTTTGAGTTTAACACGTTCAGGCAGACAGATGCAGCGGGGGACTTTGTTTTATAATATATTTTTTAGAACTTTTTAAGAGGAACAATCCCGTCATACATCATTGTTGCATAACTTTAACCGTTTACGCAGCGCACGCAACGGAAGCTCTCAAAACTAATAATTTTTCCCCGTTTTTGCAACATGTTTCATTACTGCTTCGCTCCTATTGGGTATAGCGTGATGATATATAGCCTATAGCAATCCACGAATAAAGGGCTATCCAACGCAAAAAGATTTTTTCAGTTTGGACCGGTAGTTCCTGAGATTAGCCATTACTGCTCCGCTCCTATTGGGTATAGCGTGATGATATATAACCTATAGCACTCCACGAACAAAGGGCTATCCAACGCAAAAAGAATTTTTCGGTTTGGACCGGTAATTCCTGAGATTAGCGCGTTCAAACAAACAAACAAACAAACTCTTCAGCTTTATATAATAGTAAGTATAGAAGTATAGATAAGTGATAATGGGTTTTTTCTGATCAGTTTTCATCGGAAACTAAGAATTAGGATTCAGATTGTCTTGTTTGCATGGTAGTAATCGTTTGAGTAATTAAACTTCAACTTTCCTTATTATCCAAACCACGCTTAATATTCAATTAAAAAACATTTCAATTCAATACTTTTCGAAATGCTTTGGCGTTCAAAACACTGAACGTAAGAAGTTTATCTTTAAAGATATTTCCTTCGAACACCTTTACAACTATTGAATATCGTGGAGCGAGACAGAAAAGCCGATAAATCCACAGTAATAGCCTGATCAAGTTGAGCCTAGGTTATCCCACTGACGATCTACAAATCGTTCTGCAATAATCATTTAGATTACGCTAAAATATATCTAAAGTTCACGTAATACGGTTTAGCTTATCTCGTTTAAAGTTCATATCTCCGCGCGTTTTGATGTTCAGTAATGTAATTGTTTTTCGCAAATGATACAGATTTGCGATGAAGTTAATACGAAAGTATACATTTGAAACTTTTATAAATACTAGAATTCTATAAGTTATTATGAACCTGTTTAAAAATATGTTTCAGAATACTGTAAACTATTGTTATTTTTTAAACAAAAAGATCCAAGATATGTTCCAAATCACAATATATTGTATTTAAAAATATTGGATTTTGAATTATTACTTTCATAGGTAACAAAATAAATAAGAAAACTTAAATAAGTTTTACTAAGAATAAATTAACATTATGTGTTAGTATTGGTAGACAGGAATTCATTCACACGAAAATATACAAAAAGTTTAACGTAAACAATAAAAAACACTATATAAACTACACACAGGCAGCACATTAAATCAGAAAACACTTCCTAGAAATTCCATTGATAATGCACGTAAACCATGGTTTATTCATCGACGCGATCCGGATGTAACCGGATTTATTACGACAATAAGTTACCTAGTGTCACCTTTATTGTTATTGCAGTTGAGTATAAAAAGTGTACAAATAAATATACTACTTAAGGTTGACTTTTCAATCATCAGATAAAGATTATTCGTAGCATAATAGTACAACACAAACGAATTAACAAAAAAAATACACGTCGAATTGATAGCCTCTTTTTTGAAGTCAGCTAAAAATGTCAGTTGGTACAAGTTGTCAATTTATTACAATTTTATAGAAAGGCAAAACATTAAACTATAAAGGTATAGACTGGACACCAGGGCCAAATGTTTGTTACAAAAGTTATTACCAATTCGTAATAAGTCGCTGTCTCATTTTAAATGTTCGTAGGATGTCACAGCACCCTTAGATATTAATACAAAAATAATGCAAAACGTTCAAATATTGATATAAAGTAATATCGAGTATTTTACATTGATGTTTTTCAATTTCACGGTAGATTAAGTAACCATCACATAATCTTCCCAATGTCCGCTCTATATATTCTTAAAATTCTTTGTAGTCAGATTATAATTTATTTCATCCACAACTTCATCATTTCAGCCTTTGAATCGTCCACTGCTGGACATAGGCTTCCCCCATTGAGCGCCACAGGGACCGGTTCTGGGCCGCCCTCATCCATCGGACTCCGGTGACCCTCACATCCACAACTTATTTGATTGAAAAATCAACCCTTATTAAATAAACTATTTGGACATCCATCTACAAAATGGACAAACGTCAAGACAATCTTATAAAGGTCGCAGTAAATCTTTGGATTGACGCCGCTTCCAACAGGTCGATCTGTAAATCTTTCACAGGTTAAACAAGTCAATATAATTGACAAAGACGCACGTAACTTTGAAAACCTAGTGGTGTTTGAGCCTGTGGACTTTCGTCTCGTCAGTCCATTCCATTTGGTACTAGGCTATCGTGGTCATGTTTATACTAATATATAAAGCTGGAGAGATTGTTTGAACGCGCTGAACTATTAAACCGATTTAGATTTTCCACTAATAGAAAATTACATAACTCCCGAGTGCTATAGGCTAGTTTTTATCCAAGAACAACCTTTACACACGGCCGGAGCCGCAGGCAAAAGGTAGTAAAATATTAAGTCAAAATTTCAACAAAACTAACACGTTCAGTACGAGTTTTACACAGAACCAAACCAAAATACAGTGAAAAATTTAAATTGCTAACAGAGTTGGAATAGTGCATACGAAAGTGGTTTTACTAGAACTTGAAATCTACATTAGTGAGCACACGCTCCCTCCGGGCTTGCTCGGGCCAATTTCAAAAACTATACCCGCTGCCGCTGTTTAAATATCGTTGAAGAACAACGTCGCATTTCAAAATAGATTTTCAGTAAAGGATTTAGATTTTATGACGTCTTTGATTTTAAAATCTATCCGCATTCCCAATAATGATTGCAATGTATGTTTGTAGATGTATGTAATACGTTCGTAAGGGTTATTCACTGTTTTGTTTTGCTAGGTTAGATGATATTTAATGTTAGAGGAAACGAGACAAAAGATAGGATAGGAAGGGGCTATATGTTTCATGTATATATTTTAGAAAATGCAAGATGTGAATAAATACTTAGTGATTGGTTGTTGTTACTAAAACGACTTCCCCCTTAGGTTAGTGGCAATGTATATGGACAGTAGATTGGTAGATCCTAGATTCGACTCCCAAGTCGCGTAATACTTTGTCTGGGGATTTCTTCGGATTTTCCCCAAATTTGATTCTTCAGGAAGACCGGTCGAAATAACTAAGCCACAAGGATCTACAACATGTATAAAATGTTCCGCCGTTAACACATTAGGTCAGAATAAGGGTAAGAAAAAGTAACCGACATACAAAATAATCCATACAAATCTATAATCTCGATTAAAAAAAACTGCAACCACGACTTTGTTCTCGCAAAGTGTCGCCGTGTTGTATAAAATCATGCGTATTTATTTACTGTGGATGGACATATGGCTTAAACCCCGCGTGTTCGATATTTTTTAATCGGATTGCGGATCGAACATTTTTTCATTATCATTCATATTGGCTGTAACAAAAATTATATCTGACCTTTTCACCTCATGTTTTTATTGATACATCGGTCTAAATGTAATCGTATTTTTATGCGGTAAGTATTAAAGATAAAATTATGAATAGCGCGCATTCGCTTTATATTTTTATTGGGGTTCGGCTTATTACACCAAAATTGATAGTATAGTCCGTGCAGATGCAAATAAAACAATTTTATGATGATGCTTGCTTTCGACGCATAATGCAAAATTAAAAACAAAATCCCATAGCCATGTACCTAGTACGTAAGACTTAAGAGCATTGATATTGTCATTTCTTTTAAACGGACTTCCAAAAAAGGAGGTCTTCAATTTGTGTCTTTATGTATTTACACTGATTACTCTGCCAATTGTCGGCTGATTTCAATAATTCCTTCTTTAATTGGTACATTAGGTTCTGGGAATGGTCCCATTACAATATATTTTGGTTTTAGATTTATCATTAATTTTAACGGAGCTCAAGCATAAGAGTCATAGTACGAGATTGTTGCGATTCTGGTAGTACTGTAGTGTGTGTACTTGGTATATAAGTCATGTAATGTATAATATTAAGTTAGTATAAGGAGTTCACGACTTTTTTCCCGATAGGTAAGGCGAAAATTGTACCAGGGTACTCAGTTTTCGCCATGTGTGTTCCATCCCATGATGTGATAGGGGGCGATTCTATAGCTATACATGGCATAATTTCCAGACTCTCGTTTCTGAGTGTAAAATTTCAATATCACTACCTGACCCGACAATCGAATCCGTGACTTCAAATCGGTAGTCATACGACACACGTAAAACAAATACGCCATGGACGCAATCGATCGATTAAAAAAAAATATTTAGGGAAAATAGGTTTTTAATAATTATAAAAATATTATTTTGATTCAAAATCGAGCATGTCATTTGAATGCATGTATTGAAGAGCGGCGATCGGACTGCCGAGACGAATGTCCGCAGGTTCAAATCCCAAGGGCGCACCTCTCTGAATTTTCTAAAATTATGTGTGTATTCTTTGTGAATTATCGCATGCTTTAACGGTGAAGGAAAATATCGTGGAGAAACCTGTATACCTGAGAAGTTCTCTATAAGAATTTTGAGGGAGGGTGAAATCTACCAATCCGCACTAGGCCAGCGTGGTGGAGTAAGGCCTAATCCCTCTCAGTAGTAGAGGAGGCCCGTGCCCAGCAGTGGAACAGACTATAATACAGGGCTGATATTACTATAATTTATTTGAATGGATAAAAGTAAAGGTAATTTCAAGTAACTTAATTATGTAAAATATTTTGTGATAGCTTTTGCTCGCGGGCTCTCTCGTGTGAAAAACGTTTCCAGAAAAGTCCTCTGTATATTATTCCAGGATATAATGAATCAAATCCGTTCAACGACTTTGTGTTTCCTTCTAAGAAACATCCAAACCTTTACAGAATCTTTCATATTCATTTTATTGACATAAGGGAAAGTTTCATAGGTATATATTTTGTATTAAACATAAAACACGAAAATCTTAGAAATAAAATATTCTGAAAATCTTCGCTCTTGATCACTGCAACATATTTCTTAACTCCAAATATCCTTAAAGGATTCAGAAAAGTATGGCAATAATAAGATTCAATGTGCGAATGCTCTCAGCATAAACTTACTTTTAGTGAATATGTTAAGGAGATTTTGAATTTCTGAATTCCTGTGAATATGGAGATCGGTTCCTAAATGTGCAATTCACGGCATAAATGTGAGGGTTAGATCTACATGTTTTGACGGAAAAACTAGAATTATAAGATCAGAATACTATATTAGGATTGATTTACTTAAGGGCTGCCTTGGTGGCGTACTTGTACTGCATGTGCGGTACGGCAGCGCTCTGACGTCCTAGGTTCCAATCCCGGGTCCGGCAGTGACATTTGGGTTTTTCTGCTCAATATCAGCCCGGATTCTGGAATTTGTGCCCGATATGGCGATAGGCTCGCCCCCTATCACATCATGGGACGGAGCACACTTGGCGAAAAGTGAGTACCCTCGTTGTGCCTCTGCATACCCCTTAGGGAATAAATGCTTGATATATGTTTGTGTTTATTTTTTAAAGGGCTGATTTTTCAATTACCAAATAAAACTTATTCCTACAACAAAGTAAAACACGAACAAATTAGAAATTACAGTTGTATGTATACAATTGTTCAATTGTCTCACTTTTATATTCAATCAGGTCAGGATTTATTCCATGCATAACTTTTGTCTGACAATTGAAAAGTCAGCTCTATAGAAAATGTTTTTAATTTTAGTTTTGTTTTCAATTAAAAGAATACAATCGTTCTGCGTAGAATTGAGGCAAGCGTTGTTAAAGACTTTTAAAACCTTAAACTTCTAATGACACAAAACTATAGTGTACCATCGGTACACTATAGTTTTGAAGTACTGTACCTAAATCGTTTAGATACAGTACTTCAATCATTTAAAGCGTGTTTTTTTTTTATTGCTTTGAATGACGAGACGATCTTGCCGTTCCCCAGATGGTAAGCGATACGACCGCCCATAAACAGTAGAAACACCATCCAACACCTTGAATTACCTAGTATTGTTTGGTATTAAACTGCGCTCGCCATCCTAAGACATGAAATGTTAAGTCTTATTATCCAGTAGTTACACTGGCTACAATGTCCTTCAAACCGGAATACAACATGACTACACACTGCTGCTTGCCGGCAGAAATAGTCATTGCGGTGGTACACACATGGCGTTTGGATGATAGTTGACATCGGATTGGCATCAGTTGTCCGTTATATCTCCTCGTAACTCTTACTAAGGAATGTAAAATCCACATCAAGCCCAAAATTGTTAATCGTTACAAATGTTTAAGACGCTGTTAAAGTTATATGCTCCAAGAACGGTGTAATATTTTGATATGGACCTCTTGAGCCCTTTTGGGACCTTTATCGTTGTAAGGTCAACCCTCTTGTTTCCCCCATTTGGTCCACAACGACCGGTCCTGTTTTAAACATGGGTTTGATGACGTATTTTACAAGGAATGTAAGTGGATGTACTGAATGGAAACGGTGCCAAGACAAATATATGAAAAAGTTTTCTATGGCCGCTCATAAATAAAATGTTTTCGACAGCGGATTAAAATGTATTTATATTATGTAAGAGTAATAGAGTTACCAGAATGTTTTTATTTGCACACACACAACATCTCGCATTTATCCCCGGAGGAGTATGCAGAAGCGCAACCAAGGCACCCACTTTTCGCCAAGTGTGTTCCGTCCCATGATGTGATAGGGGGCGAGCTTATCGCCATATAAGGCAATTCCGGACTCCGGGTTAATACTGAGCAGAAAAACTCAAATATCACTTTGTCCGACCCGGTATTCGAACCCAGGACCTCAGAGCGCTGTCGTACCACGCATACAGTACAACTACGCCACCATGGCAGTTTTTATTTGCAGCAAACTTTTTAAAATTTACTATTCGAAAAATTTGCCTATATGCGGTAGAGCCAAGTTGGTATATTATAGAAACCATTTATTGTTTCATAGACAATAATTTACCGTAAATCTTTTATGTTTGCACGAATGTTAGACATCGAAATAAATAATTTCCGAGTTTTACCGCTGTTATTTGTATTTCATTTGTATATCACGGGGAGGGCTGAGGCGTTTGTCGTCTTAAAGTCATTACAATGTTTACCTACATTTTACAGTTATAAACATGTTTAAAAATAATAGTTTACTACTAATTGCTCAATGAGCTCATTCGGTATAAATTGGTTGAAAAGGTTTCAATAATATTGACGAACATTAACGCGGGATTTTTTATTTAGTTTGTAAATACCGGTTTAAACAATATCGTGTCACATTCCACATTATTTGATAACCCCGCGTGCCGATAATACTATGTAGTACTATTCTGTATTGTGATAACATCATTGTGAAAACCCGGCTGTTGAAAACATAAAAATATGCAATAAAAATATACAAATAATATTTCATTTAATAATTGTATCGGAAGAGACGGACTGCTAGACTTCGAGACATAGCGTCCTGCATAAATCGGACAATCAACAAATAAACATTTTAAAAATGTCGTTGTAACATGTCGGTAGTCAAGATTTATTCGGGCGAATTAAAATAAAAGAATGTATTGCCTATGCAAAGGCTACATTTTAATTAAAATTGTTACACATTACAAAGGTGCAAATAAGTACAAGACAGTGTGTGGGCTTATTCGATTGAGACCGACAATACAGTCAGCATCTCAGTCCAGAACAGACGCTTCGGGACGTTGGATAACTAAGAATGGTTCGGGACGTTACATAACTAGATAGATGTTGTAATATTGAATTTTCGGACGACCAACACATTACTCCTACCCGTGATCGTAAAGGCTGTAAGGTCTACGAAACGTCGCGAGAAATTCATAATATACCATCGTAATATAACCGCAATATATTCCGAAATATAATTTTATTTCGACGACTAGCATTCTTGGAAACATACAAAATCATTATATAGGAATTGTTGTTACGTATTATGTTTAAATTAAAAGACAAATATATGCTTTTCGCAAGAAAATAGTATGTGATTAACAAGGAATACAAAGTGAGTCATAAGTGTGTCGCGTTCCGGGATCAGCCTGTGTATATTTGGTGCCAACAAGCCCGCATAATTGTGTCGACTGCTGAGTGCCAAGGGGTAATCATCTCTCGTTGATCTAGTCGATCACTTTGGTGTGCATGTAAAAAAAAAGTAATAAACCAATATAAGAATGCGTGCAATCTTTAGAATTCGCCCGAAAAGTCAACAAATTATTTTTAAAACAAAATTAATGAGATAATAAAAGCAATTAGTATCGTTAAACACTGTATTATCACTAAGCCGCTATATGAACGATGCAAACGGTCTTAGAAGTGCAAACATCTCGATATTTACTTTATCGTAGTCAATGCAGTAAATCCAGTGTAAATTAACAGCTATTCGCTAAGTAATATTATGTCTTTAAAGTATCGGACGTGTATTAAATAACTTTAAAGAATATTGTTAAATCAGCTTCATCATTAATTAAAATTACCATAATTTGCCGTCTTACAATCACAGACTTATTGATAACATAGTTCGTGTAAAGCATTTTTAAATCTCTGTATTAAATATAAATAACCTAAAAGTATTTTTTTAAATCAGCTTCATCATTATTTAAAATCACCAAAATTTGTCGTCTTACAATCCAAACTTATTGATAATATAGTTCCGTGTGTATAATTTTTTTTCTCTGTACTACATATTAAAAAAAATCCCTTTAGTATTATTTTAAATCAGCTTCATAATTCATTAAAATCACCAAAATTTGTCGTCTTACAATCACAAATTTATTGCTAATATAGTTCCATGTAAATCATACTTTTTTTGTTATATCTATGTACTAAATATATCAATATGGAGGTTGAACTATTTCTAGGCTTCTAGACTTCACCCAACGTGAAGGACTAGATCATAATCTTGGTTAACAACAATGTCAAGAACTTCAATTATTGTTTAAGGTCAAGCCCAAGGAAATAGTAGGAAAATATTGCACTAACAAATTAAATATAGTTTGACCTCGAGCTCATAACACGGAACATCTTATTAACATTTCTGTTAGAGTAAATATGACTGTTAGCAACGGGTTTAATATAGATGATGATTTAAAAACATCTCACTCACGTGTCGTTCAATTAATCAACCTTGTAAGAAAAATAAAATATAAATATAGGTGAGGAAGACTTCATTATTAATTATTTTAATGACTCGTGATCCATTTCGACGCTGTTGACGCAAAATGTATTACTATTTACTGTGAGGACATTTTAAGGTTAATGGAAACACTTAGATCCAAAATAAAAAACGATAATTATAATAAAATAGAAAAATACTGACTGATCAAATTTAAAATATTGAATGCGTCATATTGATTTTCGCAGCAGATTATACTACAGGACGGCGTAAAACTCTGATTGAAATCAAATAATAGTTTCTTATGATTACATGAAATTTTGACATTCAAATATATTTTCGGATTTCATCGTAATTTTTATATTATAATTTTCTCGCGACGTTTCGAAGACTTTGCAGCCTTCATGGTCACGTGGCGGCTGAGGTGTTGGTCGTCCGAAAAGTCAAAGTTACAGAATCTACCTACATTTTATAATTATATATTTTATTTGTTTAGCTGTTAGACAATAATTCCAGAATACGAATTTGCTGTTGGAGGAATTTAATTAAGAGTTAGGTTTTAATCATTCCTGATTCCTTTTTTCTGAGAGCAAATTCGTATTCTATATGTGCTGAGAAAAATGAATATCAGTTGACCCGCTTTCTCGGTTGATAAAAATATCCGATCATTAATATTAATTGCTGCCAGTGCACGTGAAAATGCAGTTAATGGGCATTCTAGCCGTACGTTAAGTTTTTAATAAACCATGTCGTAAGCAGTGAGCGACGTTGAACCATTTTAAGGTAAAAGAAGCGCCCGGTAAGCCTGAAATTCGTGAATGCAATTTTGGCTGTCTGCCCAACAGTCCTTCATTGTTTCAGCCTGAGGTTAATTAAAAAGTTTTAACTCGGTGTTTTTATTTTTTAATTATTACAGATACATTCACTCTATCTTTGTATTTGAATAATTTGGTTGCGGGGTAGTGACAGATTAGTTTTCCCTGAACTACACTGTTCGGTGTCATAAAATGCGTGCCACTGCTGATCCTGGCTTACAGGAGTTGTAGTGGTGAGGGCGAGAAAGTCTCAAGATACATTCACGTTTTTCATCCCCGAAGGGATAGGCAGAGGCGCAATTGGTGTACCCAGTTTCCGCCATATGAATTCCGTCCTCTGATGAAGAAGCGAGCCTAACGCCATATCGGCACATACTACGGGCTACTGGACTACGGGCTAATGCTGAGTTTTTTTATTGGTTTAAATGACAAGACAAGCTTACCGTTCGCCTGATGGTAAGCGAAACGACCGCCCATAAACAGTACAAACACCATCCATTACCTTGAATTCATCAAATTATTCACAAGAGTTTTATATCTTTTTTACGTTTTTTGAGTGAGAAAATAGTTGATAGTATGACGCTACCTCGTCGGCGAGACAAGCGCTATAAGACAGAAGACTAATTGATATTGAACTCTATTTTTACACCAATATATATTTGTATGTGATCTTCACTAAAAACTAATCTCTATAACGCTCCAAGGCCATTTATTTGTGTCTAAAATTTTAATAAATCATACAGTTTCATCTATTTGCTTATATATGAAATAACTATCACATTATCAAAGATATAATATAAATAGAAACCCGTTACATCTAAATTAACAATTTCGTTATTTACACCAATTAAACTCATATCAAAGGTACACACTTTACCACTCATTAGTGTAAGATCCTTTACAAACAGCGCAAATATTTGCAAAGTTTCGAAAGGGAGGCAAGTTATTAGGTCTTGTTATAGTAAGACGGCACTAAAGTAAGAACGGACAACGCGAGTTTAGTTGTGTTCTCACGTTGTATTGTTTGAGTTGTAGTGTTGGTAATTGCTTTTAGCATATACTTGCAATCCTGCTATGGTATACGTGTACCTACAGTTTGCAGAGATTACTATTTAGTGAATTAAGTTGGATGAGGCAAATATTTACAAACTGACTGCCTTGGTGGTGAAGTTGTACTGCGTGTGTAGTACGGCAGCGCTCTGAGGACCTAGGTTCGAATGCCGGATCGGTCAAAATGATCTTTAGATTTTTATGCACAGTATCAGCCCGGAGTCTGGAATTTGTGCCCTGGTTGCGCCTCTGCATACCCGTTCGGGGATAAATTCCTGATGTTTGTAAATATTTACAAACTGTTTCAATGGAAAAGAATGATTTTTATGAATCCAATTCAAAACCATTGATGTGTGTTTTTTAAAATGGTAATAATCTTAGCATTTTTATGATAGAGGCTTTGTTATGATAAGTCTAAGTACATCCTCAATAATATCCCGAAAATATATTGATTAGTTCTATTACAGCAGATACAATTCGTGGCCCAATATTGAACGGATTTGTTTATCAATTTATCTAAATTCTGATTATTTATATCTGTCAAATCCTTTTGGCGTTGAATCTCGTGCCCAATTATATCTTCAAGTTTATTGTATTCGAAGAGCTTCTATTATGAAATATACAAATTAGATTTAATGCTTGGCAACCTATATTATGACTAAAAGCAATCTTTGACTGCGTTTAAACGTCGTTGGGACAATAAATACTGATAAAATAACTTCTTAAAGAATATACGGTAAAGCAGTAGTCAGCAGTTTGTTAACTGAAAGCATAACCTTTTTATAATGTGTGCCAATTTTGCAGTAGAAAATAATATTTGGAACTAGATATTGCACGCGGTTTCGTTCTCGTTAAAACATTGACGTATATTATAGAATACTAGTTGACCCGACAGACATTGTCCCGTCTTAACTATGAATTTGCAGCGCGCATTCTGTCAATCGCTGACTGTTACTTATTTCCAACAATTGACAGTTATATAAAATTAATATTTTCGTTAAGTTTTCTTAAATTTTCTAATTCGCCGCGCAATTTTTTGTATGTTTTCTTTCATAAGAACTTTCTCCTGACAATAACAACCACAAGAAATCGGTCCAGCCGTTCACGCGTGATGGCGTGACCAAAGGAAATAGGGATTCATTTTATATATATAGATATGTCTATAGACACACAAACGTCCATAAATGGCAACCAAAAATCACTGTTATAACATTTATTCACTTGAACAAAAAATAATTTTACTTTTATTTATTTGACTTATATTTTTTATTCAGGTTTATATTTAGACTCAAGTTCTTACATCATGAGCGCTACTCCGTACACAACCACAAGCTGTCAATATTGACCATACTAAAGTCAGTTTGAATGGATTGTAGTTCAATTCAGTTGAACACAGTAAATGTTCGGAACGCCAAATCTAGTATGTAGTACATATATTATCGATGTCTTAAATCACTGTAGCGATCTTTAACAGTAATTATGCGAGGCCAGCGCCATCTATTTACAAAATCAGAACGAAAGAAAAGACACTAAACGCATTTCACAATAGAAGTATAAAACATTATCAAGATGTAATGAGATAATCGGCCATTACAGTAACATTATCTAAGTAATGGCACAAGACGACTCTATTGTTCCACTTATTTATATATAAACACATATCACGTGATTATTCCGCAAGGGGTAAGCAGCGGTGCAACTTGGGCACACATTTATGATATTAATATTTTTTTATCGGTCCATGGTCGGCAATATCCATTGCCAGGATCAAAGTGGGATTGTTGTCTTTTCTTGGTAAAAAATTGCGTATATGTTATTAGATAGAGGTAATGTATGTCTACCCACCCAGGTTGCGACCACCGTCTTGGTACACAAATTGTAAAACCCGCCACAGCGGCTAACGTGTGTTGCGTTCATCGATCAGCCTGCGTACTTATATCCGGTCTCAAACAGCCCAGCATAGTCGTGTGGACCAGCGAAGGATAATTCTCTCTCGTTACTTGACTGGTGGTAGTATATATTTTATATCCGGCCGGATAGCGACCACCGTACAATGTGGAGAAACCCGCCATAGGGGCCCACGTAAGTGTGTCGCGTTCCGGGTTCAGCCTGTGTATATTCGATTCCAACAAGCCGGCGTAATTGTGTCGACTGTCAGTGGTAATCATCTCTCGTCAGTCGACATTCTGTTGGACACCACTCCACTTATCATTAGGTGCAGTAAGATCACTTTGGCGTGAACATATAAAAAATATAATAAAGCACTATCTGTACTCAACATCGCTTACCACCAGGCGCAGAACGGTAATTTTTCCGTGGCCCTACAAAAATATCCAATTTAAAATTTCATTTCCAAGGTAAGTTTTATCCTTTATGAAGAATTCTTTACAATACTTCACGAAGTACTTATTACACTACTTGAAAGCAACTGCTCTCTATAACAATACAGCTTAAGAGAACGTCAAGACAACATTAACTAGTCTTCCATTTTGTTAAACTCTCTTTTAGGGTTGCAGTGTCAATGGGATTTTTAGTCATGTTCATAAGAACACACTAAGAATTAGCTATTTAAATTCTTTTACTAATTAATTTATATTGAAATTTGTTATTTATCACGTAATATAAAAACGACTTTTATGAATTTCATTAATCTAAATAAATTATAATAACAAATGCGAATAATAAAAATAATATCATAATCATATATTATGTTTTTGTAGGGAGTTAAATAAAGATTATGAAATAATCTGCAACTGGTAAATTTCCATAATTAGTTGGAAATTTTGTTCGTAAAACTTTCAAACTGTTTTCATAAACATCTATAATGTACAGTCAACCACATAAATAAGTTAACAAATTAATATTTCACATCGCCAATACACGTAAAATATAACAAGGATATTTTTAAAATATAAATTTTCTCCTTTAATTATTTAGCTTTAATGAAAACTAAAACGTATTGTACAAAAGTATACCATTAACGTGTTTTAAATCTGTTTAGCTACCTTAATTAGGAAGGTAGGTATATGTTTAAAAAAAGTCACGTCATTACCGGGCGCTGATCTTACCCACGTGAATTACAAAAACATTTCAAAAGTATGCAAATAGCAGAGGTGCTCAAATTCAGACGACGCACTCCACACAAAGAGGCGTCAAAGTATGTGCTCTTTACGGCTCGGGAAGACTCCGCAAATGTGCCTATCAAGAGAGGCGACATTTCGCCTGCCTCAAATAATTCCTGAATGTAGGGTTGGAGCAAATTCTTCAACGCAGAATACACTTTAATTATAGTCGGTTTGGGTAAACTTTATGGTATATACAACTTAACCTTTATATAAATAAATATATATTATAATCGTTGTAGTCTATAGTATAAGTGAAGTTGATGTATGTATCCGTGATTTCAATATAGGTTTTTTGCTTAACTCTTAATATTATTATTCTTTACCAGTTGTTATTTACCACATATACTTTGTATTTCTGTCTCTCTATTTATTTACCCAGGCTTAACTGCTTTCTCTTTCTCTCCTGACCATCGACATCTCGTGAATGTTCGAGGACAACATTAATCATTACCATCAAGTCAACTACATAAAATGTCATTACCGTGTGTCGACGTATTTCAACCCTGTTGTGAGGTTAATAAAACGTGTTCTCTATTTATGTAGGGTGCGAGTACTGAGCAAATTAACTGTAACCGTTAGTGAGTATTGTCGACGCGAAGGTTCCAACCAAATTGGTTTTTCTGTGAATCGTGTTTATACAAACCTGATTAGACTCTTTTGATTCGTGGTTCCATTTTTAAAAATTAAACAATTAAATTATGTTACTTACTAGTGTTATAAATGTGAAAGATTGTGACAAAGAATATTACAATGGACTTTGTGAAGATCCATTATAATATTATTCTTAAAATAATCTGGATAATAATTTGTACGGATATATTATATTATGTCATTGCATTTATGAGTGCGATTTTGTGTAAAATTATTGGAGTTTTAACCAAAAGTAAGGTAATAATTTCAAATAACAAAAATACAATTTGTAAAACACGCGTATTAATAAAATATTTTTTTTTTAGCCTGCGTTTTGTCGACAGACAAATAGTTATAAATTGTCGGTGCTTTAAAAATATCGCAAAAATCTATTACTTTTTTCAAATCACAACTAATAGCGTTTAACATTGAAATAAAACTATTTTACGAATATAATTACGATTTTTTAAATCATAATTTTGTCCCGACTTTTCGAATACTTTGCAAGAAACTTTGCTTTGAAGTGTCGGGAGAAAATTATTATATAAATAACCGCAATAAAAATTCCAATATCTAACATTCGCGTAAACACTAAATATCATAATAGCGTTTACAAATCTTTACACAATTGCATAAGTTCGAACCAATTTCATTCAATAATCACAGAATGATATATTATTTAGAAAACAGACGAAACTGAACATTCCATTTGATTGGGTAATAAAACGCTGTAACATTTTAATTTCCCACCGCTCCACATTCGGGAGTGTTGACATTGGCTCACGGACACCATAAAGCTGTATATTGGTCGGCGATCAAGAAAAACCAAACCCGATATTACTGACGTATTACTCGCGTTTAATGTCTTGTGGTAGCAAATATCATTCGGAATGAAGCTGATAAACGGTTTATAGTTCTCTAACAGCTATTTGTTGATTTATATTAGTTTTAGTGTTTTTTCGATTGAATCGTGAGGTCAATTTTATTGTTAGGTCAGGTGTTTAAAATTTGTAGTTTTGTACATACGTGAGTTTATTTCTATTTAATGATAAGACAGCTCTTTTAAACTTATTTTTTCGGAGATAAAGGTTAACGTACTCTCAAACATAACACACACACACACATCACGCATTTTTCTCCGAAGGCGTATGCGCAGGCGCAACCAGGGCACCCACTTTTTGGCAAGTATGTTCCGTCCCATAATGTGACAGAGGGCGAGCCTCGCCATACTGGACACAAATTCTAGACTCCTGGCTAATACAGCGCAAAAAAAAAACCCAAATATCACTCAAAAATAACACAATTACACAAAGGACGTCATAGGACGTTTATTAAATTGTTAATAGTATTGTTACATGTATTCGAGTTTCCTGTTGGTCGTTATTAATTGCTGTGTCCGGCACATGTGCTATGAGTACAGGATCCATTAGGTAAGTAGCTATTAATACATCAATGGGTGTTGTTTTGCCCTTGGCCTAGTAACGGCATATGTAAGCTATGGACTAGGAGGTATTGTGTTTGATTCCGATGTCGAGCAACACTTTGTGTCGATCTTCTATTTGCCCAGGACTGTATTTGATCCTTTGGAGAACAGACAAGCCGCTGGTCATAAAAATAAAGCAAATCATTTCTACAATTTGCTTGAAAAACGTATTGCGTCGTCCCCTCCGTGGTGTGAGAACAGAACAGACCGAAAAAAATAGATAAAGGCTCAAGAAGTGGATTAGTGTTAAAAATCTTTGACTTTTGGGAAAGAAAAGTAAAGCATTGCTTTTCATTGCGTATGATATTATAATAATATTTCTTTAAGTCTTTTGTCATATTTTGATTTGAATTATGGTTTACACACCATTAGTTACAAGGTTTCAGTTATTATATTGTATGACGCTTTTTGTTATAAAACCGACTGAAGATACTTGTGTTCCCAATAAATAAGTTCGAACGTATGTGAAGTTAAAACCAATATTAGTAATTTTATAAAGAATCGAAGCAAAATACGATAAAAACATCATCATTAACGCTTATTGTTTTAACACTTAGTGAAACAGTAGTAATATGTAATAATTTGATTACATATTAAATGTAAAATCGGAACTAATTAAATTTTGTACAAAACAATGAAATACATGAATGGCATTCAAATTCATTATTTATTGGAAATCCCGCGCAAACTGCAAACAAGTTGCGTTAATTTCATCAATCTACCATTTAAACATAATAATTCCCTAATGATTCTCAATTATGCATGCAATTGGCCAATTGTACACATACTAAAATATTTACTGGTCATAAATTATGCTACTGACGATTTATGATAAATTATTACCATTTTTTTGCGATACAAAACTGTTAGTCACCTTCTGAATCTGACTTTTCGAAAGACGTGTTATGACGTCTTACATTTGGAATGACTTGCTATATTTTCCGACATGGGTAAATTCTAACCAAATTGTATTTCAACTGTTATAGTTCTTATTATTACATTGATTTATATTTTAATATACAACACGCGTTAAAAATATTTTGGGGAATATGAAAGCTATCCATTTTAGAACATACTATGGATATTGGATATTTATAAAATTCTTTTAACTATTTGGGTATGTAAACGTTTGTTTGAACGGAATGCAATAATAAAATTTTGCATGTATTGTATCCGCCCACAATGTCCCAATTTTTAACAAAGGCCCCAAGGTCCTCAAGGCTCTCCAAGATCCTACCATGAATTACGAGCCTACGCTATAGTGTACAAGATATTTTAAATTATTCCAGTTCATTCCGCAATCACTTCTTTGGTCTAGATCTCGCCTACGAGCTGTGTCAGGGCTCCACAAGGTAGCAATCTTGGCCCAAATCGTCAGGCACATGACAGACGTGACCAGCCCAGTTCCATTTGAGTTTAAATAATAAATTGGCAAACTAAAAAATCATTCAACCAATTTTATAACGCTACAATTCAGGCTGATACGCATTGTGCTGCAGTTTTATGGAGTCAGCAAACAATAACCACATCGATATTTGGTTCATGTTGAGCGTAAAAGTTCCAACTCACAACCTAGTAAAAATTAAGATGATCAAACTATTGAAAATGATATGTATTCTGATGTTACAAAAGATATTTTATTAGATCGGATTGTTAGATAAAATGAGTCGTTATTACATAAGAATAAGAATCATTTTTGATAGTATAAAATCAATATTTCAATTGTGGCTTCGCTCATTGTGGCACGGTCCATTTCACACAACAAAAGCGAAAAGTGCCTGCGAAAAATCGTTGTATAATAAATAGTTTCTACGTATCGCTGGAAGTAAGATATTTATATCGATAACGCATCTTTTTCATCTTCATAACTCAATTGGATGTAATGTTAGACATATTGGCTACAGTATCCTTCAAATTAGAACATAACTGTTTTTACACTGCTGTTTGTCTGTGGAAATCGATGTAAAAGAATAAAACAAATATAGGAGAAAATATTCTCCTATATTTGTTTTATTATTTTATTATTTATTTTATTATTTATTTTATAAACAAATATAGGAGAAAATATTCTCCTATATTTGTTTTATTCTTTGTATTGTTAATATATCGACCATTTTGACATAATAATGTCAAAATGGTTGATATATTAACAATACAATGCATAACTATAGGTAATAGGTGCGCAATATAGCTAGCTACTTTCAAGTAAGTCTTCAACCACTTATCCCGCTTGCAGAAGATTTATTTCAGCATAAGCCGTGTAAAATCTGACTTAATAAAATATAAAGGGCGTAATTTAATACATTCCCAAAGGAAGATTAAAATATACTTAGAATTACCATGTCGACTTTTAAACGTCATTGTACGTAGGATGTATTTGCGCCCAAGTATTTAATACTGAAAACTATATAATAATCTAGCGAGGTATTTTGTTACTACTAGAAACAACGCCGTGGTTAGACAAGCTGCCAACTACTTGGCTTTTTCTTGATGCTCATTATTAAAGAGAGAAGTAGAAAATAATAATTTCATAACGCCTTCAAACTAGTCATCTTTTAACGTTACTCTTTAGTCTGGAATGAAGATGAGTAACCACTATTTTTAATAAACAATTCCAATCGCTTTTTTCGACCTATCTCTAAAATTTTACAATCAGAACAGTTTTTGTTGACATGCTTCCAAATGACATTTAATTGGTTTATTCTTGGAATCCGATTGAATATTGAGATTGTAATTGTTTTTTTTAAAAGGCTATAAATAGTATAATACCTAATTCTCTGTGACGTCTTGCACAAAGTTTTTCAAATCGATTTAAAACCAATCACCACGAGGGTTTTATATTTTATCTTAGGTTTGAGGAACTCCCTTTCACCCCAATTTTTATTTTAGCAGGAAATATTTTGTATGCTTTTCGTTTTAGTCAATGGAGCGAAAGAGGGGGTTAAGATACCGTTGAAATAATCCACATTTTGCGTGCGAAATTGAAAGGGGCTCATAAACATTTTGTTGACACATATTATATTTATTCGGCGAACTCCACGTATTTACACAATGCGTCGCCGTGGCACGTGTATATACGTTCGGCTTGTTCAATTTTTTCAGCGGTGTGTTTCATTTTGTCGGCGCATCGCTGACCCGGAATTTAAATTTATTGTTTTTCGCAAATGGAACTTACTTTTTTGCAATATTTTTAGGGAATATTTTAGTTTTATTATGTTTAAAAATTACTCTACAACAATATTCTATGCAAGAGTGCGAGCGTAGGCTTATTAAAAGTTCTATTTGTATAGCGTCCTAACATAATTATCAGTTATTAAGTAAGGTACAATGGTTATTTATTTTTCAATTAATAAACTCTTCTCACAATATAAAAAATAAAATAAATGGCATAACAGTAGATAATCTTAAACATGATTAGGAATTCTCAATGTACTGACATATTAATTTCATGTATTCTTTCTTTTTTTTTATAGTCTCTTCGTTTTCTAATATAATATTATTTTGGTTTTTAATTATATTTTTGGGTATGTTTCTAATTCCATGTATCCAGAATTATTTAAGCTTTATATTTGAGTTCAGGCTATATTTTAGTCTAATGAAAGTCTGCTCGGAATTTCATTTATTTGGAACGTAATTTATAATGAATCTTATCAATATATCTTATAAAATATTATCGAATTTGCTAATGTAATCCAACTATATCATAATACGACCCAATTATATGACCGCTTCATATTCAATTTGATAATAATATGCAAGCTTCTACACACGGGCCACGGTATAGTTCGCTCGAATGTTGTTCAACGCTAGAGGTATAAACGAACTATTAAATTATTGTAATTAGTAACATTTTAAAAGTAAATTTTATAGAGCATGCAAGAAACTTTACAAATTCCCATTATAGTTCAGCGAAAGCAGTATTTTTAAAGTAGTGAATGAATTTCTGTTTTAGTTTTTAGAGGAATACCCATAGCGAGAAATCACGCAGCCGAGATTTTGGCTAAACAAATGATTATTCGAACAAAACCAAACTCTCACTTTGTTGATGGTAGGAAATATTTGATATCCAGCCGGATAACGATGATCGTACACAAGGTGTTCAAAACCGCCAATGATGCCAACGTAAGTGTTTCTCATTCCGGGAACAGCCTGTAATATATAATAATATCAGCCCTGTATTATATACTTGCCCACTGCTGAGCACGGGCCTCCTCTACTACTGAGAGGGATTAGGCCTTAGTCCACCACGCTGGCCTAGTGCGGATTGGTAGACTTCACACACCCTCGAAATTCCTATAAAGAACTTCTCAGATGTGCAGGTTACCTCACGATGTTTTCCTTCACCGTTAAAGCGAACGATAAATTCACAAAGAATACACATATAATTTTTTAGAAAAGTCAGAGGTGTGTGCCCTTGGGATTTGAACCTGCGGACATTCGTCTCAGCAGTCCGTTTCACACCCAACTAGGCTATCGCCGCCGCGGAACAACCTGTGTATATGTATAATCGTGTCGACTGTCGAGGGGTAATCATGTCTCGTCAGTCGACATTCTATTGGACCCCACTCCACTTACCATCAGGAGCAGTAGGATCACTTTGACGTGGACGTATAAAAAAAACTCATACATAATTCCTAATTAGCGTAATGAACGCATTAATCTTTCACTGAGCCAATTTATTAAGAGCCTCATAAGTCACACCTCCTCTCCCTCCAACCTCCTGACACGCCTCTGAGTAAGGCGTTATGTTTTACAACTTTAGATTTTCATACTAGTTATATTTGAAATTTCATGTTATTAATTAAAAATACTCGGCATATCTGTTTTGTAAGCCCTAAGTTATTGACGATGTTTCTAGGCACGTGTCACGCATCCGTTCGCGTAGCTAAATACATCTAAAAGGCATAAGGTCACATTACATGAGTTTTCAATTCCCAGACCGCCTACAGGCATAGCCCGGCTTAAAATAGGGACCAGAAAAGTTAAAAGGTAACCATATTTGCTATGGTCAGCCTCAAACAAACAAAGTTCATTACGAAACACGGGTCATGCGTTCAAAATATTATATCCATATAACATGCACTAACTTACCGAATAAATTTAAACTGTTTTGCAATTAGTATCCACGCGAAATAATGTTAATTTTGTTTCGAAACTCGCTTTGATCCACGCAGATTGAGATTTAGATATATGAAGAGATTTATTAGAGTTCTTTGGAATTTAAAAAGCTATTCTGAAGATATTAAATTGGTCTGCATTTGACTATGAGAAATGTCACCCCATCCAATGTTTGGGGCTGTATTTCATAATGACACTCTGTACAACAAAGATCCATTGCCTACCATAATGATAGGATTTGTTAACACGCTTTAATATCCGATAAGTCGACTAATTCGGATCTTAGACATTAAAGAGTATAATTACAGGTAATCACGTTTCACTGGATATCTCACTTATCCTTCATTGTTAAACCATAATGTTAATCATGTTTATTATCTGTTTACGTCCTGAATTCCTAAGTCATTCCATTTTAAGTCTTATAAAGTCCACTTAAAATCATTTTTGATGCAACAATAGTGTTGGTTGACTCGTCCTATAGTCAACATGAATATGCCTTGCACCTCACTTTTGTTAATGGATCCAGGTTAGAAAAATTAGAATAATCTCTAAACTTTTCTATATGTATGTATAGCACCGGAAGCATATATTTAGATTTATTGGTATTACTGGAGTTGACTATGCAGTGTGGCATTACCTTCATATTTCTTGCTGTAGTGGCAATTGGTGACGTCACAAAACATAAATAGCGGACGATAACAGATGTAAAAGAACTGATCTGCAAAGACTAGAAAACCATGTTCCGCAAACAAATTATAATTAGTACTTTTGTGCATTTACTGAGATAATTTAAAATACAACCACTGCAAAGCAAGATATTTTTAGGAGCCTTAAATCCAAGGCTTAGCGATGCAAAACTGCCACATTCCAGCGACAATGTAGCTTAAAATCTGGGACATAACGTCGAGATTTATCGTTGATGTAAAATATTCGCGGATTAGTTCAAGGCATGGATAGAGGGCCGCTCGTGGAAATATCTTAATCAAGTCAGTTATAAAATACACGTAAAATTCGTGAAATAAATTTATAAGTCAGGGGCTGGCAGCGTTTTGTGAGCACATCTCGCAAGTTTTTATGACTTGGTAATGGTTGTATTTCACATTAGCTGCTGGTTGTTATTAGTTTGTTTTAAATTAAAAAAAAAAAGAAAACTTATAGCTGTAAATATAGTTTTTTATATAACAAACAGGCTGACAGTAGACTATTGTAAAATAAATAAGAGGTAATCGCCTACGTTTGACAAATCATTTTTAAAAAATATTTTTAAAGGAATTAATCTAGATAGTATTTATTAGTCTGTAACTAAGTATATCTACCTCTAATCTTCGCACTTCTTATTCTATTCAAATAAAAAACTTTGTACCCCTGTTTAAACCACGTTGCTCGCATGGAAGACCTTGAGATTTGGCATAAATAATTTTAATATAAAGGGGCATAGAAAAATTAAATTATGTATTACAAATGTATTAAATAAGAGAGTCTAAAGCACCACTATCATTTTGTAAATAACTACGGAATAGAAAGTTCGAAGTCATAACGAACTTAAACAGCGTGATTAATAAAAAACAAATCAATAATACGTGTAATTTTACGCAATCAGGGTTATTACTGATATAATCTATAACCGTATTTTCACATAAATGAAAGAAAAGGACGTCTTATTGTGTTTAAAATACAGAAGTATTCAAACCATCCAAAACTTTAAATTTCAAAACAATACGTTACACTGTATTGTGATTATGTGTAATACTTAATAGTTATGTCAAATGTTTAGATTCAACTGCACCGCACCCAGCATCGGCATTCGCAGCTCACATAGCTCATTTATTACACTAGCTACGATGTCCCTCAAACCCAAACATAAGTAGTAAGAGGTTACTTCCTAGCAACGGAAATAAACGATAATGCCGTACGCGTATTAGACCTCGTACAATCTCATATAAGTTTCTATGACCCAAAATAAGCGATTATCCATGATTCATCCGCACTCGTGAACCGCGCCGGCTGAAAAATATCTCAGATCTTAGACATGTGTTCCCAAATATTTTAATACGCCGTAACAAAGATTTGTGTGAAACGATAATGAATAAACATTCTAACGCTACTTATTTATAAAATCCCCATGTGGTGTACCAAAACAAATACTTGGCTATGTGATTTGGCATCATCTTTCTGCGCTTACGATAATAGTTCTAATGTGTTGTAATTTGATTAATTCTGCCCAAACAAAACTATAAATTACAGTGAAATGCTATGACGAAGGACGCGAGTTCAAACCTAATACTGAGAAACACACTTCCGACGTTTCGATGTTACGTGTGTCTCTACATGAATAAATAAATTCCTTCTAGTCGAGTTTCGGCCACGGTGGCTAATGCCGGAGAACAGCCAAGTACGTAGAAGATATTATAGTGCGCAAGTGTGTGCGCAATACACATGTGCACTTTTGTTCCTTCACTCTCAAAGTCCAGTGAAACGACAAATCCGGTACGACCAGAGAAAGATCAGGCGCAATACCAACAGCTTTACGTGCTTTTCGAGGCACGGGTATATCACACCGCTAACTTCCTGACTCTGAGCTGCGGCTGAGTAGTTTTCGAGATGGAAATACCTAGTCACAATGAATTTGGACCGATCCGGCGTTCGAACCCACGACCTGAACGCAGTATTCGCAATGGTACCGTGTGCAATTACAACTACGCCAACGAGGCAGACAAAAATACAAGTCTCTACAAGTTGTTATAAATTTTAATTCCGCTTCCGCTTACTCATTGCACTTTTATATTTTAATTATTAATGTAACGTTCTTCGTTTAATCGTCGCCACAATGGAGTTTGCTTATCGTACGACCTGACGCTATCTTCATATTCTGTGGTATACTACTATGGTAGTGTGAACTGTGAAGGAATCCCGGTTCTTAATAAGTCTCACTCTTCATGTTTATTGTGTTGTAGTGGAAAAGCATATATCCGATATTTTGTATTTTTTTTAATTATTAAATTATAGTCTGTAGTGATATTGCTACTTAGTAACAAGGTTTTCTTAATATTTTTTCGCGAAACGATTTTATGAATATTTTATAATTAGGTGAAAAAAGGTTCCGTTACTTTATGAATTGTTATCATGTGGGACATATATATAATAAATAAGTTAATAATATTGCTAGTTTAGTTCAATATATACTAACCTTATACACATATATTTTCTCTCATAAACCTTATTTTTTGTTAGTCATATAATATTATTAAATGACGGTTCAAAACATATTACTCTAAGAATTTTCATTACCCAAACAATATTTTTAGGGATGAACGTATTTAAAAAAAGAAGCGAAGATTTTAGCTATGTAGTATTATTGCCGATATAAAATTGTTGCGACTTTGTAACTCGCTTCCACTCACACCTATTATAATGTCCAAGGGTTATATTATTCAATTTCTATTATACGTACGGCAGAAATTAGGTGCAGTTCTTGCAACTCTGCCTACCACATCGGAGGCAGAGGCGTAAGTGTGTGTGTTTATGTGTATACACAAATCTGAATCTATTTTGGGAATGTTATCATTCAGTTTATTTATAAACATAAAACGTATTCGTCTCGTCTATAAATGAAACTTATATAAGTCTATCTTAAATAAATCTCTATAAGATAAACCCAAAATAGCAATAGAAAGCTTTCATACACCTAAACCATTTCACATCTGGTAGAAATATCTATAAACATTTGCGTCTATGAAATAAACTTCTTATATCCAGCTGTTATCTCAAGTTTCTATTGACATCGTTATACTAAATATGAATATTTGTAGGTTAAGATGTTTTTTCGAAGTAAACACAGAAACTACTAAACGGATTTGAATGAAATTTATTCGAATAAACCACGTCTTGGTATAAGATACGGGAGACTTTTATCCCTGTAATCTTCCCGTGGGTGGTATTTGATTTTTTTTTTAATTAGATACCACTGGCGTCCTGGCGTCTGTCGCCATACCCTGTCTGCGATTTAGGGATTTGTATAGCGATAAATGTTTTCCATTCACGGAGACCACGAGAATCGCGTAGTACAATTATAATACAAGTTATTCCATTCGTTCATTAGTTATTATTTGAATGTGCTAAAGCTTTGAAGCCAGCTAGTTTCTGTGAATGCTTTAGGAGTAAACAATATCAATCAACATACACCTGACGTTGACATTCTGACTGTAATGTTTATTATAGCTGGACATCTGTACAATTCGCTTTTAAACATCCGTTCACAGAATGTATGGTGATTTTTGCGATTTCTGATACTAAAAGTACTCAAACCGCTAAAAGTTCCATAGTCTTTTGACCATTACAAGCAACAGAATCAATAGGCATCAAAAATGTTTTTCCATAAATTCTTTATTTTTTTGCTGACTACATATTTTTCGAAATCTGTTTATACAGATCTAAATGTCTTTCGTTTTTTTGTAGCTGCAGCGATTAAGGTAGCTGCCCTTGCTGCTCCATCTTAAAAAAATACCCTGTATATTGCCTACTGCTGGCTCCTTTACTAGTAAGGAGGAGTGTTTAGGCCTTTTCTCGTAAGTTCGTTATATGCCCAACTAGGCCATCTCACTCCAACTCATAGATATTTGTGACCCCACTGCACCTGATAGTAAGTGGAGTAGTCCAATAGAATGTCGACTGTCAATATAATTACCCCTCGTTAGTCGACACAATTATGCCGGCCTATTGGAAGCGGATACACAGGCTGATCCCAGAATACGTTACACTGACATAGGCCACTATGACGGACGAACGCGACAAACATTATAACAATGAAAAACAAAAACGTTCGAAATCGCATTTCACATCTATGTTCGCCATTAACAATTCAACGACCAATTGTTCTAACCGGGACCGATTTGTTTGACATTACTTCATTACAGATTCATTTGGACAAACAGTGCCACGGGGACTCATTGCGTTCATTGTTTACCTGCCTGGTAATAACTAAGCGTTGGAAAGTAGGTAAATACTTTCATATATTATTACTTGTGAACATTCCCAAATTAATTTGTAAGTTAGTTGTAGTATACGGCTAGATGTGTGTACGTTCTTTGTTTTCATATAACGAATTAAAAAATAGTAGAAAATTGTATTGATAAATGTTATCTTGTGTTACTAAAGGTGTAGGCACAATGTAACGATTACATGTTATTAATTCCATCCCATAATTTTAAAGTCTATCGTCATATGGAGCGCAAATTCAACTCTCAAGCAAGTAGCGACATCTATGTCATTAGAAAAAACATTTACCAGATCTGGAAATTGAATTTAGAACCTCAAGGTTAGAATAAAATACGCTGCCGATAACCCAATAAGCCAATAAGCCAATTATTCTTTTATTTTTATATAACAAAAGCATTCTGGTTTATTAAAAAGAAAAGTTTACTCTATGGCGTCACGTCAGCATGAAGAAAAATATAGGCTAATAATATTACATAACGCCCACTTGCCCTATGATTTGTTTCTTAACTTTATTACTCATCTATTTGAGGCTAATCCATAATAGTTAGTAAACTACAATAAACTTTGTCTATGGTAGAGTGCTTTCTTCGCATTATAATAATAAATTATATCAGCCCTGTATTATATACTTGCCCACTACTGAGCACGGGCCTCCTCTACTACTGAGAAGGATTAGGCCTTAGTCCACCACGCTGGCCTAGTGCGGATTGGTAGACTTCACACACCTTCGAAATTCCTATAGAGAACTTCTCAGATGTGCAGGTTTCCTCACGATGTTTTCCTTCACCGTTAAAGCGAACGATAAATTCACAAAGAATACACACATGATTTTTTAGAAAAGTCAGAGGTGTGTGCCCTTGGGATTTGAACCTGCGGACATTCGCCTCGGCAGTCCGTTCCACACCCAACTAGGCTATCGTCGCTTTTCTTCGCATTGGTTATAACTATTTCTTCTTTATTGTTGATTTCTATCATATATAATACAAAAACCGCAATAAAATCTGCAAAATAGTTTTATATCAACAGTAATGACCGGTTAACAAGGATCTTGATAAACCTTCGCGGGTTTTAGTTGGTAAGAGATTACTGGCTGAATTATTGTAATATTAATTTAGCTAATTTTAAATTTTATTATTTTTTCTATCATGTTTCTGAATCGATTTTTATTCAGTTTGTAATATTTTTTTTAATTTGTGTAATTGGCTTTATGGGCCATTTCAATTACATAAAAATAAATAAATTAAACAATAATGTATTAACGCATACTTCACGCTTCTTATCCTCTGCGCAGGCATAGAACTAGAGCATCCACTTTTTGTCAAGTGAGTTCCAGTCCACCATGTGATGGGGGAAATTTAAAGGCAAAATAAAACATTGTTCTTTTATAATATTTCACGAAATAATTGGTGAGATAAAATGTATCCGAAAAGAAGCTCAATTCACGTTGTTTTCGGATTTTACTAAAGTATTTGTATTAGCAAGGTGATGTCATTGTAGATCTAATGTTCTTTGCTAACACAAACAACTTACTGCCCTTCGTAGAAATAAATCTAATGGTTCAAGGTCAATGCCTTAAAAAACTAGACCTGCTTATTTTAACAGAGCGCAGCCATAACTTTTATAACTGAATAAACATTAATTTAACATCAATAATTGTGGATATACGATCGACCAGGTGGACTGATAGTATATTTTCCTTATATCATTTATTACTTACGGATTTACGTTCAGTTTGGGCATTGACTAACATTCTCAGAACCTGTATTTCTGAGTTAATGCTACTCGTCGCATAAATGTATAATAATACATTTCGCGTTCGGGTATCATCCTATGCATATCCGGTTCCAACAGGCCGGCATAATTGTGTCGACTGTCGAGGGTAATCATCTCTGGAGACATTGTATTGAACCCTACTCCACTTACGATTCGGTGTAGCGTGGTCACTTTGCCGTGCACGCATTAAAATAAACTACATAATAATTATAAACCACTAGTTGACCTGACAGACGTTGTCCTGTCTTAACTATGTATGCACGCGCGCATTCTGTCAATCACTGACAGTTATTTCAAACAATTGACAGTTATATAAAATTAATATTGTCGTTAATTATCTAAAATTTTCTAATTTTCCGCGCAATTTTTTGACTTTTTTCTTTCATAAGAACCTTCTGACAATAACAAACACAACAAAAAAAAATATATAAAATCGGTCCAGCCGTTCACGCGTGATGGCGTGACCAAGGGAAATAGGGATTCATTTTCAAATATATAGATTTAACAATATGTTATTACAAATGTAACCGAAATATCAATTCATTTGTCATGAACTCAGGTGGCTAATGGATGTTAGTAGTCCCCGGATAATATACCCGATTGGCTAAAAGCTATTAAACGATAATATTAAATGTTTGTGGATTCATCAATTTATAAAAACTAGCATTTGATAGTTGTTCCGTCTGTGTAAAATTTTCTTGTAATAAAAGTCAAACTTATACGGCGATAGCCTAGTTGGTTGTGGAATGGACTGTCGAGACCTATGTCTACAGGTTCAAAACCCAAGGGTACACCTCTGACTTTTCTAAAAATGTGTTCTTTTTTTGTGAATTATCGCTTGCTTTAACAGTGAAGAACAACATCGTAAGGAAACCTACATACCTGAGAAGTTGTCTATAGGAATTTTAAATAACAGTTCTATTATGTGTCCTCAGTTTCAATGCTGTAAATTAAAACCGCAATACACACACACAATTTCTTAATGCTCCGCTTCTATTGGTCATAGCGTGATATTATATGTATAGCCTATACCATTTCTGGGTAAATGAGCTATCTAACACTAAAAGATTTTTTCAATTCGAACTAGTAGTTCCTGAGATTGGCGCGTTCAAACAAACAAACTCTTCAGTTTTATATAACAATATAGAGTATAAATATATGTAACATTTTATTCTTGGTAGCATTAAATAATATATTGTGAAAGTTTTTAGTATAATCAATTGTTATTAAGGCTTGGAACTAGTTTCCAAAATAGCATCCTTTCTATTTCAAACAATATATTTATTGTTAAAAAGTTTATTATTGTTTATTGTGATTGAAACTTTTGTCGGTTTGCGTCATTGTTACAGCATTGTTCAAATTGTGTACCTACTATAATAATAGTTATAATAGTAACATCTGTATTATATACCTTCCCATTGCCGGGCATGGGTCTCCTCTACTACTGAGAGGGATTAAGTCTTAGTCCACCAAGCCTTGTGCCGGTTAGCAGACTTCACACACCTTTCAAGTTCTTACGGAGAATTTGTCGGGTATGGAGGTTATTCACGATGTTTTGATTATAACTCATAAGCAGTGGCGACCCTAAACGACGCAAGGCCCCAAACGAAAGCAAAAAAAAAAAGAACTCCCGGGCGGAGCAAAAACAATTTTCCCGGTTTTAACAGTTTTGACGGTAAGATTGTAAAAAAGGTCCTTCAAGCACCGCGCGAGGCCCCCGTAAACACAAGGGTCCAGCTGGTCGCGCGATTCGACTCCCTCGAAAGCCGCTTCTGGTAATAAATAACAAGTAATTACTAACAATAAACTGCGCGTAAGGGTTAGATATCAAAGATCTGTTGCCAAAGGATTCTTGGTTATTTTGGACATATAGCCCGCTGTCAGACAGGTAACCTTGACAAGTTATTTGTTATGGGCAAAGTAGAAGGGAAACGACTTAGCGGCCAAATATCTATCCGTTGTATAGATCAAGTTGCCCTCACTGGATTGTCTATTGCGACTACCTTAAAAGAAGTCGAAAATCGAACAATATGGAAAGATCTTATACAAAAAACCACTAAGGCCTTTTAGCGACACAATAATGAAGAATACCACCAAGAGGAGAGAATTACTAAAATAAATTACATTGCTGCATAAATTGAGTGAATACATAAACTGTAGTTCAGGAAGCTAAGACATACGACGCTAGGACGGTTTCCGCATTATGCACGCTAACTTGGTTTTCCTTACGACGTTCTTAATTAATTCTATATGGCACCGCTTTCGTGTCCATTATGTGGCGGCAATTTCGATTACAATCAGAAACACAAGAGAATTGCTTGAGGAAATATATGTTACTAGTTTTTGCTCGCGGCTTCACCCTCGTCAAGGAGTTTTCAGGAATACATTTTTTTCCAGCTTACTTGATATCGTTATATTATGACCAAATTACAAAAAATCATTATGAATTGTAGCTTATGTGTTATTTTGATATACAACCAATATTAGTGTAAAGTTTCATTCAAATTCGCTCAGTAGTTTTTTCGTGAAAGAGGAACAAACATACATCCATCCTCACAGACTTTCGCATTAATAATATTAGTAGGATAGTTTCGTGTTAAGAGTTTGAACTACATACATCACACCTTTAGAATTACAATGACGCAACCGCAAAAAATCGTTAAATTGACTTTATAATCCACAACATTCGAAAAGTGACAGTCAATTGTTTTTTGCATCGTGTCATTGTCATTCTAAAGGTGCGACATATTGTAACTTTTCAAAGGTAGGTGAAGTTTTAACACATCAATATTTTGCTATGTATGATATCCCATATTACAGGGCATGAGTTGACTGTCATTAACCAGTCATAATTCTTAGCTTCCGATGAAAACTGATCAGAAAAACCCATTATCACTTATTGTAAATATTTAAACAAAAAATGTTAAAAACGTAAAACGTTGCTATAATTTATTTAAAAATATGGTAAGTGCTTAAAATTAAATCCGATGTAAACAGTTTTCATTTCTAAAGTTTCATATTGTTTATCACTTGAGTTCAAATTTAGGTTATAAAACATTAAGGGCCTGTTTTACAACTTATGAGTAAATGCTCGTCACTTAAATGTATAAGCCGATCAAATACAAAAGTCTGACTAATCTATACTCCCAAATAAATAGTAATAAAATGAGTATTATCTAAAATCGTTGTTTAATACGATTATTGCCAAATTATTTTTTTTAAACTTTTTCTTTTATGTCATTTGTACATTAAAAAAATAATATTTAAATTTTGAATGTCGATAAAATACAATAATTCATGGTTCCCCCTTTATTTATCTTTTGGTATATTGGATTTTTTTACTGAAAATACTTAGAATATAATATAATCTAGAATCTTATAATAGTGAGCCAACCACTTATCAAACATGGCCTAGCTGCTTAAGCATTTTAACTAGTGTTGCCCAAATGCAAGAACAAGACGAGACTTAGCCAGTCTTGGTCTTGGTCTTGCGCCAATACACCTGATCTTGGTCTTGCGCTCCCAGTCTTGGTCTTGGTCTTGGTCTTGCAGCAAGAGTCTTGCAAGTCTTGCAATTACCTATTAGTCTATTACTATTTATTAAAGTTTACTTTAAATCTTAGAAAAACGTATTAGAATTGGAACATTGTGAGCTTGAATTAACATAGCCATAGTAAAGATCAAGCAGATTAATAAATAACTGAAGATTTGATAAGAAATTCGAAAAATCAACTGACCTATATGTCGTTTTCCATGGAAGTAACTGTTTCTTAATAAACATTTATGATTTATAAGCTTACATTTGCTAAAACATGTAAAAAAAACAAATTAATTACAATAACTTGACTGTATTTTAAAGAACAATACTTATCTGTCTAGAAAGAGATTGAACCTTCAACTTATAAGAAATTTAATAAAAGAGTTTTACGATTTATCATTGTATCCCAAAGTAAAAATGAAAAATTATTATTAATATTTCCCAATTGGGACCCGAGTGGGGCCAAAGTGGGAAATCCCAAAGTAAAAATGAAAAATTATTGTTAACATTTCCTAATTGGGGCTTGAGTGGGATTTAAGTGGGAAATCCCAACGTTGAAATAGTAAATTATTGCTAATAGTTCCGCTTGAATAAATCTAACTAAGATAAACGAAAAAACAGAAACAAATATTAAACATTTAACCGCAATATTAGTAATATCATCTAGTTGATTCGATGTACATCAAATAAAGCGACGAATGTAATATTCCCGCTTGGACCAGTGGTAACGTGAACGACTGATGATCAAGAGGACCCGAGTTCGAGCCCAACTGACGACAAGGATGCATTCAACCAATAGTTCACTTTCTAATCGAAATATAAAGTTATAGTACCATCAGAGTCCGTAATTCAAAATTATTTTTGATTTTTTGAAATTTTATAAATTTAGATTGGGATCTGATGGGGATTTCCCAATTGGGCCCCATTTGGGATTTCCCAATGGGGGCCCATTTGGGATTTCCCAATGGGGGCCCAAGAGGGCTTTGCGTGACATCCCAAAGTGGGCCCCAAGAGGGAAGCCCAAGAGGGGCCCCATTGGTCGCACTTTTAAATTTCTAGTCGGGCTATCCTTACCATTTTATCCCAATCATAATACTACTTGCGTGATCAGTATAATGTATTCATTTTCATTCTAAGCACTCTGAAACTTATTTATTCTTTGGAACACCTGTAGGTACTCTTAAAATTCGAAATTATTTTGCATGAGTATACCTATGCCCTATGGCGGCAATCAAATAGTGTCAAATGTTATGATTTCGGCGTGGCGGCAACGATTGTTTTAAATTTCAAAAGAAGCCGCCGGCGCGTGTATCATAACCATGTACTTCCGAAAAGCGGCAAATTTCTTTGAGAAGTAAGTACAAAACCTTTGATGCCGCATTATCAAAGTGCCGATGGTTAAAACATAGCTATGCATGCACTCAGTTTGATTTTAATAGATATTTTTTATTCGCTATGTTTATGGTATTAGTCGTAATGCGCATAGGTCCAGCTTTTCATATTCTTGGATACAGATTTTTGCGTCTCATAGAATTCCTAAGCGTACCTACCTATACACCGAACTGTTACACCTAACTACTCAGTGAAATAGCGCAAAGTCCTAGCTGCAAGACGCAAGAGTCTTGCAGGCTATGTCTTGTTCTTGCTCAAGTCTTGCACGGTCAGTCTTGGTCTTGGTCTTGCTAAAAATACGCGGTCTTGTTCTTGGTCTTGGTCTTGCAAAAACGCAAGAACAAGACCAAGACTGCAAGACCAAGACTGAATTTGGGCAACACTAATTTTAACAAACAAAACCAAAAAAATATTAATTTACTTGCGAGCAAACGCTTCTATCATAATTTAATAAAAATATTCTTATAAAAACAAGTAACGAATACCTTATTTACATAACATTACATCACAATTTGCTATGAAAATCCCAACTCCGTCTCGGAAATATGAAAGTTTATATCGGCACATAAATCTCTCACAAATCTTCAGTAGTGACACCTGACAGCCACAAGATGTCCGTTTTGCTGACCTTCCTCTGATATGTCCATAATATTTTTGTTGCCGAGTTATGTCTTTTCTTTTTATTGCCTTTTATGATGTGTATTATAGCTATACATTTTCTCTTGAACATGCATCTAAACTGTTTTTCTCTTCATTGGATTCGTAATCTTTATATCACTACATAGTATAAAACAAAGTCACTTTCTCTGTCCCTACCTTTGTATGCTTAAATCTTTAAAACTACGCAACGGATTTTGATGCGGTTTTTTTAATAGATAGAGTGATTCAAGAGGAAGGTTTATATGTAAAATAACATCCATTAAATAGTGGAGAAATATTGCACCCGTGCGAAGCCGGGGCGGGTCGCTAGTATAAAATAAAGTGGTGTTAGTTACACTATTTATAACTCAAGAACGGATAAACCGATTTGGCTGAAAATTGATGGAGAGGTAGCTTAAAACCAGAAGACGGACATAGGATACTTTTTATCCCGTTCCCACGTGAACGGGACGTGGCATAAGACGTGGTATAAGAAAGCAAAATTTGGTATGGAGATAGTATAAAACCCTGGGAAGGTTATAGGCTACTATCCCGGAAAAATATATAGTGGGACTTTTATACCGGAAAACTCCTTCACGCGGGCGAAGCTGCGAGCAAAAGCTAGTATAACATATATTATAATCGGAAACTTTGAGGTTTAGATTCGATTGTCGTTTTGAACAATCTATTTTTCTTCTATTGTTATGGGGAAGGTTTGGTTAGGTTAGGAATATATATAAATAACTGTTGAACAGCAATACCAAACATGAAGAAGTGCTTTTTCCTCAATTAATATATTTGGAATTACAAGTACCAACGAAGTATCTCCGCTCTTTATTTTCATTACTAAAACTTTCGTTCAACCAAGAGAAATTCCAAAAAACTTACCAAGAACAAAAATAAATTCAAGACTGCTTGAAAAGAGCATCCCCGATACAAGTTCATAAATTCAATTGGTGCCCTAATGTAGGGTATTTCAAAAGACTTCCGACTTTAACTCTGATAACTCAGTTGACCTTTTTTTGTAAGACTGGACGTCATTTGTGTGGCTTTTTTGGCAATACAAAGAACAACGCGCATAATTTCAAAGTTGAGCAACATTTCGCCGAAATTTTGAAGGTTTTTTTGACTTATTATTTTGTACCTAAAGTATTACTTATTTTATTATTTTTAGCCCTTTTAAAAAGATTTAATCTATATATATTACAGTCTTTAAACACGTATACATAGTTGTTTATAGTTTAAGCATAGATAAAACCGATAGCCTAGTTGGGTGTGGAACGGACTGCGAAGACGAATGTCCGCAGGTTCAAATCCCAAGGGCACACACCTCTGACTTTTCTAAAATCATGTGTGTATTCTTTGTGAATTTATCGTTCGCTTTAACGGTGAAGGAAAACATCGTGGGGAAACCTGCACATCTGAGAAGTTCTCTATAGGAATTTCGAAGGTGTATGAAGTCTACCAATCCGCACTAGGCCAGCGTGGTGGACTAAGGCCTAACCCCTGTCAGTAGTAGAGGAGGCCCGTGCTCAGCAGTGGGCAAGTATATAATACAGGGCTGATATTATTATTATTATTATTATAGATAAAACCAAGTAACGGCAGTCTTTATTTATAAACTGGTTTTCACTCGGGGTTTTGCTCGCATGCAATCACGCTATAATAGTCCCTGAATCTTTGTAGTGTTGAATGGCATCAGTTGCACGATTTCAGCGACATCTACTTAAGAAATCAGATAAAAAAATCTATTTTATTGCTATAAGAGCAAAATACTGGGATAAAAACAATACAGAACATATTTTATCTTGGGGCAAAATTTTATCTTAATCCTTTTATAAAAAATTTCCATTCAGCAATCAAATCAGATGGGTACTGCTACCCACTATTGGGTATAGGTATCTTGTCCATCACACCACTCATTCCGGGTCAGTGCGAGCCTCATCTACTACTTGCAGACCTACCTAGCGATGTTTTCTGCTTATCGGTCCTATGGTCTGCTCTCCCACTATAACAGTCTCTCCACCTGATGTTCTGTCTACCCAAGTGTCCCGCACATCTCCTCTATAGCTTGGCGATGCGCGTAACTACGTCTTTAACTTCAACACGACCTCAAATTTCTACGTTTGGCACACGATCTACCGAGTAGATACCTAGTATTTTCCCTGCCAATTTTATTATCTTTATAAAATATATCTATATATCAAAATAAAACAGCTTAAAACTGATTGTTGGTCATATGTTATATTATGACATTCATATTATATAGCGGTTTAGGAACTTGGCATTTGGTTAGAAATCTTGTTCTTTCTTACATATAATACGTATAATGTTATGCAAGGGAATATCTTTTTCAATAAAACACTCGCTTGCTATCCCGAATCTGCCTGACTCAATATCTTAACAAAAATAAAAGTAATCAAACCAAAGGAAACATCTACGTTAGTAAGAATTGGTGTATATATTTATAGTGATAAAACCTTTATGTTTCCAGAAATTCTTTAAGTACGTATACACCCTCATTTTTATACAAGCGTGGCAAAGCGACCCCATTGTATCTGATGGAAAGTGGAATGGGCTCTAATAGAACGTCGACTGACGAGAGATGATTAGCCCTCGGCAGCCGACACCATTATTTCAACCTAATGGAACTGGATATACACATACTGATCCCGGAACGCGTGACACTGACCTGGGCCACTATGGCGGGTTTTAACACCTTGTGTACGGTGGTCGCTATCCGGGCGGATATAAAATATATCCTACCACCAGTATCCTCATATCGTGTTTTATGTATGTATGTATCCTATTTAATTTAATCGCTTTAACAAAAACTGCATGCAGTTATTTTTATTTCTATTGCCAACTCTGCAGTCAACCTTGCGGCACATTAATTTTTATGTTACTATGTCCGTCGATATAAAAGTTTTGTGGTCGCTACAACGCAAACAAAGTAGAGTTGCGCTGGCACTTAACTGTATTTCCAATAATCGTTACTTTATTAATGCGTAGCGATGAATCAAAAATAAGTACTTATAAATAAATCGAACACCTAAATATTCAAAACAGTAAAAAACTAAACGTGAATTACCTTTTTTACAATAATATTTTTTTTACCTATTCCTATAGGGTATTTGACTATGATTGATTTTGTGCAATCTCAATATTATGTAACAGCAATTAGTACAAAACAGAAGTCCTTTTGTGAAAACACGATTAAAATTCGATAAGAAATGAGGCAGTAACTCAAATTTCAAATATGGCTACGTGCGGAAGTGGGTGTGGAGTGGGGATATCGCTCTATCTCTTTCTTTCGCACGCATCGTAATGCCCGCTGACGTCACATGCAAGTATTAAGTGTTTTTTTTTTGTTTTTGACACTTACCCCTACTACTTCATTTCTATGACTTATTGCTTGTGTATTTTTCACCAGATTTCAATGATTTTTTCTGCTTTAGAATTTATACGACATAAAGATTTTATGAAAGTTAAAAATATAAATAAACATCCTATTATTGTCAATTACATTTACCTACGCGGATTACAACTAATCAACCATTACAAATAGTGACGAAATTTCTTCGTTGGTAACACGGTATTTTTACCCTGAATATTTATATGAGAAGCTACATAATCATCTCGCGAACCCCGTCAAGTACCCCAAACCACAAGAGAGTCCTTTGCACAAGTACCCTACTTACACAAATGCTATCGAATAAGTGCCGACCCTAGGAATTATTGCCAAAAGTTAAAAGAAACTTACGGAACATTGAGCACCTTGTTACCGAGCTTGGTTTAACGAGGTCTCTGCGATGTATAAAATCTGCTAGTCTTTTTTTAGGAAGTGATATTGTGTTTTACTTTCATATTTTGTTCTTGTTGGACGGAATAGGAAATATTAAATATGTCTATATATTGTATTACGTGACATTTTATAATGTCACTCATAATGTCCTGCTTGTGTTTCTGTGCATACATTGGACAGGCCTTAATTAACACATTGAAAGACTTCCTGAAAATGCAGTGGGACTTTCATCAGTGGAACTATTAGAAGCTTATATGATTTTAATAATCAGAATCGTTGGTTAAAAAAATATAATACATGTTATACAAAATGTATTTTATACAAAGTATAAAATATATATAATTTTTGTAATATGATATTGTAATTTCCATTTCTAAAGACTTTTCTCGGTAAATATTCTTAGAATATCACATTTATACTAATAAATTAATTATTAAGTAATTTAATGACTAATTATTATTTAATGTTGATTGTTGTTATAACATGAAATGATATCGTTTTTTTGTAATATGTGAATAACTCCCGAATTATATTAAACGAGATTATTAAAATTAATGATTTCTTATGTTAACGCGAATGTTAGACATTTAAATTAAACTAGTTTACGACACCGACTTCAAGACACCGTGAGCTCATTCTGCGTAGGTCGGAGCAACAATAGATAAAAAAAACGAAAATTGAAAAAGTTGTATATTTATAAAATGTAGGTAGATATTGTAACTCTGACTTTGGCCCCCCGTGACCATGAAGGCTGCAAAGTCTTCGGGAGAAAAGTAAAATATTAAAACCGTGATAAAATCCGTAAAATAGTTTAATAAATAAATAAATTTAAATAATTATGATTCTTATTAATTATTATTTATTTCTCTTGCAGGTACACATCAATTCACTGGTATTATATTAAGGTAACTTATCCCCAAAACAATGTCGAGGCTTAAGATACCAGGATTATCTCGGGAATTCGAAGAAGTTTCCATCTCAATGAAGTTTGATTCAAACATCCCAAGAGATAGCGGTAATCGCTTAGTTGGGTGTAGAACGAACTGCTGAGACTAATGTCCGCAGGATCAAATCCCAAGGGCACACATGATAAAATGTCCGTTCATTATAAGTTAATATGTTAAGAAAAAAATATATACAATGCAAAATGACCTCTGTGCACCTGACAGAAAGTAAGTTAGGTTCTAAGTTTTAGGTCTGGGAATTGTCCTTCGAAGTGAGATGAACCTCACCTTAGTCGATACAATTATGCAGGCCTGAAGCCAAATATATACAGACGATGCCGAAATACGAATCTTACGTAGGCCATTACGCCGAATTTTGCACCTTATGTAGCTATCCAAGCGGATACAAATATCCTACTAAATAACTAAACAAAAAAGAAACTTAACTAACAAGTGTTAGTTATTACATAGTTTAGCACGATTATTAAGCGAGTATGAGAATACCTCGCCGGCCAGACGTGAATAGTTGGCGATGATGCGCCAACTTCGATATTGGTTTGTGTGGCGCGAATTCTTTTATCCACGATAAAATGTCAACTGGAACGGCTTTATTTACGTTTATTTTGCAGAATGATATAAATGTGGAATACTAAACAATAGCTTGTAATTATAGGTGTTGGATGGAGTTTTTACTGTTTATGGGCGATCGTATCGCTTATCAGACGAACGGAAAGCTCGTTTCGTTATTTAAAGCAATAAAAAAAATATGTGATTCGTGATTGTTGAAGATTGTTCTTTATGTTGAAACTAAATCAATTTAATTTTTAATGTGATAGATTTTATTCTTAGAATTTTTATCTGTCGATTTAAAATTCAGTGCTTAGTGATTTAATTAATTCTTCAGATAATTACTGTGTCAGTAAATATATTAGTGGCATGCGACGAACGCATTTGTTTGAGTAATTAGTTGTAATTAGTGATATGCCACTTGCTATGCAAACTGATTAGCACATACCCACTCGGTTAGCATTACGGAATGATCTTACGATGCAAATGACCCTCATTGATCTGGTAGTTGATTTCGAAATCAGAATCGGGAAGTTTTCGCTTCGATTTACAGGGGAAAAATGTATCTGGATTCAAAAAAGATTTGTAAATGTGATTGCAATCGACTGTGAAATCTTCTTCAATCTATCCTTATTTTTATTTATTATTTATGCATATAATACGCGTGTATAAATTTTCCGGGATGAAAGCTCCACTATATATTTTCTCGAGATAGAATGTAACTATCTCTATCATATCTCCATACCAAATTTCATCAAAATCTGTCGCGTAGTTTTTGAGCTTTCATGGGTGGTTTAGGTTAATAGTGGATTTTTCGGCACTTTTATCATTTATGACAAAGCTCTCCTTCGATTAGAATGCCCGTAATTTTAAAAAGACAGATTCGCCAACGTAAACGGTATTGGGCCCCCTGACCATAGTTAATTTATTATTAAATTTTACACTTAATATGTAGATCATTTTAATCAAAGGTTTTTTTTTATATATTTTATATGCAGGGATTTTATGAACATTTTGAAGTTAAGTGGGCAATCAGTGGTTCGACACCAAAACACACAAGCCACACCATCGCCCACATACTGACAACACACAATTAAGAATACTATAAACTACGAAATATGAAGTAATTTCAGTCAACTTGAGCATTACATGAGTATTTCTGAACATATTTTATACACTCCAGAATTCTTTCATGGCTTGTGTACGCATTTATAGGACTTCTTCGCTTTTAGGAAACCTGACAAGTAATACGTTTTGTATAGGCACAGTTACATAGGCATTTGAGATAGAAAACGGAAGTTTATTTTATCGACTCTTCCGCATGCAATGTAATTTCGCAATATTTATATTTACCTATTCCAGATTGATATTGTCAAGAAACGTTTGCATAAACTTTACTTTTTTATCTTTAATAGCCTGATTTAACTCATTCATATACCTTCTGTTTCAAAGACTATATTAATTAAATTCTGATGTTAATCTTCCGGTATAAAAACTTGTTGATATACCAATAACAATCTAAAAAAGTTTACAAAATTCTCCATTTTACATACTTTTATTTTATGGTTCTTCGCGCAACATATTGTTATTGAACTAGTTACTCGTAACGACCACATCACATGGATAAACGCATGCAAAATTGGTTTATAATTTATTACACCGTTGCAAAATAATAAATAAACTAAAACACTATCATAATTCTTTAAGAAATAGCATTTTGTGGATACATCTAAACCCACGCACTTCCAATGTGCACTACATACATCGTCATATTAGTAACTGGTATAATCAAATAAATTATAAGATGGATTTTGAAATATACAAAAATATGTATCTCATCTCTGCTGAATGTTTATTTGTACTACTGGGAAGTGTTTGAAGAGGAGTCTAGTAATGGAATTCGGAGTATTTGACGATCACGGTTAAGGATCTGAAGCTGATGGATCATTATTTATTTCATTCAAAGTTACCGCTGCAGTCTCAGTCAGGCTGGTACAGCAATAAGGAGTTGAATGCGGATTACCATTGTTGGCACAAAGGGTATATTATGTTATATTTCTTAATATTTTCTGTTTTTCTCTCCTTTTATTATAAGTACATGTTATACTGTTATCGTCCTTATAATAAAATCTTTCTTTATTTCTCTCCTGGGATACCCAGTCAGAGGGATTGCAGATGCCTTCTAAGTTTAGAGCGAGGGCATTTGATCTTCGGCAATTTTCTGAAGCTTCAATATACCTATACAATTCTAGCTATGTCAATGGGTTAGTTGGGCTCAAGCTACAAGGTATATCTACAGAATATAAAGACAACAGAATGCATTACATCCCCTCGTAGCGACAATCAATGAAACTGCCATAACGTCTATATTTATTCAGATTTCATTAAACTTTTATGACGCTCGTAAAACCCGCAAACAATATTTACGTTGGTATGGGTTCAGTTCCGTAGTTAAAATGTACTAAACCCGAATTTATAAGTAGTAAAAATCTGATCTGCATAAAATTAACGTCGTTAACAATGCTTTGTTGAAAAATGTGTGGTTCGGCGTAAGTAATGGTAATTTTCGTGTTGGAGTTGGTCGTAAATAACATTATTACTTTCATAAAAATACACAAAAAAATCTGTGGTTGAATATAACTAGTGCATCGCAGTTTCTATAATAATGTAGATGATCGTGTCTATTCTGGCGCGGAATCTCATGCAATTTTTGTATAATTTACTATGTGTTTATAATTATACCAAATCTATACTATTATATAAAGCTGAAGAGTTTGTTTGTTTGTTTGTTTGTTTGTTTGTTTGTTTGAACGCGCTAATCTCAGGAACTACCGGTCCAAACTGAAAAATTCTTTTTGCGTTGGATAGCCCTATGTTCGTGGAGTGCTATAGGCTATATATCATCACGCTATACCCAATGGGAGCGGAGCAGTAATAGCTAATCTCAGGAACTACCGGTTCAAATTGAAAAATTCTTTTTGTGTTAAATAGCCCTTTGGTCATGGAGTGCTATAGGCTATATATCATCACGCTATACCCAATGGGAGCGGAGCAGTGGTAGCTAATCTCAGGAACTACCGGTTCGAACTGAAAAAATATTTTTTGTGTTGAATAGCACTTTATTTGCGGAGTGCTACAGGCTATATATCATCACGCTATGACTAATAGGAGCGGAGCAGTAATGAAACATGTTTCAAAAACGAGGAAAATGTTTTGAGAGCTTCCGTTGCGTGCGCTGCGTAAACGGTTAAAGTTATGCACCGATGAAGTATGACGGGAGTTCCTCTTAAAAAGTTCTACAAAAATATATTATAAAACAAAGTACCCCGCTGCATTTGTCTGCCTGAACGTGTTAAACTAAAAAACTAGCCAACGTATTAAGATGAAATTTGGTATGGAGACAGTTTGTGACCATGGGATGAACATAGCCTCCCGGGAAAATGTATAGTGTGACTTTTGTAACGGAAAACTTTAGCCCCAAAAACTTTATAACGCGGGCGGAGCCGCGAGCAAAAGCTAGTCTACTTATAATTGGTGAGTGGTAAGGAATTTGCTTACATGTTCGTTACTGACTGGTGAATGCACTTTAATAGTATATTAAATTAGTGTTGCTAGCTTCTCTGCCCGTGTAAAATACCTTTTCCAGGTAGGTAAAAGTAGCTTTGTCTACTTTTCCGCAATAAAAATAGCTTTTATGCTAATCCAGGGCATGGTCATTCTATCCCACAAAATGAATCCAAAATCGTTTAAAATTTTCCGCTTTTAGTCATATCTAAAGATTTTAACAAACTTTCATTTTTATATTCTCTTATTTTGAAAGTATATTTTTCCTTTTTTATTTATATCTGAAAACTTCAATGCATATAAAATATAAAAATATTATTCGCCCTCCGATGGCAAGGCTATATTTATATTACTATTAATCTATTTTAGCATAGGTAAGGGTTTGAATCAACTCAACCCCATCTTTATCTTAGCGGAAGGTCGACGCTATATCTTCGCCAGATTTATCATTCGGTTGACGTGGTCTGACACGAGCCAGATCGCGAGCGTATCCTCCGCCACACTTCATTTCACATCATAATGACGTACGTTACGGTTTAAAATGCTGTCTGTGTGTCACGAATAAAAAAAATAACAACAAAATTGAACATTTTCAATTATAACTGGTCGAAACGCATTGAATAATTACTTTCTGTTTGTAATATTTTTGTAATTTGCAAAAAAAAATTTGTAAACGTCTATCGATCGAATTAGAACGATTCTTCTAAAATCCAGCCCACAGTGGTTGCAATACAAATAAGGTTTATTTTTATGCAGAAAAAAAATAATAGGTAGCCGATTAGCTTTTTAATTCGTGGTAAAGTATCAGACAATATTAATGATCACTATAATAAACATATATCATACTGAACGTCACGGTTTCCGATATTGACGGGAAACCTTATCGCGTCGAGTAATGTTTGAAACAACGGCTGACCATTGTTTCAATATTGTTAGAAATTATTATGTTATAGAGGTGGTTGTACTTATCCTATTTCCTACTTATAATACAATATCATTGAGATGTTGTCAGAAGAAAACTCATGAAACGCTGAACGGATTGGATTGAAATTTGGCATACGATCGGACTGCATCTGGGATTAGCAATAAGGATAGCGTTGACCCTGAAAAAGTCCATACTAGGAGTTTTATGAATAAGTTTGGTACTACTTCCAGGAACAAGCTAATAGATAAAGTGCCCTAAGCTAAGCGTACCGCGGCAGGATCGGATGTATGTGTTACAACACGTACTATCACAATGCTACGAACAGTCTTTTTTAGCAATAATATTTTATTTACTGGTGTTAGGTATTTGATATGTGAGAGTCCGCCTGCGTAGATACCACCGCAATGTCTATTCCTACCGTCGAGCGCCAGTGTGTAGTCACTGTTGTATTCCGGTTTAAAGAACATTGTAGCCAATGTAACTACTGGATATAATGAGACGTAACAATTAACATCTTATGTCTCAGAATGGTGAGCGCAGTTTGAATACAAAACAATATTTTGTAATTCAAGGTGTTGGATGGTGTTTCTGCTGTTAATGGGCGGTTGTATGGCTTACGAACGGCGAAGGGCAAGCTCGTCTCGAATTAAAATCCGTAAGACATCCCGCGGGGTGTTACTAGTGCACAAAGCGGGAAGATGCCATCGCAGCGCACGATTTATCAATTTGATGGAACACAACTGTCGTGAACATCGTCAGTAACCCGTGTTCGGTTTTTGCAGACAAGTTCATGGCAAATATCGGATACTTAGCGTCTATCTATGGCTGGTCTAGTTAAAAGTAAGGTGTCACACAATTTTTTTTAGAGTAAAGGGTGATAGTAATAGAGGACGAATGAGCTTCAAGTTGCCAAAAGGCTTTATTTGTATTAGTAAAAATTCGGTTCGGTTTACTCAGTCGGCTTTTCTGTTCGGCCCTCCGAGAGTTTCCAGCGGTCCATCTGATTCCAAAAATATTAATAAAACAAAAGAAATCTTCCAAAGTTGACTCGAGCTGTATGCTAACTAATAAAATAAAATCACTTAATTAATTGTGATAACTTTTATTAAAATAAATAAAAAGTTACATTTTAATTACTATTTAGGCAATGAATAATGATTTCTTTTGTTAACGCGAATGTGAGACATTGAAATAAAACAATTTTTGTCATCCAAAAAGTCAAAGTTACAATACCTACCTACATTTTACAATTTTAAAACATTTTAGTTATTGATGGTCCAATCTACGCAGAATGAGCTCATAGTGCCTTAAAGTTTGGCAGGCTGCCAACACCTCAGCCGACGTGAGCATGAAGGCTGCAAAGTCTTCGAAACGTCGGGAGAAAATTATAATATGAAATCCGCAAAATAGTTTTATTCCACGGCAGTGAATTTCGCTTAACCCGAAGTACCGCAACTAAGACGTTTTTGTGGCCGGTATAAAAGTTTGAGTACGGATGGTTTAGTCTCTTTACTACGACTACTAGCTATTGTCGGGATTTCGCCAACATAAAAATTTGTCTTGTGACAAATATAAAAAATATGAACAAAAATACAAAAGTCACAAATTGCTTTTAAGTTTTAATTTATTTTTTATTAATAGAGTTAAACAGTCATTTTAAAGTTTTTCACGATAACGATAACAATTATTCACTTCAACTATCAGAAACATTAAAAACTTCTGTCCATCACAATCGTCGCGAAGATAAAATTTCACTTAAACAAAAATAAAGATTTAAGAAAAAATTCTTGCATTTATATTTTTAAATGTCAAGCTTATTTGAATAGATAACTCCCCTGTGACTATTATTCTAAGTTATAATCATTGTTATGATTTTGTTTAGATCATTGATTCCCAAAGTGGTCCAGGTCTAGGGGTCCACGGGAGACTCGACGGGGGTCTACGCTACCGTGACCCAAAAATAAGGGCTAACAATCCGCAAGGGGGTAAACAAAAATTAACCTGATTTTGACAGTAAGGAACGAAAATTTTGGCTTGACTCGCCTATTAATATGGGCAGATAATATTTTAAGAAGCTCAGCGACTGTTATATGTAAAAACTTGCACATTCTGGGGGATATGGTAGAAATATAGCTGCAGGGGATCCAACAGCATTAGTGAAAGTCGTCTATGAGAAAAAATAGTTTGAGAACCTCTGGTTTAGATTATATCTAGTGTGGCCAGATGACCTGACAAAGGTCACAGAAACTAGCTGGATGCAGGCCGCTTCTGACAGGTCTTAGGGGAGGCCCGTGTTTGGCAGTAGACTTTATGTGCCTGATGACGATAATGATAACTAGTGAAATATATATATATTATATATATTATGTCTCAGAATAACAAGTACACTCCATTACAAATACTATGAAATTTTCTATACCAGACTAGATGTTGACCCCGGCTTTGCCAGCTTGAAAGGTCTTTTCCTTTACGAAATTCTCTAAATCTCTAGCGAGTCACAGCGGCATCTCGACGTTAGTGCCATTTATTTAAAAATTCAAATTAAAACAGTCATTATTATAGTTTTTCCGGGATAAATATTTTCCCCGGAAAAAGCCTAAAGCACTCAGAATTAATGTAGTTTCCTATTACTGGAAAAAAAACTGTTTAGCAGGTCACGAGATTAGCGCGTTCAGCCGTTGCTTTCCAAGCAACACACTAATCCATAAAAAAATACAAATAAATATCCTCCATGATATAAAGGTCTTTGTCAACTAAACGAATTTAATAGATTCGATAGAGCAAGAGTAAATTTATATCAGATGTGTAATCATTTGTCACCCTTATCGACTGCCTTTTTGTCCTTGCCTCAAACATTTATAAATTACTTTACCCTTTATTGTGTCTAGCAATACTCCAAGGATAGCTTTATCAGGAAAGTAATATCGAAGCTTCTAGAATAGGGATATCTATTAATATGTCCTACAACTTTTATTGATCACGTGATTCACTACCTTCTATATACCTATATATATATATATATATATATATATATATATATATATATATATGTCGTACCTACGACAAAATAACTACACTACATCTAATGGTAAAGGGACTGGAGGCTGGTTTGTGTTGACTGACGAGAGATGATCACGTGTTGCCAGTCGACAATATTATGAAGGCTTGTTTGAAATCACGTGTTATATTCATGATTAAAATGATATCGTGGTTCATTTGTTTTTAGTGTAGTTTCGTTAACATGTTTTAATGTAAGATCGATTATAATATTTTAATAATATATATCTAACCATTTATGAAATGAAAAAATATTCGCATACACTTAGGATTCTAGGAACTATAATCGTAAATAAAATTTAATGCAGCCTTTACAGTATGTTTAAAACATAATTTCCAAATAAATCTTGAGACTTGTGAATATTATTCTTCTCATGGTACATACATACCTACCGTTCCAGTTTCCGAGAATTTATCCTATTTAACAATTCCTCCGGGAAGGCCTTAACGGGTAAAACCTGAAAATGTGTTTATGGTAAAGGCTATAAACTATAAAAGAATTAAATCTTTATATTTTATTAATTACAACTATATGTCGACCAGCAAGTAACACTGTTCCCTCATCAACCATTTATGGTAAAAAATCAAATTTTATGCTCTTTTCAATATCACAGAAACATGTTCTAGTCCAACCCTAATAGCAGGGAATTTCGTGGATCGAGTCGTTGACGCACGTTGTTAGAAACTTGATACAATCGCAAACATAACTTCTAAACTTCGCCACGATATGTATTGGGGAGTATCTTGACGTCAACGTAATCTAACCGAAAGCCACGCATTGTAAAAGCGTCATGTTATATTTCCGTCTTAATAAAAACGTCATCATTTTCTTTGCCAAAATAATCTATTCTTTATAGCAAACTAGTTGACCCGACAGACGATGTCCTGTCTACTATGAATTTGCAGCGCGCATTCTGTCAATCGCTGAAATAAACTTTTCTAACGTTCCGCTCAACTTCCTTAATTTTTTCTTTCATAAGAACCTTCTCCTGACAATAACAAACACAACAACAACAAAAAAAATTGTGAAATCGGTCCAGCCGTTCACGCGTGACGGTGTGACCAAGGGAAATAGGAATTCATTTTTATATATATAGATTAGCAAGTGCAAATAATCTTTACATAAACACCGATAATTCTAGTGGAATCATGCAAATAATGGAATGTGGATTAGAAAGGAAATTGACTGAGCTCGAGGTACACAATACAAATTCGCAGTTCAGTAAAAATCGATTTTGCTACCACCGTCTAGTAAGCTACTTCTATAAACAAAATACATTAAAATCATAACCTTGCCTCTAAAATGATTTCTTATGTTTACCTTGCCTCTAAAAATTCAAATTCAAGTGTTCATGAAAACCAATTACGCTTTTCATTTTTTTCTTTATATACAATATGATAATAACAATTCAATTAACGATATCATTACGTCATATATGAAATGACCTTCGCGCGTTGCCAGTTGCCGACATGACGATAATATCGTTTATGTCGCGCGCGAAATGGCCGCCCACGCGATTTCGATAATTGGTCCCAAACCAGATTTTAAATTGATTAGCGGCAAACGAACACGTCGCAGGATGACTTTCCTGTCAATGTCGGGGTGCATTTCACTTCTAAAATTGAGTTTGTCACTTTAGCTTGCAATGGCATTCGTTAAAATGGATTTAAAAATTCTGAATGACTTGTCTGTGATAATAATTGGACACAAATCCAATTTTCTGTCGGCTAATGTCACTTTTGCAATGTGGTGAACTAAGTACGGCCTGACGTGCTTGTAGGAGAATATATTCACTTTATTAACGCGTTTAAATTTTAGCTGAATATTCTTCTTGGCATGTGAAAACAAACCCTGTCGAAAATTCTAGAATCTAATAGACTTTCATTTAGATATAATTAATACTAAAACCTAGTAACTCATTCTTGCGACTTAATTCTCTAGTGGTGGAGTATAAGCTATTATTACACTCATCACGACACTATTTTAAAAACACATTGTTAAATTCGTCTTTTTACTGATTACAAAAATGTATTTGACTCAATTTAGAAAAAAATTGATACGTCTTTTCCCTTATGACAGCAGTATTAAGAAACCTAAATTAATTACTGAACAACGTCAAGAGACAGTATCTAAAGGCTATAAATTAATAAAAGCCCAATTGTCGTTAATGTTTCATTTACCCACTTGTAATTTATGGAACACTTATGAAAGTATCAAAATTTTATGGCGGTCACAAAACTCGGACTCTCGCATAAAAAACTTTTTACCCAATAAATACAAGAATATTTTACGATGACGCACTTAGAAAGGTATCTGAAATCTCATAATATTCCCTATATTAAATTTTCAAGTTCACGTGTGAGAACATAACGAGAAGGGTTTACATATCCAAATAGTTAAGATGTTGAGACAAATGTTGCTTTAATTACATTGATATAGCAAAAGATGTATCAGAATGTCAGAACTCAGGACATCGGGCCAGAACTATCGATACATATTATGAAACAGTCCCCAAAAGCTGCCTGTCTGTATGTTCTCAATTTTGTCAAAATCTATTGAATGGATTTACATGAAATTTGGTATGGAGTTAGTTTAAGACCCTGCGAAGGTCTACCCGGGAAAATATATAGCGGGACTTTTATCCCGGAAAACAGTAAATATGTGGCTAGAAATGTATTTTTTTATTTAGATACTTATAATATTCAATACATTTAAGGTGATTATGTAGTCACAGGAATAATTCCAATACTTCTATTAATTGTATGAATATTTTTTGCAGTAAATCAAATTACTTTTTCCCTTTCAAGCCTCTAGCAATTCCAAGAAAATAATGGAAAAATGTGTATAGAGAAAATATGTGATTGAGTGAATTTATGTTTTTGATTGAGACCATTTTTCTTTCAGTAACGCCCAATTTTCATGAGGGCACGACAGAGGGCAAAGTCGCTTAATTTATTTGGACCTGCATAAATTTACCGAAACTTTTGGGAATGACTCCAACATCTTTTGATTATAATTTAAATTTAAAATAAAATATATGTGTTGACTGCCTCGATGTTAAGGTTGTATTACGGTGCGACGGTAATGTTGAGGTTTTGGGTTCGATCCCCGGTCAGGCAGTGATATTGGGTTTTTTTAAATCAATGTAACCCCGGAGTTTGAAATTTATACTTAACTAGCGACCCGCCCCGGCTTCGCACGGGTGCAATGCTGATACTAAATACACTACAGAAAAACTGTGAACGTTGTATATAAAAACATAGCGACCCGCCCTGGCTTCGCACGGGTATAACATAACAAAATAACAGTATTTCTCCACTATTTAATGGATGTTATTATACATATAAACCTTCCTCTTGAATCACTCTATCTATTAAAAAAAACCGCATCAAAATCTGTTGCGTAGTTTTAAAGATTTAAGCACACATAGGGACAGAGAAAGCGACTTTGTTTTATACTATGTAGTGATAAGGTCTCGCCCCCTATCACATCATGGGACAGAATACGCACGGCGAAAAATGGATGCACCAGTTGCGCCTCTGCCCATCCCCTTCGTGGATAAAAGGCGTGTGTGTATTCAGCGAACAGTTTGTTCGAATTGTTTTCATTCACATTGATATTATTTGTGAAATGTTAATATTTTTAAAAGAACTAAATAATTCAAATTTTTACCGTTACTATTTACCATTTTTACCCAGGCCCAGCTCTCAAGAGTTTTTATTGTCCTCAATGTAAAAGTCAAACAACAACATAAATATTTCTACGACCAATAAATAGAACAGGATCGGTGAAAATGGTTCTTCAATCAAGACCAGCTTGACATCTATCTTGGCCTTCGACGGACAGCCGTTGGACTCATTATGTCAGGGGCGCAGGGATGACTCACTGCGGGTGTGACACTATTATATTGACATACATGGACTTATGCTTCTGGGTTGATAAACAGGTTTTTGGTACTTTTGATAGAAGAAGAAGCAGCTGTGTACACTGCACATAATGGTAAGTGGAGTGGGGTCCAATAGGATGTCGACTGACAGGAGATGATTACCTCTCAGCAGTCGACACAATTATGTTTTCCTGTTGGAACTGGATAAACACAGGCTTGTTCCGAAACGCAAGACCCTTTCTTGAGCCATTATTGTGGGTTTTAATACCTTACGTACAGTGACCACTTTCTGGGCGGATATGAAATATATCCTTCCACCAGCAAAACCCTAAATTCAGAATGTTCGATTACCGATATATTAAACACAAATAAAAAAATAAACCATTCTAACCAATTCCAGGATTTATAATATTAACCTACATCCTGACGATATGATTCAAACGTCAAGGGTAATTGATTAATCGCTTAGCAGCCTTATAAATTAAGCCGTGAAGTGCTGGCATCAAGTGTTAATAAAACGTATCAATTATATTTAGGCAGCAGACGGCTTATTGGGTAGTAACACGTTATTGAATTTACTGACGTCAATTTCATTATCAGTTAGAATTTGAGCAAAGATATAAATAAATACACTTATTACTAGGTAGTTTAGACTAAGGACTGTTTAATAATGTAAACCTCACACACACACATCAAGCCTGTGTCTCGAAAGGATAGGCAGAGGTGCAATCAGGGCACTACTTTTTACATTGTGTCCAATGATGTGAAAGGGAGGCGCATCGGGTTATAAAATTTGTTAAAACGCCAGAAACTACTGCAGATAGTAATGAGGTGAAAATCTGAGTATAATGTATTTTACTGAGCAGCATTTTCTTAGAAGTTGTATAAAATATCTTGAATATTGTACTTAAGTAATAATTCCTTTTTTATATATAATATCTAAAATTATTGAAGTTTCTATAAAACACAACTTTAATGCAATTTTTACATAAATAATCCTAATACCTCCCACGAATTTTTGTATATGAATTTATTTAGCTGAAAATGTCGTCACTGCTTATATTAAACCGTTCATTACAAAGCGTAGTTCCTCATAGGAATACTGAAGCGTGGCGACTGGCGAGCATCGAAGGTCATAGAAGTACAATATTACATTCCAGCTATATTGGTGGCAAATATTCAGCACTGGCTCGATATCTTCATTCTGTTATATTGGCACTGCTGCTCGTATACAATCGTTTAAGGTTTTAATTTATATCTACCCGTTATAGTGTTCTGGAGTAACATTTTTATTTTCAGCCTTAAACGCACGTGGCCAGGACTTGGATTTAATTGGCAATATAATTTTTACGATGCCTTTTATGTTTGACAGATTGATCCATCTTTGTAGGGTTTTGGGAAGAAATTAACTGTACGTAGTAAGTCCGGGTAATGTATCAGAATAAATATAGTAATTAGATAGTTTACGTAACGTTACTGGGATGTGTTTAATTCTTATTAATTGATCTCACTTACATACAAAGATAACAGTTAATAATGAAGTGTTATTTATTTTTTGGGTATCGGACCCTAGAATACGGAGGGAAACCCACGAATGGGATACTGGAATCCCCCGGCTTAGCGACTGCAGGGTCCTGGGGGAAAGTTGGGAGGGGATAGCTGGGTACGAAGTGAGAAGAATAAGGAAACCCCTTAGAACGGTAGTAGGGGAGAAGACTAGGAACTGTTCGCAAGCCCTTATAGGCCTCAATGTGAATTGGCAACCATGAGGTATACACACTTAACCGATACCTAGGACCACAACAAATGTCCTCCCGTGCATGGGCGTGCATTCAATGTGGAGACCGAGGGCCCAAGAATTGCCTCTTAGGTAGAATAACGTGTTTGGAAGTCATAATAAAATTGAAGCGTCTCCGAAAACCTTATCTTCCTTTGAATGCACTACAAGCTTCACATAGGACACACAGGAAACGAGTGTGCATACATTTTTATAATATCATTTTATCTCGGTAGAGTAGTTGTATATCGTGCGCGGTACATCCGCTCTGAGGTCTCGGGTTAGAGTTCCGTGTCGGTGATATTGGGATTTTCTCCTCAGTATCACCGGAGAGTTTGGAATTTTGTGCCTATGACATAGGCATCTCACAACATCATCTCATGTGATAGGCTCGCCCCTATCACATGAGATCAAACATGAGAAAATTGAATGCCCTAATTGCACCTCTGCCTACCCCTTCGCGTATAAAGGCTTGATGTGTGAATGTTATTACGTGAACACAGATGCAAACAAAAGCTAGTTATATATAAACATTTTATGTTCAATACATTACAATCACAGCTATATAAAGCATGGTCATTAAATAATCTCAAGAAAACAGATAATGTTAATCTTTACTAATAAAGACATTCACAAATAAGTTACTTACCACAAAAGTATAATATCAGTATGCAGAATTATACATTCAAATCCATTCCCACTCAATAAACACGTCAGTCGGCATCAGCCACAAATCAGTAGAACCGTAAAGATTACATTAACACACGTTGGGATGCAATATATCGCAATGTTTGTGTGTACAGCGTGCGTTAGATAAATTCAAAATGTGTTACAGAAACAGCGGGTGTGGTTTCTAAATGTTTATGATGCATAGAATTTGGTAACTTATAATGCTTATTAATATAATTTCAAAATATAATCAAAACAATGATCAAGCGGCGATAGCCTAGTTGGTTGTGGAACAGACTGCCGAGACGAATGTCCGCAGGTTCAAATTCCAAGAGCACACACCTCTGACATTTCTAAAAAAATATGTGTGTATTCTTTGTGAATTATCGCTCGCTGTAATGGTGAAGGAAAACATCGTGAGGAAACCTGGCATACCAGAAAAAATTATTTATAGGAATTTCGAGGATGTGTGAAGTCTACCAATCCGCACTAGGCCAGCGTGGTGGACTAAGGCCCAATCCCTCCCAGTAGTAGAGGAGGCTCGTGCCCAACAGTGGGACAGCATATAATACAGGGTTGATGAAGATAATGATCAAAATAATAATATTAGCCCTATAATATATACTGTACCACTGTTGGGCACGGGCCTCCTCTACTACTGAGAGTCCACCACGCTTGCCTACTGCGGATTGGTACTTCACATACCCTTAAAATTCCTATAGACAAGTGTTCAGGTATGCTGGTTTCCTCACGATGTTTTCCTCCATCGTTAAAGCAAGCAAAATATATTATGATATTTATATATAATAAATAAGTAATATCTTTTCTTTCTAATAAACCGTAAGAATGTTATCACCTATGTTCCCGATATTCCTTTATATTCTCTCGATATTCCCCTAATACGAAAGCTCTCTGAAGTACGGCAGTCGAAAACCATAGGTGGTATAACACTCTGCATAATATAATGAAATTGAAAACAAATTGTCCAAGGATCCTTTATCACCATTTTCCTGATCGGATGACGTATTTCGGGTAACAACCCGAAAATAAACATATTTTTCTATTTTTGTTATACTCGTATGTACCTTAAGAAACTAAAAATATATTTTTTTTTAATAAAATTTATTCAATTAAAATTACAAAAAATGGTAATGACTGCATTTATACTAAAGTAGGAACTTGAAACTTAATATTAAACTCTTTGTTTATGCGAACAACGAACAGTGATAAATAACTAACAAACTTTACAGGCATAAGATCTCTGAAGATATAACAAGTTTCTTTTAAATACGTTTAAAAATAAACTATTTTAAACAACCTTAGCTTATACAACCCCGCCGCCATTTGGAAGTTATGTACAACTAACTACTAACAAGGTATGTTTAAAAATACCCTTATACTTGTTATTTCTTAGAAAATGGGGTACTCGACTCATTTTTGTTCTTTACTTTTATCAAATTTATGTCATATAAATTCTAACCCGGGAAGAAAGTTTAAAATGCAGTAAAAATTAAAAATCCTTTAAATTTCCTTAGAAGGGGAAGATATCAGAAAAAGGCGCAATACGCGCACGTGACGTCATCGGAAATTCGTTACGTGCGAAAGAAAGAGACAAGGCGATACGCACTACGCTCCCTGCACATTGCAACATTTAAATGTACTAAAACTGTCATTTCTTTGGCAATTTTAAGACAGTTTTAACAAAATGTCTTCAGAGATTCATTTTATTTCAGAGATCTGTCGACTGTCTGCCGAATTCCAAAACCTAAATATTCTCAAACAGGGGGATTCTGAAGTTTAACAGCCTCTATCCTTATAACTGGCCGCGTTCCAATGCCGCAGTTTTGTTTATTCCAAATGTTTACGATTGCTAAATCGTTTGCTGATGGAAAGCATGTGACGGACACAGCACTTCAATGTGCCCGTCATGAGAGGCGCTTAACATCAATGGAATCGACGAATTGGTGGAAATGTTAATGATCCATTCACATGAGGCGGGGTTCGTGGAAGTATCGTTTTTGACGCTTATTATATTTTGTAATGGATGATTGATATACTTGAAAAATAAAATATGTGCGAATAAAAATTTGAAGCTCACGAATGTCACATTGAGTGGAATGGATGGAAATTTGATTTGTGTCGGCCTTCATTAACAACTAATGTCTTTTTTGTTTGCGTAGATTTCAAATTATTTTCGGGAGAATTAAATTTTATTATTTTACAACTGTTTTGAAATTAATGACAAGCCTTATAAAACACCACGGCTAATAATAAAATCGACACGGAATTTTGAATTACAAATTTAATGTATTAATTGCAATGCACATTTATAGAAGTTAAATTATTTTTGTAGTGTTTCTCCAACTAGTGAAGATTGACAGTCAACTTAGCTTATCTTCTTCTATCAATTGCAAGGCGAAATATTTCTACAGCGCTTGCAATCCCCGTTCCCTCGAAGATGTTTCGTAATTATGATATTTACTTCGGACGGTTTTCCTTTTTACCGCTACATCCTTTAAGCAATGCTTATGCACAGCTGTTTTGCGGTAAGCATGTATACGTATGATGCAGGGGACAAGCCCACAGAAGCTTGCATTTTTTTTATACGGACAAGCGAAAGTCACTCCACCGCACCTGATGGTAAATGGAGTGGGGTCCAATAGAACGTCGACTGATGAGAAATGATGACTTCTCGGCAGTCGATACAATTATGCCGGCCTGTTGGAACCGGATAAACTCGGCTGATCCCGGAAAGCGACACACTTACGGGAGCCGCAATGGTGGGTTTTAACACCTTGTTTACGGTGGTAAGTATCTGGGAGGGTATAAAATATAAACTACCACCAGCAAAATATACGGAAAAATTATTACCTCGTGAAATCAGTATCCCTACTAAGTACCTATAATTAAAACGAAACTCTGAAAGCTGTTTATATATTTGTAAAAAAAACGCATAAACCACTGAATTCGACGTATACAGAATAAGTCGTAAATTAACATATAAGCTATTTTATGCATGAAAACTTCACAACACAACAACTCGACATTCAAGCGAGCGGTACTGCGCCGAAAAGCTAGCAAAATACAGGGTGAATAATGTTTGCAATTTTTATACATCACAAACATTCGTTCGCAATCTAAATCGTTATCATGCAGTCAGATCTATTACCATTTACAAAACGCAACAGAACAGAAAATAAATAATCTGATATGCTGGGAATAGGGTTGTCACTGCTTCAGAGGATACATTAATAACACATTATAATCGTTCATTTATGTCTTACCTAGTTATAATATTATATTGTGTATACAGTGAGACGTCAGATATAAATTATTCAAAAGATTTTTCACTAGGTCACCTGTAGGTGTAATTTATGCGGAATTCCCTCCTTGTAAGCACTATTTCCAATACCAAGCAAGAACGTCCAATCACAGCTGTGTTCTGATTCAAAGGACATAGAGAGAGTAAATACAGAGAATAGCAAGTCATGCAAGTTTCTAATTTAAAGTTTTGGGTGGTAGTTATACGATTTTGAACTATGGCTTAGGTTACTTGCTGGTCTGATCCCTCAGTTGTATAAAAACGATACATTTACGTTCAAATACAATTAAACGTAGATCACAAATCTATTTTACATTTGTGTCTTTAAACAATTAATTTAAACTGTTTTTGTTCGTCACACAAAATTTCAATGCTAACTCTAAACAAGAAAATAATTGTTTACGGATGTGACAACCCTATGAGGAAGTAATTTGAAACTATCACATTAAATTCAGATGGTGAACCTTGGGCGCTTCATTATTTTTATGAAATAGTAAGAAATATACGAATGCGATTTATTGAGCACGTAGCAATTCAATAAATCTTTGTAGTTTGATATGATTCATAACGAGCACTTACTAAAATATTGGGATGTAGAAAAGATTTAGGCGCCGCGTAGACGGCTTTAATTGCGGCCAAGAAACTATACTACAATGAAACCAACAGCAACTTTTAAGCGTCAATAGAATAATTACTACAATTAAATAGATAACGTAATTTCAAATTCAAGTGTGTTTATTTAACTATTTCTAACTAAAATAAAAACTATATCTCCAAAAACCGATACTAATATTTCTAGCAAATTCAATAAGAAATTGCTAGTATTCAAATAACTTTAGTCTCAGAATTGAGTTATATTTATATATAACAGCTCGATCGGCGAGTTGAAGCTAAGCACCGAATCCAATATTGCGGTTCCCAATCTTCGTGGGATAAATTAAATAAATTGAATATACAACTGCTGCAAGTGCTGTATAATGCAGTTATTTACTATGAAATAACGAAACAAGGCATACAACGCAAATACTACTACAATTTCCAATTAAAAAAAAATGCTGTAATGTATGTTTTAATAATTACAAATTGAGGGTAATTTTGTAACAAGTTCAACGGCTCGTACGGTCGCGGCAGTCAACTAAATACGCCTGATTGCTCGTCCTGGTCTTCCAATTATTGATTAAACAGTTCAAATGGTTTATTGAATAACCTTATTTCCATTGTCGCCTTTCACCCATTTTCCATATTTTTGAAGGCGTTAAAAGTATCCCTTTGTCGCAACGGTCGAAAATTGATGTATTATTAATTCTTATTATCTACATCGTCTACTGCGATACGTGCTTGGAACTTAGCGTCGTGACTTTTGTGAACTAATGTAATAATTAAATTACTGTAATATTAACATAAGATATTCTTTTAAATATGCTATTTTTACTATTCAAATTATCTAGTATTAGAATTTATAAATAACCCTCCGTGTTCTACGACATTAATACCGTGAATTTCTATTTTTATAAAATGATTCCGAGTACCTCCTGTCGTTTGGAGTAATACAGATGTCAAAGGATATGCGCAGTGAATGCTATCGACAAGTCACGTAGGGATTTATTTTATGTTTCTATGAAAGATATGATTTAATTATCTATAGACTACAGTAATATTTTTTTATTAGAGGGTTTATTATGATTATGATTGTTTTTAAATAACTGACCTGTAATACTAAAAAAAATATCTTACGTACATATAATGCTATACCTATCCATGTCGATTATGATTTTAAAATCATAATTAAAATAATTTTAATCATAATTTCTATTAATTCTTATTTTATGAAACAAAGTCCTGCCGCATCTTTCAGTCTGTCTAAAAGCGACAAACTTAAACATTCCCGAACGGATTTTCATATGGTTCTCTCAAATTCGGAGTGATTCAAGAGGGAAAGAATGTAGCCGTATATACCTGCTATCCATGCGAAGTTGGGTCGGGTCGCTAGTAATAGAATAAAAAACCTGAGAAGTGCGAGTTGGACTCGCGCACCGAGGGTTCCGCACAAACTTGAAGGTAGGATGTCCCTTGTGAAATCGCAAAATATAAAACATAAATGATCATATCTTTTGATCGCATTGACTTACAAGTTTGATATTTACACAGTTAAAAAAATTATAGTCAACAAATAGTATTACAATTAATATTGAACTTTATAGCTCCACACGTTTCTGAGAGAAAATATCTTCACAGACAGATACACTAACGCGCAGACAGACGGACAACAAAATGATCCTATAACGGTTCCAATTGAGGAACGATACCCTAAAAACTTAAGGATAAAGTCTTTCTACATTATTTTACAATAGTGTGATAAAGAACAACGAAAAAACAATTTCATCGCTAACAGGGTAAAACCTTGAAGGTTCTTCGTATAAAAAGGTCGTTTCGTTTTCAATCCGCGCAGTTTTTCACCGATGACGACAGGTTGACGCCTTCGATATAAGCTTTCATTTTAACACCCTTTTCTTGCTTAAATCCGCACTTGGATCGATGTTTAGATAATACCCTTTTTATTCATGTTTAGTTATTTTATGCCTTACGGCCGATTTCAACAAACGATGTCCTTTTTTTGTGTTCGGGTTGCGAAAACGTCTAATCCGAATAAAATATGTTTAACACGATAACACATATTTTATGTCAAAGTTATGTGCTACTTACATTAATCTGTCTTATTTTGATTTGTTTATTCTCGGGGTTGATCAGAAAAATGATTGGCGTCGTCTATTGATACAGTTAGTTAATTTTATGCAGTTTATAATATTGTGTGTTCGTAAAAGCAGTTTTCCGAAAATCTTAGAAATTTTAACATTATTGACGAAAACGGTACAATATAAGGTGTTTTACAGTTACTCGTACTAGGCGTTCATAAGACAAAAAATAGTTTCAATAGTGCTGACACTCACACGTATAATTCTTTGGTGAGCTCGAGTGAGCGGTGTACTAGGTTTGCAGACAGATCTGATCACGCCATTAATATTACGTCACGAATTCGTACATTTAAGTGGAACAATAAAAAGGCTAAAGTAACTCAGTACTAGAACGTCCATAAAAGACGGAAGTTTGAACGGTGCTGATACTCTCACGTAATGGCTTCTGCGGCGTGCACGTTTTATCAGTGAACTGTAATAGGCGGTGAACTGCCTTAAATGAATGCATACGGGAAGCATTACAAAGTAATTAAAAGGAACGTCTTCCTGGCAACGTATACAGTCATTTGGAGCTGATCATAGTCTAACTGGCGATAGCCCGGTTGGCAATGGAATAGACGTCCTAGACATAATTGTACGCACATCTGATTTCTCTAAAGTTATGTATAATTAGAGAATTATGGCTTGCTTTGTCGATGAAGGATAACATCATGAGAAAACCTATACCTATATATCTGAGAAGTTCTCTAAAATTTTGAAGGTATGTGAAGTCTGCCAATACGCACTAGGCCAGCGTGGTGGACTAAGGCTTAAATCTTCTCAGTGGCAGAGGAGGCCCGTAACCAGCAGTGGGAGAGTATGTAATACAGTGTTGATATTATGATTATTTAAATTTAAAACTTTTCTTTTACTCCCAATGTTCTTAGCAATTTCTCACAAAATGTGATCATGGTGCTAAGCCAACCATTGCTTTGTTAGTAATATAAACGTTTGCAATTTTTTCTCCGCTATAAAATTGTTATTCTGTAAAAGAAACCGGAGCAATAAACAGTTCTCTCTAAGTAATATAGTAGGAACATAATTCTAAAGAATCGTAGCTTGTCTGTGAAATGAAATAAAAGAAGTTATAGACGAATATAGGTTGGAAACGTGAAGATGAAGTTCATAAATATGAAGATATAATTAGCAGTTTATTTTTATTAAACATGCTTATTGTCGGGCTATCTCGTGGCCACTATTATTAACATACTAGACCCTTATTCTTCTTCAGTTACCTATCTTTATCCCTCTCGAAAGAAGGGTCAACGCCACTCACTTCTTCAAAGATGGTGCAGAAATAGCGTAGTTTTTAAACCATCCTGTTTTAACGTGTTATTTATCTTCAAATCCTTGGACAGACAAAAGATCAATTATGTTTTCACTCGTATTGTTTCCTACATAATCATTATTACCATATTAAACGTAAACTGATACACGAATCCTGATCCCAAATTAAATTTAGCGAGAAACTCTTAAATAAAGCTAAATTAACAATTATAATTGAACAACAAAGAAAGAATGAAAAGAACAGTTGGCACCCAGCAGCCACTTTTTAAATCCAAAGCCTGTTAGGACCCATCAATTTTACCATTTGGATTTCGGACCAAATGGTTTGGTTTAATCTTATTTCGGGACGAGTTAAATTGAATTGAACTTATTAAGAAGATTGGTTGGTATTTATTTAAAAGTTAGTTGTGTGAGTTTCGATTTAATGGAAGTAGTTGGTGTTGCTTTGTTGAATCGAGAGGTATTGATTAAATGTGGTCGAGGGCTGTTCGTACGTCTGGTATTTAAATGGTTCTGAACTAGTATGTTTAAATGAAATTGAAAGATATATGTATGAATATAAGTGAAATTTTGAGAATAATAGTTGTAGTTTTATGGATTATTATTGCTCCCCTAGTGGTCATAGCGTGATGTTATATAGTCTGTAGCCGTCCCCGATAAATGAACTATCCAACCCTAAAAGATTTTTTTCAATTCGAACCAGTTATTCTTGAGATTAACGTGTTCAAACACATCTTTAGCGTTCTTTAGCGTTAGCCTGTGTATATCCGGTTCCAATAGGCCAGCATAATTTGTCGAATGTCGAGGAGTAATTATCTCTGATCAGTAGACTTTCTACTGGACCCCACTCACATACCATCAGGTGTAGTCTGGTCACTGCTATAAACGTATAAAAAAAACCTGAGAAAAAATTTCCACTGCAAGTTTTATTCCGAGGAGTGACTTTAAGTAATACCGCAATAAAACTCTTTAGAAATCAATTTATAGGCCGCACAAAAATTAATCAAAGCAACATCTTTCACACCCCAAGAAAACATCATTAATATCCATAAAATAGTTCATAAAACGCCGACACTTCGGTAACTGAAATAAATAGTAACAATTAATTTTGCTTTACACAGTGACACGACTGTACCGCGCTTGATATAAAATATTGTTCCATACGAGATGAATTTTGTTGTTTCTTCATTTTTCCTTTTTTACTATAATAGAATATTTTATGGACGCAATTTTTCGGAGCGGCTGGACGTGAAAAACTGACACAATTTATTTATTTGCCGGACGAAAAATTAGTATTATTTTTTATTGTGGCGATGTTTAGTTTGTAGGCTATGACATATATCATGAGAAGTTTTCTATATTTAAATTACGATGCTAAAGGCGTTACTACGAGCCATAACATAAGAGTTTTTTGTACTCCGTTACATATAAAGACAAACGGCCCAACAAAAGACTAGCGCTGGCTTCACTGCCAGCATATTGCTCAGTTAAAGTCTTTTTTGTAACAAACACAGTTTTAAGTGCTTTTTGTCTAATTCGTTTGTTTGTATCTTGTTATCTTTCTTTCTGTCTAACACTATGCGAAATTTTTAATATTTCCGTATTTTTAACAGTACTGTGTACCTGCCTAAGCCACTGTAGCCCAACCTTCATAATGGCCCATCGTTGTTACCTGTGTTGGGAGCATGCGCTGACAAACTTTCAGCTTTTATAAAATAACGAAGGTCTGGGGTTCACGGGCTCTTAGACTATTACATAATATAATAGAAATATTGACAGCTTGTTGCCGCTCTTTTATGTCGTGAGTCTGGAGCAGTAGGTTGATCGAATCTAGGCATTAAATAATTTTAAAAGATACATAGGTACATAATAAGGCACAAAGGTAACAATAGATTTGTATTCTCCAACATATTATCCTTATATATCATAAAACAAAGTCCTCTGCCGCGTCTTTATGAACGCGATAAACTCAAATACGACCAACGGATTCCGAAAAAAATTGTTATGGCAATAGTTTGTGACCTTGGAAAGGTCATAGGCTATTTTTTAAATATATAGCGGAACTTTTACCTCGAAAAACTCTCACGTGGGCGAAATTGCGAGCAAAAGCTAGTATAAATTCATAAACATAATTGAAATTCCCTAACAATACAAATCTAATATCTCCGTGTATGAAATATTTACAGCCCATCTTGAGACACAATATCCCCCTCAACAATAGCACTCCAAACCCTCATACATCCGGGAATACCGGTTTTAGAACACATTCAGTCCGTTTAATCAAATCTATCCAGTAGGTGTTATTGAAATCCCGCGGGACACCCTACGCTCCCTGTTAATAAGGTCCCGATTATATTGATTACGTTAATTAACCACGAGCCCTTGATTCCGGTGTCTATATGGATTACGTGTTTCCCTAGGGACCCTAACAAGAAGGCTTCTAATTAACCTTTTTTAAGTCTAATGAGAAGGGTTCGAAATGTTGAAGCTAATTGCGGGTACAATTAATGTAACAGAATGTATGTGATAACATTCAGAATATATTAAGGTTGTTTGGGTTAACCGACAAGCGATAATACTACGTTCCTTGGCTTATTTCTTATTAATATATATGCGAGAGTTTGTGATAATGTTTCGATGTTTGTCAGAAGTAAACTCGGAACCAGCTGAATGGATTTCGATGAAATTTGGCACTAGGGTAGAGCATTTTCAGGAATATCAAATAGGCTATTTTTTATCTCGTCAATTTATTTCCATTACAGATGATTTTTTAATCTGTTTTTTTTTAATAGATGGCGCTAAGGTTGGTGTGGCAATAAGACTCGCTACAGTATTTAGGAACTTTATTAGCGGGAAAGGCTTTCATAGATTTAGTCAGACTCCGCCAGCAACACCTAGTTGTAGATCATTTTAAATTCTAATTTTTCTGTGATAATATATATTAAATAATTGTTATCCATTGGTCACACCGTTAATGTTTTTTATTGACAAAACGAAACCGAAAAAGCACTTTAAAACTATGATTGTTGCAAAAAAGGCTCCAACTTAGCAAAATGTTGGCAATGAAGTTAGTGCTGGTCTTCCGTTCGGCCGTTTTTCTATTAGACAGCAGTTTGGCTATGCCCTGACATTGTCAGTCTATGGGTAGCGGGAGACGTTTACCATCAGGCAGACAGCTTGCTTATTAACTTGGTTACTAGTCTAGTTTTTTTACCCTACTACTTAATAAAAATTCTCACGTTTTAACGCTCTAGTAGACTTAAGAGTCCTCGAAATTGCAAGAAGTTAAAATGGACTTACCACCCACATTTATTGGATTTATGGTTGACCCATTAATTCTGAATTTAATCGTACAATGGCATTTGAAACTAAGTTCCGCAGCGGACGCCATACTTCATATAACTCACAAATTATAGTGCACATCCAGAGAACTAGCAATCTTACGGTTTCTGCACATATTGAATGCCATTCAAATGATTTTTATTCCTTTAGTTAATTAATTACTTAATTTGCACCTGTAAAATGTTATACATTATTTAGATTCATCACCACTAGTTCGAAAAGCAGTTCTCACCAGAAAAAAATGGGCAAGAGCCTTTGGAGTTGGTCTTTTCAAAATTAGTTAAGGTATAAACTACAGAAAATGAAAAAAAAAATACAATTGGTTTTTATTGTTGTTTAAAACAGTTTATATTTACTTAACGGCCGAGCATCAGATGATATTACTAACATACATAATAACGACGGTCATTACGTTTAGGTAGTAATATAACAAAACAAAAATATGTAAGCTATAATATCAACATATCGCTGTCTCACTATTACAAGCTCAAATGTAAAATTTTACTAATGTGCAAAATTGGGATTTAAAAATTTCATTTTGGTTTAAAGGACAATACATAGTTTACCCTTTTATCTATCTTTCGGGATTATTAGAAATGTTCTCTAAAAGACTTAGAACTATTTGATATATACAATTCATTTGCGTATGAAATATAACGTAGAACCTTGTAATAGTGAACCAGCAATATGTATATGTGTTAGGGGACATGCGCAGTGCAGGGCCATGCAGTATTGTAATTCTCATCTCTGATTGTGTTACTATTATTTTATGCAGTCGAACATTTACCACCAGTTGCTGCTCCCTAGTCTCATGATTTATGAATAAATAGCTAACCGACTTATTTACATTTCGAACTACACATGCGATTAGAACTTCCAATGCTTTAAATGGCCATGGACAAATCGTATCGACGCAGATGCGGACCACGATCAAAAATCGTTTTATTTTAATTCGTCAATTCCAATTTGTGGCTCCCAAGAGCGCGCTTTGATCATTCAATTTAACATATTCTCGTATTTGGAAGTTAGATAACACTTTAAAATTGCATTTTTATGTAGGTTTTATAATTGACAAGATTAAATAAAAAATAAAGGACGTTTCATTTCCGTTACATTGCTGTATACGACAATTGAAACGAGTATTGCAAATTATATGAACAAAAGAGAAAGAAAAAGAATAATAAAATTATAATACACAATTACATTACTTCAAAAAGGAATTCAGCGTGAAATATTGAAACATTTCGAATGCAAATAAGAAAAACAGACAGTATCTATAAAATAAATTGAATTAGTACCTATCAAACCCATCCTTAAAGATAAGAATTATATTATAATTAAATAATCCAAAATGCTTTATATTTAATCACGGTAAATTTATCTTCAAACGAGAAATTCAGGAGATTTGTTGTAAAAATATATTTCCTAAGTTTAAAAATAAGGAAATCAGTTAAGCCTTGCAATTATACTCCCATTACGGAAGATATTAAAGAAAATCCCACAGAGTTTGATCGTAATCACCGTCTATAAATTACATTTTGATCAGGCGACTACATTCATTATATCAAAATAAATTTCGGTTAACCGTAATTACCAAACGTTTGCAGCCATTATTTATATTTTACTAGCTTCTACACGTGGCTCCATCAGCTTAAAAATCGTTTTCTGACATCATATAACTAGGTAGGTAAAAGTATCATCAAATTCAGATTTTGTCACGAAGAAGACGTCCAAAAACGGTGTTTTATTTGTCAAAAATTTCAACCCCGATAAGTTTTTGAGATTTTTGACATTTTATTTTTATTTTTGCGGAAAACAAAAAATATTTCCAAAAACTAGCGTTACTCCATGAAAGGTCAGCCGCTTTATAATCTGTCACAAACATATAAGTATCGGCTTTTGACATGCAAATAAAGGTTTGATTAAGATACAATTATTTTGACATTATAAACTTTTTTTGTGTATTGTTAAATGTCATCCTGCTACATGGCTTTCATTTCACGATCACAGAGAGACCACACAAATATTACTGTTCCATACATTATTTTCCGATTCAAATATATTTAGTTAATATTTATACAATATCGTTTATCCTATTGCGGTTTGCCAAACCGCACTAGGCCAGTGTGGCGGACTGAGGTCCCTACTCAGTATTCAGTGGTAAAGAAGATTCGTGCCCAGCAGTGGAATAGATTATAATACAGGGCTAGTATAATCTCGTTATAGGGGTCCGAAAGCCGTCGTATTCGCCCATAAAACTGGTGTTGCTGAAAAGGCCGAAATGTGTTCGGCCAACAACTTTAGAGCCATGTTGAGGCCCGTCCTCGAAACTGCCATGAGCAATTCGTTCCATACTTAGCGGCGCGCGAGGTATGGGAGGGTAGATATATGAAAAAAACATTTTAGGTATTTTTAAAAATGTTTCGTACTAAAATATTCCTTATTAAATTATCAATCTATTATTTTTGCAAATTAAAATTCTGTGTACTTTAGAAGATGCACGGAATCAACAATTTCAGTGATATTTTCAACGAATATTTATTAAATTAAAAGTACGTAACGAAAAATATTTTACGAAATTTTGTTAGAAAATTTTCTGTCGTATCTGTTTTAAAATTTTTTGTTTATCTTACTACATTATTTCTATAGTATATATTATTTTATAGAACGAATAATAGTTAGTAGTAAGATAAACAAAAAAAGTTGGGCCAGAAAAATAAGTAACAAAATTTCGTGAAATCTTCCTATATGATAACGAAACAATATCCACTGTGTATATATTTTTAAACAACCTAACTAAAAACAAAGTATTGCACAAATGATGTTTATTATTTTCTACATATATTACAAATTTCAAAAGAATAAGTTTTAAAAATACAGTGAGCGCGTTTTGTTGATCGTCCTCGTCATTACTAGAGATTCTTCGAGCTTATTAGTCGTTGTCATTAAAAAGTAAGCCACTATCGATCTGGCTGAAGATGCAATAAGTGGCCGATATACTTTACTTTATTAATGCTAACAGATTTTGAGAAATTTAATAGGATATTGCTTTAACTATTATAATTTTTATATTTACAGTTAAATTTTAGTAATCGGGAATTCTTACGAATTATTACTAAATGCGCTTATGTTAAGAACTTGGGAACAATCTCCGAGGATCAAATTATAAATAATGCGCGCCCTATTCCGTCTGTAGAGGCGAATCCGTTTTCAAGAAGAGAGTCAAACATCCCTTATTTACCTATACGGCCATCAAAGCAATCCTTCGATTAGAACGCCCGATATTGCAAAAAGACAGATATACCCCCGTAGACGGAATAGGGCACTTATCTTATTGATATTTTCAATATAAATATTATTTTGAAATTACCAAGAGAACTCATTATTTTTTGTTGTAGGTTTCAGTTACTGGGTTTCCTAGAAACATATCGCGAGATTATCAAAGCATTCCTGCTGACTCCTAACTTCCTTTACTCTTTACAAATACATTCACAATTCCGATATTGAGAGTTTTCACTAACCACAGTCATCACTTACTAGAGTCAACAAAAACACTTCTTTCTTTTATTTTGCTTTAAAAAAACATTCTTCAACATGTATTAGATATTTCAAATATATTTTGTTCTAATACGTATTTCATTATTTCAGGTAGGGAGAAATTCCTGTCGTACACACCCAATACCCGTTTTTAAACGAACTTTCAAAAGGTATGTAAATATTAACTAGCTAGCTTCCATTTTACAAAAAACATGTCGCTATTCCGGGCAAAAATTCCAATCACGGGCAACCCACATGAGATCTGACCGAAAAACTCGCTCTGTCCTTGTTGCCGCATATGGTAATTGAAACGAGACCATGATTGTCAGCCTTATTCCTTTGAGCTAGTAGCACTACCCAGAAAGTATCTACAGTCCACACGCGAGCTTCCAGGAATCCTAAATATAACATTTCATAAGATTTTTCATAGCTGGTGCGCGGACTGTACTTAGTAAATTTCTAAACACTAACAGATAAACAGCGCAATAAAAACGTCGATGATATTTCTGGCGTTTAGGCATGTTTAAGTCTGGTTTTTGTATACTATTAGGTGATCCATTTGCTAGCTTGCCCATCTACTATAATAAAAAAGTAATTAACCTGATTTATACAAAGGTATCGTGACGTGAATCTACGATATTGACATTTAAGACCAACAAAAGGCTGACATTTAGCCTTTATAATAGCATATTAGCCAATTTAGAAATCTAGTGCGATATTTGCGCCTCCGACAGCGCGAAGACGTTATAGAGTTAAGGTCCTAATATATAATATTCCGGCATAAAAGGTAGTCGGTATATTACTTTAGGATATAGTCTACCTCTGTGCCAAATTGCATCCAAATCTGTTCGGAACCGCACAGTTTATTCCTAATAAACATCCAAACACTCTAAACTGTGCCTTATAATATTAGTATGATAAGTCAAAAAGAAAACCTTTCAGGCTCTCAATTTCAAAACACTTCTTAATTGATCAGCATATTAAACCACAAATACCTCTGATATATGTGAAATTATCACGTAATATCACGCAGCTGCAACAGTTAACAAATTAACGTAAAATCATTCGTGACGAAGCGATGACCGCAGGTAATTACATCGCGGCGTACGACTTTTACACATTGTATATTACACGTAAATCTGCTTGGTCAAGCATTTCATCCATATTTATGACAAACACAAGATAAACCTGCTTCTATCATGAAATTTTTAAACAAGACTTCTATGAATAATATAGAGAATCACTAAAGAAGGAATTTAGAAAATCCTATTCCATAAAGCAGTCTTAAGAGAGATACACATTCGATTTTGAAGTAAGATGCGTGAAAAAATATATTTTAATAATAATCGCAAACAAATCTCAATTGCATAAGCATTTTTGAAAATTCAACTGCTAACTGGGTACAAGGATGTTAGGACATCCTATAAGTATCCAAAATCGGAATTAAAGATAGAACATGAAAGCAGTTAGTTCTTGAGATGATGCCATGTCCCATAGGAAGTCCCATCAACATAGCTACTTTATACATCCTCTAAATTAAACATTCCAAAAACAAATATTTTACGTATATGAACCACGTTCGAGTTTCATTTAAATAATGGCAATTATGTCTAGCGTGGGTAATTTGTTTTTATCTTAAAACCTCTTGACAAGTCCCTGGGCAGCGATTGCTCGTGATACAGGAAAGTTAAATTGTGATAAAGCCCATATATATGTTTCATTTTGCTTCGTCGGAATAAGATAAAAACGCAACATTGTGCACTTATGCGTTTAGTTAACTGGCTCTTGCTTGCGGCTTCGCCCCTATGAACATGGGTTCAGACAGACAGACGTGGCGGGGAACTTTGTTTTATATTTGTATTATTTATTTGAATTACGTCAGTAATTACTTTCATTTTAATTTATTATTGTAAGTAAATAAAATAAAATATAAATATGATATCATTTCATGAATTCTATGACAAAAACAAATATAAAATATATTGTCAAACGTCCAGGTTTTAAAATAATGTCTAATTTAACTAAAAGCTTCGAAACCTCAAAGTTATATTCATAGCGAGTGATTTTCCGAACTCTGCGAATCTTTGAATTAGACTTTTACAATATTTGCTTCATAATTTTCAGCGGAAATTTAATTCGAGAATTTCATTAATAATATTATCATATAAAATATATAATATTTTTCCAGATATTTAAAAAATAACTGTTTTATAAACTGGCTTATGGATATGGCTTCATCCGCATGAAATTGGTTTTGTGAAAAATATAAAAAAAAAATCTTCTCTATTTGAGATTCGAGCGTACCTTGAACTAAATTTTATTAAAAGTATCATAAATGTGTGAACATTTCACACAATGTATTCTTGATGATGATTGATGTGTTCCCCACTTGCCATAAAAGGAGTTAAAGGCAGCACTAATTCAACGAACAAAATATTATAATAGTGACAACGCTTTCTAAATATAAACAAAGTGGTTTTAATGTTTCCTGACTCTAAAAAAGTGCCTAGAATCTTTCAGTAAACTTAACACATAGAGACTTAAGTCAGAATATTATTGCTTATAAGTTATAAGTCTTACATGCTAGATTGTAACTTATTAGGACTTAGCTTCTTTATTACAAAGGATAAAAAATAAGTCATAAGCGATAAATAGTTATAAGAGTAAATACGATAATATAGAAATGTCAGAAATAACTATATTTTTCCTAAATAAACGCTATTCATATTAATATTTCTATCTTCGGGCAAAGATACGATATTTATTTCTGACTTCTAGTATATTTTTTCCAAAACGTTACACGAAGTTTATCGATTTTACCCAGGGGAAGTAATTTATCGGGATAAAAGTACGCTAGGAAATAATTCAAACTAATAACTTGGTTTCCTAAGTGACTAATATTTTAGGGAAAAGTTTGTAAATGAAATTAAGTGGTCTAAGTTAATTCTAGACCTAATAAGTTGTAGAAATTGTGACCTATAGCAATAAATCTCTTCTAATTCTTTGAGCATCAGACACATTATCTCTCATGTTTACGCGAATGAACCGGATTTTATCGCGTATTATATTTTATTAAGATAGATTGGTAATATTATTTATTCAGACGACCAATGTCATAGTCGGCCTAGTAACAAAGAAACGTCAAAAGGAGAGTAAAATTTAATACAATGCGTCAATTTTTTTCTTGTAGGTCTCTCATATGTAAGAACCCGCCCGGATAGGTACTTCCGCAATGTCTATTTTTGTCACCAAGCAGCAGTGTGTAGTCACTATTATGTTCCGGTTTGAAGAACATTGTAGCCAGACTTAACATCTCATGTCTCAGGATGGCGAACGCAGTAGAATGCAAAACAATATTTTATAATTCAAGGAGTTAGATGATGTTTCTACTGTTTATAGGTCGTATCGCTTACCATCAGGCGAACGGCAAGCTCATCTCGTTATAGAATGCAATAAAAAAAACCGAAAGCATGTTTTATTTCGATGAGACATTATTAGGTCAGGTTTGTTCAAGAACATCCGTAAGTAAGATTGGCACTGTATTGAACAAAATAGCTGAACGCATCGTGTTGTCAATCTTCATAAGAAATACTGTGACGCCAATGCACAAGTAATTTGTGGACTGGCTTCTACATGACCCGGTTTCTGGGATGAAGCTGGACACCATCTTTGGAATAGTATTTCAGTCAAGAATAAGTATAACAGTATTTCTGGTCAGTACCAGTCAGAAGTCTGAAGTTTATGATGGGCTCGCTTCCTCTCGTATCTTTGAACGTGATAATTTCAAAAACTATTGAATGGATGTAGCGGCGATAGCCTAGTTGGGTGTGGAACGGACTGCCAAGACGAATGTCCGCAGGTTCAAATCCCAAGGGCAAACACCTTTGACTTTTCTAAAAAATCATGTGTGTATTCTTAGTGAATTTATCGTTCGCTTTAACAGTGAAGGAAAAAATCGTGAGGAAACCTGCACATCTGAGAAGTTCTCTATAGGAATTTCGAAGGTGTGTGAAGTCTACCAATCCGCACTAGGACAGCGTGATGGACTAAGACCTAATCCCTCTCAGTAGTAGAGGAGGCCCGTGCTCAGCAGTGGGCAAGTATATAATACAGGGCTGATATTATTATTATATTATCCAATGGATTTCTATGAAATTTGCTATAGATATATTGAGACCCTGGGATATACACACACACACACAACATCACGCATTTTATCCCCGAAGGGTTATGCAGAGGCGCAACCATGGCACCCACTTTTCGCCAAGTGTGTACCGTCACATGAAGTGATAGGGGGGAGGGGGGGGGGGCGAGCCTATCGCCATATCGGGCACAAATTCCAGACTCCGGGCTGATACTGAGCAAAAAAACCCAAACATCACTTTTCCCGACCCGGGATTTGAACCCAGGACCTCAGAGCGCTGCCGTACCGCGCATGCATTACAACCACGCCACCGAGACAGTCAGTCCTGGGATATACAACTATTTTTATCCCGGGACAATATATTGCGGGACTTTTATCTCGGAAACACTCTAACACGCGGGTGAAGCCGCGAGCAAATCCTAGACCGTTATATGAATACCTAAATTGCTACAACCCCACTCTATAATTTATTAAGTTGGTAAAAATAACTTTTCCAAGACCAACATATGAAAGACGTCCGCTAACCAAAATTACCCACCACAGGCAATAAACAAGAGGCTTCATTTATTTTATATTAGACGTAGTGAGTCCACAGAATGTTATCTATTATCCTGATTCAGCGCAATTTCTCACCGCTGATGTATGTAGTTGGGAATATCTCGACGACATGTCTGGCGACATGTGGGGCTGCAATATTACACTACAAACTACGTATTAATCTTTGAGTTCAATTTAACATATATAAAGCTTCAATACGCAGTACGTATGAAGTTAAATTAAATGTGAAAGTAGTTCTGTTGTTTAGTAATAGATGTCGCTGTATAGGAATTTTATGATAATGTGAAAGCTACCGTCTTTGTTCTTATCAATAAAAAGAAATAATACAATTGAGTTTAAATATTTACTGTTCGCAGTACTAGATGTGTCTCCGTACGTAATAAAAAAAACATCATAAAAACAATTGAAAATATGCAACAACAATTTTCTTTTCTTTATCAACTATTTCACGTTTCGCTGAAGAGACAAAGCGATTCAATAATTATTGTTTAGAACATAATTTACTAACTTATAGAAACCATAAATCTATTACTAACAGCCCAACCTCTGAAACTAGACATAAGTCCTCTAACTGTCGGTAGTAATACCCAAAATTTATATAGGGGAGCAACATTACCAAATAGGCATATCAAATCGCATTTAGCAGTTGGCTTGGTGTTCCGCGAGCCATAAATATTTCTGAACAATAATGCAAGGCACAATGCCCCATTTGTATGCCCATTGGCCGTGGTAGGGTTGCCACTTTAGATCAGCTATTATAACTAAAACTGATATCTTAGAGCTATTTAATTTGTAAATGAAATTGAAACAATTACTTAACTAATTTGTTTTTGAACGCTAACCTATATAATGCGTATTTTTTTTTACTGACAAATAATAAAGATTATTTGATTCACAATTTTTGTATTTATTTAATTGTTTATATCGTATTCTATGCTAAAAATAACTTTTATTTTGCTGTAAATGCATCCTAGTGAAATAATAATAGAATAGTAGTTTTTAATCGTACAGGAAAACGAAAGACCCAATAATGACACTCCAGGGGAATCTCAATGCGGGGTAAATGAAGATCGAGTAAAAACGCGAATCCCAGCTCCAAGCATGAATTACGCCTGGAAAAAAGGAAAGGTTAATTTAAGAAAAACAATGGCCTAGTCAAATATACTTACATGGTCATTTTGATATTTAATTACTAAATTAAACTATAATATACTTATCTTCTTGAAAATAACATTTTACAATTGTAAGTAATGGTAACTAAATCGAACCGTAGGTATCAAATAAAAAGGGTAAGTTTGGAACAAAATAAACATCAATAAAAAGTATTTTTCTTTACACGAGCTAATGCTACTACGATTACTCTAAGAGAATTTGTGGCATCGGCAACATCGTACTTTCAACATTACAATTACACTCACGCGCACGCTATACTCACACTAAACCACAAAATTATAAAAAAAAAAAACAGGAAATCAAACCAAAATTTTGATGAAAACATTTATATTATTCATGGATGGTTTAGACATAATGTTAGCAGAGATAATGACAAATATGCGATTTCATTTATTAACGCAATGTCAAAATGGCCACTATTGGCTGTACTTATAATATGTGAATTTCATTCTTATCCTTTACTTAGCAATAAGTATAATATGAGATAATTTCTAACAAACATCGTTACAAAAATATTATTAGGAAATTAGCTTGTAACTACCTGAAAGCAAGATTTCCTGTTCTTTATTAGCTCGGACTGTGGAAATGTGACCGGTGAAGTCCCGCCCCCTATTACATGCGGCCTGACATACTCGGCGAAATGTAGGTGTGTTACACCTGAAAAGGGCAAAATACGTAATGATATGATCCTTAAGGCAATTGAAAAAACCTGGCCATAGTAAAGTAAACTTAGATGAATGGAACGTACCTCTGTCGTCAAAACTGAGGATGGTTTCACATGCTTGCGTATAGAGTAATAATTATTATATTTGGCAGCGTAATAATCCAGTTGGAACAAATTAATCATTCGCATGACGCACTGCAGTATTGTGTACAGAATATTTCAAACCGTTGCAAACTTTGTCACGGTTACTAAACTCTGAAGTTAGTTCTAGGCTATTTAGTTCCAGCAATCGAGGTATAGCCTGGTAGTGAAACGGACTGCCGAAACGAATATCCGCAAACTGTGTCCCCACTGCACCTGATGGTAAGTGGAGTGGAGTCCAATAGAATATCGACTGACGAGAGATGATTGCTCCTCGACAGTCGACACAATATGCCGGCCTGTTGGAACCACTGATAAATGCACACAAAGTATTGCCTGATCTAGTATTATATGGATGGATTCGATGCTTTGTTATCGAGGGAAGTGGAGAATTAATATTTCCAACTCCTCCCTATTTTTCTGTTTGATTAATTTCGTTGCGGGATAATAACATATTAGTTTTCCCTGAGATTCTTCGAGCTTCACCGTTCGGTGTCATAAAATGCGTACCACTGCCGATACTGACTTATAGGAGTTGTAGTAGTGGGTGTGAGGGTGGGAAAGTGTCATCTGATTTAGTATTCAAATCCAGAAACGACAGCGTTAGACCAAGGCCCAATTCAGACTCTAAAAAACTATATAAAATTCTGTAGACATAGTTCGTAGCTAGGTTACACAGACATCTCAAGTGACAGAGGTAACGTTTTAAATAATCTCCACACGATCGGAATGGGATGCGACCTTTTCAAATTGCCACTGCTCTGCAGTGTTGAAAAACTGGCGATGATGCTCGAGTGGTACAAATTTGTAAATATGAACAATTTCATTGGAATTTTATACAACTATAATAACAAAAACGAATGTGCATAGGTACTTTGTTTGGAAATTGTTTATATAAAAGAAAAATAATTAAAGCGAACAATATAACTGATTCGTTGAATTTAGAATGAAAACTTTACTAACGCTACTACGCCCGTATTGTCATTTCGATTTACTGTGACAACATTCCATCCAATTTTCATTCTGAGCGTATTGTATATGAAATATCACCTCAGAAATATCACATTGCGATGTTGCCAAGATCTGAATTGAATAATATACTATTATCAATATGTTCATTTCGTTCACGTACTGTAACGCGAAGCTGCATGCTGAAGATAATAAAAATACGTAAGTCTTCATTGAAATGCGTCTCCGCACGCCAGCTTCCAGGGCCGTCGATACTGGGAATTCCCCGCATACCGTTCATATTTCATAAAAAAATGGCAACTATTCTCATTTCAAACGGACTCCACCGACTGACTTCTATACATCTGTCAGTGAGCATCGGCTTCGGCTATGACGTCACGCGTATAAATCTTTTGTTTTAGATATGGCGGTACAAGAATAATTTTAACGTGTTGCGAGGTATCGACATTTTATCGAAAAATATTTGGAACGAAACCGTCCAATATTGTTTTGAAATATGTTTCTTGTACAATTTACGAAAGCAATACGAACAAGTTTTATTGAAGTATGGAAAAAATAATGAAAGTAGAAATAGTCTATTTATATACAATATAATTTTTTTAGTGCATAACTTATCTATAAAATGTAAGTATATATTACCGATAAAATAAACGGATTTTGATAATCTCTTACCTGCGACTCCATACTTGTGGAAAAAAGAAGTCTCATCAAAAATCTAACCAATCTATACCACTATTAATTTTCAAACATAATTGAGAGATACAGTTTTTGTTGAACGGTGACACTTTGAATAGCCAGACAAATAGATTGACTTTTTCGTCGACGCGATGAACAAAAATGGGGCTGAATTTTATTTTGGTTTTTCTAATATTTCCCTCAAACGGCCCTCTGTTTTCCGTAATCCAATCTGTGAACGTCACCTAAATAGGGATGTGTTTGAGTAATCTTACTTCTTACTTATATTATAAATGCGAAAGTACAATTGCAAAGTGCCAAGTTTGTGAAAATGTTTGGAAAGAAAGAAAAGAACAGTGGCATATGGTTCCTTTGGATTTTTGTACTTAGAAATAAATCCCAGGAAGAACTAAAAGGTTTTCCATGACATTTGGTATACGAATATACCATGTCCTGTGTAACACAAAGGCTAATTTTATCCCGGTAATTTGCTCCCATGGGAAATTATGTTTGTTTTTTTGTCTGAATTCTTAAATAGATAGTGCTGACATCGTAGTGGCTATTTTAGCTGAAAAAGATTTTCACAGAGGTAAAGTCACGAGCAACACCTCATACTGGACAAAAAGGCGGATTAATATTTTGGTAATTCTGGTAAACACACCCTTAATTGACTAAGGAACTATCTCATAATTAGTTGAACATTTACTTTAGAAAAATAATTACCGACATTTTACAATTATTTGACCCCTACGCGTTGCTTGCAAAAATGCGTCTACACGCTTCGTTAAATGGACTGTATCTCCTCTGAAGACAAATGTTTTACTTTCCAGTTTTCTCTCGCTTTGTTCGGCTTAAAACAAGATTTGACTCTTTGTAACGAAATTAATGGTCCGTTCATTGAATAATAGGAATTTAAAACAAAACGGCATATGGTCTTTTTAGTTCTTTTGTTTTATTATCCTTTCCATATAGTAAATTAAAATCATTGTCCAAGGGCAAGGGTATTAGAATTGTGTATGTTTATAAAGGACTAGAATTTACCCCTGGCTCCGCTCACATGAAAAAGTTTTTCCGTGATAAAATTGCTTTATATTTTCCCGAGATAAAAGTAGCGTATAATACTCAGACGTAATGTAGCTTCCTATTAGTTAAGGAAGTTTCAAAATGAATGATTCTAGATTCAGTTCAGATTTCAGAATTTCAAAATGAATAGTTCAAGATTCAATTCAGATTCAGATTATAGATTTTACCTTAGAAACCTATAAACACACTTACAAACTCCTTCTCTTTTTAATATTAGTAGAGATCTATGTATTGACTATCACATCAATAAAGTCTACCAAAAGATGACATATATAACACCTTCCTTCACAGGAAGTCCTCTGGCAAACAAACCTACTCTAAAAGCATCATGATCGGGCTGACGGAAGCTCGTATATTTTATTCGGACTCAGAAAAGTCACCCCCCATTGCATCTGAAGTTAAATGAATTAGGGTCCACATTGTATCCACCGAAGAGATGTGATTACTTCTCACCAGTCAACATAATTATACCGATCTCTTTGAAACATGATATACACTTCATTCTAAAATTTATTACTTCTCGCCAGCCGACACAATTATGCCGGCCTCTTTAAAACATGATATACTCTTCATTCTAAAATTATTACTTCTCGCCAGTCGACACAATTATGCCGGCCTCTTTAAAACATGATATACACTTCATTCTAAAATTTATTACTTCTCGCCAGTCGACACAATTATGCCGGCCACTTTAAAACATGATATACACTTCATTCTAAAATTTATTACTTCTCGCCAGTCGACACAATTATGCCGGCCACTTTAAAACATGATATACACTTCATTCTAAAATTTATTACTTCTCGCCAGTCGACACAATTATGCCGGCCTCTTTAAAACATGATATACACTTCATTCTAAAATTTATTACTTCTCGCCAGTCGACACAATTATGCCGACCTCTTTAAAACATGATATACACTTCATTCTAAAATTTATTACTTCTCGCCAGTCGTCACAATTATGCCGGCCTCTTTAAAACATGATATACACTTCATTCTAAAATTTATTACTTCTCGCCAGTCGACACAATTATGCCGGCCTCTTTAAAACATGATATACACTTCATTCTAAAATTTATTACTTCTCGCCAGTCGACACAATTATGCCGGCCTCTTTAAAACATGATATACACTTCATTCTAAAATTTATTACTTCTCGCCAGTCGACACAATTATGCTGGCCTGTTCTCAACAAGATAAACGCTAATTCCTACATTTACACTAAATAACATATTTCGCTGTAAAAATCCAATGTTATCACGAACAAATCTAGAAATAACAGTGTCGCCAATAGTTTGTTTTCAAACTACACTATCACGCTCAGATGTTACAAGAACTGAAAGTTGAGAGTACATCTCAAACGTGACCCGACACGGCACGCGTTCACTTTGTTATTTTCAATGTTTATTTTATATTAGGTGTTGCTCACGACTTCGTCCAGGAATATTCTTTCCCGGTGACAAAACTTTCCAAAATTGTAAGACGCCAATGCCAAGTATTAAAAAATAGATTAAGAAATTTCATTATTTCAATATGATCAGAATGCTCATGACTACAGACAGAATATGATCACAGACAATGAATGACAGAATATGTTCATGGTCACAGACAGAATATGATCAGAATGCTCATGGCTACAGACAGAATATGATCAGAATGCTCATGATTACAGACAAAATATGATCAGAATGCTCATGACTACAGACAGAATATGATCAAAAGGCTCATGACTACAGACAGAATATGATCAGAATGGTCATGGCTACAGACAGAATATGATCAAAAGGCTCACGGCCACAGACAGATCAGATTAAATAAAATAAACAGTTACGCACGTTCGCATTGTCAGCCTGAAGTGTTGCGCCACCGATTTGACTTCACATGACTCCAGTCATTCCTGTCTCCAATGATTTAGTTTCTAAGAAAACACCCTCTCCAGTGAGCCAAGCAGCAGGCATAACGAAGTTTTTGTTATGAATGTCGTGAATCGTACTAATGTGCAGACATCAATTCCATATGCATTCCCAACATATTTACTTCAACAGACGTAGACGTTTGCCATGGTAACTAAAATCAGAGAATCTGGTAATTTTAATTTTGGCATTCAATGATTCATCACAAATTTATTCCGATAGTTCTCTTCACATTCGAATTCAATGTAACTTCAAATTATCATTTGTATAATCCCACTTCTGAATGTAAAACGCTCTTTTTACAGTAAACATTATATTAGCAAAATAATTACAGAATACAATTTTAGACATTTTTCTTGACAACGTCCAACCAAAAACAGTAAATAGAATAGTCGCCGCGTGACATATCTTCTCTTCTGCCAGCCAGACCGCGGAGCCGAATATTTCCGGAAACGCCCGATGTCATCGATATAACGCCACGTAACAATTTTCAAAAACCTTCACACTTACAATATAGTAAGAAATGAAATATAAAACACTTGCTTTGACACGTGGCTACGTGTGAAAATTATTTAGCTGAATAAAATTCCAACTATTTCGTGTAAGAAAGGATGAGTTCTTTCAGGACTTATTTGTGTGCCAAATTATATCCAAACACATTTAACGGTGTAAACTTATTTCTAACTTATAAACATGTTTACAAATCCCATCCCCAATGTTAATAGTTTTTCTTTTAAAACTAAATAACTAGGATGGAGTGAAAGAATTGCAAACTGTTATTTTTGGCACGGGCACATCAGACACCACAAAGCCTGATGGTAAGCGGTTATTCGTATCTATATCTAAATGATTACACCAGCAAATTGCTCTCCAAACACTGAGTGCTTTAATCATCGATATACGAGTATATATCATATATTTAGGGTTTTTACATTTATTTATTAGAAAAATTGACATAAAACTAAAATAGTAATTATTACTTATCACAAAAACAGTACTAATTTACAAAAGAGAATAATTTTAATCAAATTAACAAATAAAATATTGTGAACGTCCGTCCGATCCAACAATTAATGACAGCCAAAAAAATATATCGACGACGCAACGGTCCGCGCGAGCTGGCCATTTAAACCAAAGAGGATATAATCCTACGTTATAGCTGCAGCTAAACTACGCCACCCGGTCTTCTAATAATAATTTGCTAATTATATATATAGTATCGTAATATGTACTACGTGCTAGATTCGGCGTTCCGAACATTCACTATGTTTAACTGAATTTAACTGATATCCATTCAAACTGACTTTAGTATCGTTAATATTGGCAGCTTGTGGTTGTGTACGGAGTGGCGCTCATAATGTAAAAACTCCGAGTCTAAGTGTAGACCCTGAATTTGAATAAAAAATATTAGTCAAATAAGTAAAATTATTTGTTATTCAAGTGAATAAATAGGTTATAACAGTGACGTTTTAGTTGCCATTTTAGTTCAGATTTTCAACCAATGACTAAATATAAAGAGGACAGGCCTCAAAAGTTAGCTATATGAATAAGTTATATTTATGTTAGGGAAATCGACGCAGAATTGTCAATATATATGTCTATCTCTTTTACTCAAAGCTTATTTGGAACGCAACAAAAAAGACAAAAATAATTGCTTTCTTCGCATATGGCACTATTTCGTTTACTTCAACACACTGGGACCGCCTTGCGGCAGAAACGCCATTTTATGCTGGCCAGTCGGCAAGTACATGTAGTGTCAGACGATGTAAACAAATCTTCATAAATATTGAATTTAAAGTAATATAATCATATTCTCAATTGTTCAGTGTGTTTATTAGTGTATTTGTTAAGTTTCGAAAATGACTCAGTGTTGTGTGAAAGGATGCAAATCGAATTCACGCAAGAAAGACCCCGAAATATCTTTTCATAGGTTAGTAACTGTTTTACCGAAAATTAGCAAATATCTTTGTATATTTACTTTTTGGATGTGTTTTTATCAATTAAAATGATATGTGGATCTGGTTTGTTAAGCTTTGGACCCTTTTAGGCGTGATTTATACACATTAAAATCATTATGTTTGTTTACACACGAGCTTAGGGATGGGTGGGTGGATTTGTTTAGAAATTATTGATATCGATATTTTAACAGACGCCCGTTTATCAGTTACGGTTTTGTCTTTGAAAGAATGTTAGAGCACACATCAATATTGTATTATTCAGAACGACAAACTAAGTGAAATTAGAATATTTTTTTTAGATAACTAAAAAATTTAAAAACCAAGGGAAAATGATTTGAGAATATTGAGCGACGTGATTGGAATCCTACACCAAATACATATTTCTTTACATTTTGAGAAGATATGCATAAACCACACATGGATTAAGGTAGTTTGGGTTTTTCTAATTTTGTAGTATTGGAAGTAAATTAAATTCGTAGTTAATTAGCAGAGTTGAAGAAAATATAATTAATCATGGATATTTCGGCCTTTAAAATTTAATATGACGAAATTTTAAAGGCAGAAATATCCATGATTATTAATTATTTTTACATTTTTCTTTCAACTGCGAGAACTAATCACTAACTAGACGTGAATTTAAATTCTTTACTTGCCAATACTTGTTTAGTTACCCAGATTAAAGCCGAAACAAAATGTATGAAAATGGACCTTGAGCTACCACCTTAACGCGAGTAAAGATAACTGTTTTCCAACAATATTCCCGATAAGTAAAATAGTAATGATTATTATACTTCACCTAATAGTAATATTACTTTAATATATTGCTATGAATAAAATTAGAATTGTTACATAAAAAGAATAGATAAACATAAAAGAAACAACATAAAGATGAAATGTAAGATATATTTTTACAATTGGCGGTCTTATGTTTCGAGCAACCTTTGCATGCACGGAAATAGATACATAATCATATTGTTGTTATTGCAAATAATTATTATAATTGATTATCTTAACCACCATTTTTACGGTCATTGATTTTAGTTTGCTGAACCATAGTTATGTTTCTCGATCAAAGAGCATAATAATAAAATAAAATAAAACCAACCAAATAATTGCTGGCTACGCTATCTTATTCCATTTATCATGTATTAAATAAATATCTTAATCTGTAACTTAAATTTTTAGCAAGGAATAGTGCAACATACAAATATATATCAAACACAACTGGATGTTTGTCACAACAGGTACTGCTTTGTTTAACAATTGTTACTTATAAATCAGTTTCAGTGTGTTTGTTTACATTATGGTTTGTTATATTTATATTATGGTAGTTCCTAACCCCTTTCGTATTTGATCTTTTTGGGGCTTGTTTGTCTCTCTTAATTCTTCGATGTCGATACAAAATTTTCGGTACTAGCATATCACTATTGTAAGGGGCGGAGTCGGCACCATTTTGTTCATGAAATGTGCCGCATGTCACGTGACCATATTACCCATCCTCTATACTTCTTTTATCATTGTTTTCAACAAATATTTTATATGAACGTTCGTGTCTATAGAATATACGTCAATGGCTTTAACTACTTATAAACAGCACTGGAAGTTGACATCACGCATTTTTCCTGAATTCATAGGATAAGACACCCACTTTTCACTGGATATGTTCCGTCCCATGATGTAATAGGTAGCGAGGCTATCGCCATATCGGGCACAACTTCCAAATTCCAAGCTGATACCGAATAGAAAATTGCAATATCACTTTGTGGTGTCACCGCACGCAATATAACTATGCCATCGAGCCAAACCAGAATTTCATAATAACAGTACATTTCTATAAACGCTTGGAATTACTAACAAACGATTCACTCCGCCCGTCTCGCATTCTCAAATTGATGAGCGAAACACTTTAAACTTGTTCTTAGCGCTCGTTACGTTTAATTGCTCGTGCCTGCATCCAATAGTTATATTAACAGTTGCAACACTAAGCAGTTTCTGTAGAACATTCTGTAAAAATCTGGTCAAAACGTTCCCAGAAGTACAGTTAGGAGTGAATATTTAGGATGGTAAATTTTTTTTTGAAACTCTGAATCATATTTTATTTTATGAAGTACTAAAACAATACTCCTAGCCTTTACATTTTTATTAGGGTTTTTTACACTGGTGATACTTGTCAATGTAAAAAAAACTTAGTTTAATACAGGGTCATTTTGACTGCGTTAATAAATGAAACCATATACTTGTCGTCAACACTTTACAATAAGTTATTTTTAACAAAGATATAGAAAAAAAAACATATAATTTCGAACAAAAAGTTATTTTAGTTATACATGTCCTAGGCCGCTACTAGTTCACGAAGAAAACTTATTGGAGCACCAATATCATAGTTTCAATCAGAAATATGCTTACAAACACTACCCTCGCACTAAACTAGAAATTGAACGAAAATTCTGAAAACTAAAACTGAGATTTTTGGCGAAAATATTTGTAACTCATAGATGATTGGCACGATGTAAGCAGAGGTAAATGCGAATATGTGATTTGATTTAGTTACGCTATGTACAAATTTCCCTGCTTATGTTTTTTTTATACCGGCTCGGCAAACTGGGTTACTTTATCGTGCCGTGCAGTGACACCATATGGTAAATGGAATAGGGTCCAACAGAACGTCGACTGCTAAGAGATGATTACCCCTCGACAGTCGAAATAATTATGCCGGATTCTTGGAACGGGATATACACAGCTGATCCCGGAACGCGCCACTATTACGTGGAACACTATGGTAGGTTTTAACACCTTGGGTACGGTGGTTGGTATCCGGACGGATATAAAATATATCCTACCACCAGTAAATATAATAATATGAGCGTAGATTTGTTGCAATATTAATTTATGACATATTTATACGTATTTACTTATGACATCTTAACCAGAGAATACCTACTCCAACATTTATGCAAGAAGTTAATAAAACATGTCTACTAAGTCAAAGGTTTACTAATACTAGAATTCTTAACGAATTAATCTATAGCAAAGCACTTTGAATTGCAAAAGCTGACGATAATTTATACGAGACTTATAGAATACCAAATAAAGTAGTAGGATTAAACTCGGCTCGGCCAGGGGAAAATTAATTAAAAGAGTAACGAAACCTAACAACGAGGTTAACTTAGTAGTTGTGATGAAATTGTTTTGTGTGCATTTGGTGAAATGTTGAAAGCCGTGTGAAATAGAAAATATAGCCTGACCAGGAATAATCTGCTTTAGAGTCGCACTTGCTTTTTCGTTTTAAAGTTGTCAGTAATTATATTTGTGACTATCTTCTGTATTCGGTAATCATCTAAAACAGGTATTAGACGATAAACTAAAATGTCATATTAAGTAGTAACATGAACAACAATGTCGTTCAGACAAGAATATAACATTGCATACCAGTTGCGTAAGGTGAAATTTTCCGAAGAGGAACCCGACACAGGATAACGTAGGTACTAATATGCATAAATGTGGTCTTCAAATCGTTCTATGATAATTATATTTTACATAAATTATAAAAGGGAATTCAGCAGGAATCGGGTTATATGGACTGTTCGCCTCTAATGCATACACTATGTTGCATAGTGGTATTAGCATTGCGTTGATCCGTCCGGCTAGATGGGTATCTAGCCGGACCCTTGCAAAAGACTTACCTGTCCCTTATTTGTCGTTGACTGCAGTGGCGTAGTTGTAATGCGTACGACTACCACGCTAAGGTCCTGGGTTCGATTCTCGGCTCGGGCCAAAATTTATAATTTAAATTGATGACTAGGTATTTCTATCTTAAAAAAAGTACTTATTCGAAGTTTGGTAACAAGAACTTGGCCGTCTCAACCTTTGTGCCTCGGAAAGCTCGTAAAGCCGTTGGTCCTGCGCCTGATCTCTCTCCGGACATTCCCGGATTGGCCTCTCACCGGACTATGAGAATGAAGGAATAGTGAGTGCACCTGTGTATTGCGCACATATTTTTGCACTATAACATCTTCTGCGCGCCTGACTGATCTCCGTTAAGATTGGCGCCGTGGCCGAAATTCGCCTAGGAGGGATTCAAATGTCCTTATATATTGCAGTACTATAGATCTAGTTGCCCTAAATAACGTACCTTGATAGACCTACATATTTTCTATATATAACTATATTGCATGTCTAGACGCCATATGAGAAATATTTGTATCAGACAGTGTCAGTCGGGCAATTTTTTGCAAAGCTATATATAGGACTTACATTACCTTTTATCGTGTATTCTGTAACGACTTTCCTCACGTATAGACCAGGTGTTGAATATCGCATAGAAATGAATCAATAAAATGATAAACATTATTAAGATTTAGTAAATGTTTACTCATCCACCAGTTCGGAAAGCAGTTTCCACCAGAAAAGAACGGGCAAGAAACTGTAGTATTTTTATTATATTTAGTCTACCCATTCTACTGCATTCGACACCTGTTGCGGCAATCTCAATTTTAGATATATCGATACTATTTAACTCTTATTTCGATCTATATTATGATTCTTTGTAAATTATCGCATGCTTTAACGGTAAAAGTAAACATTGTGAGGAAAGCTGCATACCTGAGATGTTCAAAATAGGAATTTTGAGGGTGTGTGAAGTCTACCAATCTGCACTAGGCCAGCGTGGTGGACTAAAGCCTTACTCCTTTCATTAGTAGAGGAGGCCCGAGCCGAGCAGTGCAACGGTATATATTATAATTCATTTTGGTATATTCCCATCGGTACTACAATAATTAATTTACGCGCTACCGCCTCCAGTGTTCTTGAAATTATCGGCATCCGTTAAAAATGGCTCTGCAGTTTAAATATTAACCCTTGTCTCCACCTTTACCGTGTTAGGGTTGACAACAAACATTTAAATGGAGAGTCAGCAGATCCCCCTTCCGTTGTCTTATTTAACCCGGATCACGCCAGCTGTTCGCTTTAAATCCTTTGAATCGAGACAAATCCGCGCCCCGGAGGGTTAAAAATAAAACGATTCCTTTGCGACACAGCGCCTCACCGATTGGATTTCTCATTTTAAAAAGTCGACTTTGTATTTCATGTTCTTTTTAATGGTATAAACTAACCAGTATTCTTTGCGGACTGAGTGCGGGACACAAAGTCATGTTTTGGACCCAGACGCCTGGTTGTAATCGGGGGCGAGTTACCGATGATCGGGATTAAGGTGAAGCCAGAACAAAACATTGTGATTTAAATTCAAACATGAAATTACCAGACAAATATCAATACGATTTTTGTAGTTAGTAGAGAAGTGATAACCCTGATTCAGCAATCAAATCGGCGACATCTAAATCTATGCTATTGCGAGCGCATTGTTCGCTAATCATGCGGTAGGCTGATACTGACGTGATCGTTGTCGACTGCACTGTAGCAAAATATTTATTTTTTATCAGTTACGTAAGTTACCTCACGATGTTTTCCTGCAAATTTAAAGAGAATAATAATTGATTAATAATATACACGTAACTTCGAAAAGCCAGAACCTGGTGACATTTCTCTCGCCAGACCGTACCGTTCCCAGCTAGGTTATCATGCACTTGAACTAGATGGAAAAGGCAATAATCTATTTTATATCTAGACATTTATAGTCGTTTTCTAGCCAGGAAATGACAGGGAAAGAGCTGGCGCCGGTGCCCTCCATTTTAAACGTGCGGTGACAAGTGGTGTTATTATCTGAGTAGGAAACGTAATAAAAGTAAATGGTATGTCGCGAAACCTTTCGCGTGGATTTAATATGCAATTTGTTTACGTCTTTATAAAGTGGTATACTAGAATAAATTACTTAAAAAGGCAATGCTGTTTAAAGAGTGTCGATGATATAAAGTAACTTTTTTTTTATATGGCTACGAGAAAGTGACCCTGCTGCATTTGACTGACAAGATATTATTACTCCTCGGCAGTCGACATAATTATGCGGGCCTGATGGCGCACTTACGTACTACGTTATCAATAAATTGCTTTACATTGTTATATTAATTGATTTTGAGTATTATTTCAATGAAGACGATGTTGCTAATAGTTTGACAGTAATCAATTTTCGGCCCTAACATTAATGTGTTTCAACCAATGTAACATTGCCAGAGAACTCTAAGAAATGCGACTGTGACCGCTGCATTCCTTTCTTATAACAATATATCGTAGACATGATTTTTCCAAGACTAGATTTCCTAGAGAGGCTTGACGAAAACTGAGTGAACATGTTCCGTCTTTGCCTTTACCTTCGGTTGAGAGCGTACAGTGGCGAATGGTGAAACTTTCCCAAAGGGAACCCGACACAACATATAGGTACTAATATGCAAAAATGCGGACTACAAATCTTCCTAATGATTATTAGATTCTACATAAACTCACATCAAGGGAAGCCGGTAAGAATCGGACCGGGATCCTTCGCCACTAAGAGCGTGTGTGTCCGAAACACCCACCATATAATATCATGTTATATGTGTCTTCTGCTACAAAATAATAACCTTACAAACAACGAACAAACAGTTCATATAAAAGCGAAGTTAATTCAATAATCTCTCGATCCACGCACGCAGGTCATTACAAAATTAACGACCGGTGTCTGGCGACATCGGCGCGACACGCGAACGACGGATATTCATTAAATATACTGTTAATGTGGTAGGAATTTGACGCTATTAATATAACTGAATGTATAGGCTGTACTTCCCATAAAGTGGGGGTTATTAGTAGCGAAAGGTCAAATTTTCTGAAAAGGAACCCGACAAGATATAGGTACATAAATTCTTTACAAAGGGAAGCCGACAGGAATTGGTTTATATGGACCCTTCGTGGTAGTTATGCTAAGTTTAGAGTAGGAAGTTCTTGCAGCAATATATTGCGTTTATTGGCGGCAATATTCCATTAGTTATAGACAAGCAAGCTTCAAACTTGCGGAAGTCGGCTTGGCTTGATTGTTTACACGGTAAAAATTGCTTGTAGAAGACGACGACTGCAAGTTTACTTGCTAATTTAAGCGCTTAAAGTAATGTATGTAGCTAGTCCATATAATTAGATTATTCTTATTACATCTGGCACTATTAATTAAAGTAAAGAAATCTAATTATACGTACATAATATTAGTACTATATTATGTACTTGAGATCAAGGCTGTTACCGAGGACTGTATAGGTATAGTGACTACTTTCATAATGTGTCGGTATTAATTCACATTGAACAGCTTATCGAATCCATATAACTTAGTCAGAAATAAACTAAAATGTGAGTATAGTAATGTTTAGATTGGTAGTTGTAATTTTGAGGTTTCGGAGCTACGTAACATAGCGTAGCATTGAGCGTAGCGACTAGTTTTCTTATCAGATGAATAACTGGCGTAGTCTACGTTTAGTTTATATTGTTACACCACCATTCGCTTCAGGCTTCGTCCCCATAATAGCTTTTAGATGAATTCTTACTGAAAATTTTCTTGTAATAAAAATTGGTCTACGTGGTACTCGTTGACTTGACTATTTTTGTGCCAAATATCGTCCAAAACGATTCGTCGGTTAATATGCGTCTTCTTTAAACAAACATGAAAACTTTCTTGTGCTTCTATCACTTTCTATTGAGTATATTTCATGTTCCGTAAAAAAAATCTAGAGAAATTCACCCGATTATCCTTAACAACACAATAAGATCTCAAACATAATAAGATGATGTCGAACACCTGACAAAGCACATTAAACTAGCTAGAGATCATTGCCACATAACATATTTTTTACTTAAACAAAAAAATATATTTGGCTTGACAACGACTATTGAACGCGTTATAAAAATAAACTCCTCGTATAAGTAAAATGTAGTAAAAAAGTTTTTAAGATCCCTTTTTCAATATTTACCGACCGATATCAATCAAATAACCTATCCGCTAACTTCGGATTGACGGTAAAAATGGACCAATCGGAGTGAAGTTTGTTTGACACAAATATAATTTGTAGGGATTGGAATCATTTATGAAAATCGTAAATAAATGATACTGTCAGCCTATTAAACAACCAATGAACTTAGTAGGCATCTCTTTTGATTATAGACTTTTATTTGGGAATATAATTGACTGTGCAGTGGCGAAGCGTTAATACAACCCGATTACTACCGGCTTCCCTTTTAGGTTTATTTACTAAATGGAAAGGCTACTACCATAAAGATACTAGAAGGCTATACTTATGGCTTAGTTTTTTTGTGAAATTCGTCGCGATGTGTTAACTAAGGTAATTTCTTGCCTCGGGTTACCTTTTGAAATAATTTACTCTTCGCCACTGTGTGACCTTTATGTATAATAAGTCTTATGTTATGTTTGAGAAGCAATAACTCAAGTTACTCAGGCATGGTGAAATAGACGCTTGAAGTTATGAATAAAATAATATAGGCTGTAATCATCGTATTACTTTTAATATGATACGAATAACGTTAACTCAATAGCATCTGTATAATGTATTTGATAAAAAAAAATGTGTATTAATATTTGTATCGCTTTGCTCGAATGGCTATATGCTATTACTACCTTTTGCGCGACTATACCCACCTGAAAAAGATATTCCGCATTAAAAAGTAACCTATACTAGGTACTCCTAGTATAGGCTAACGTAGCTTCCTATGAGAGGTTTTTTTAAGTCGGTTCGGAGTATCTGAGATTAGCACGTTCAAACAAACAAACATATTTTTCAGCATTATATAATAGTATAGAATAGTATAGTATTAAGTGCTACATATGCCCATCTTATTTTCTATATCCTTAGAGGAAATATGACGTAATAACTATTAAAACATATCCCAGGTGAAAGATTACAAGTATGAGAACATAAGCCGGCGTTTAGGCGAAGGCTTCAAGTTCAAGCACCTCACGTTTGACGTCTATAGTCTGGCTTACCCTTTGATAGACAATATCATCGCTTATTCTATAGAAATATTGCCGGATTACTAGCTCGACGACCTTATCTTACATTATGAACGTTTCTTGTTTGTATTAGCAGGAGTTAGACTTAAATAAATTGTTTAGTGATTACAAGTGTGGTTAGGGGCTTTTATCAAGAATCACGTGTTTTTGGGACTCAGACACACCAGTGGCGAAGTGTCCATATAACCAATTCCTGCCGGCTTGCGATTCGTAATTTATGTAAAATCTAATTAACATTAGAACGATTTCCAGACCGCATTAATGCATATAATTAGAACCGATAAGTCGGATCCTTTTTGGAAAATTTCATTCTTCGCCACTGAAACACTTATTACTGACTGCCTCGGTGGCGTAGTTATATTGCGTGCACGGTACGACAACTGCTTCGAGGTCCCGCGTCGGGCAAAGTGATATTTAATTGTCTCCGCCCAGCATCAGCCTGGAATCCGGAATTAGTGTCCGATATGGCGGTAGGCTTGTCCTCTATTTCATAATGGAACGAACGAACGGTGAAAGGCAAATATATTAACACTAAACACTTCCATTAAAGAAAAATAGTTTACTATTCAGTTATTCAGGATGCATCAATTCAAATCTCACAATAGCAGTTTAACTATGTTACGATAAAGTTACAACTTACAAGTATAATAAGCCACTTGTTCATTTAAATGGTGTGAACAAGTCCTAAACGTTACGGGCATTTTTTACCATCGTACCTCTTCTGACCGATCGACGATTACAACGTGACTTGCATTTGGAAAAGCAGCCTAACATGGAATGACTTCGCTTAATGATGCAGAAAAAAGAGGATAATTTAAAGTGGATCGGAAAAAATGATAGAATTTTTTCGGCCATTTACGCAAAAGAATTTACGGTAGCGAAATAACTGTCATCGTGATTAGTGTTTTGTGCTGCGTCATAAAAAATACTAGCGGCTTGTATTGTGACGTGTAAGTATCGTGTATGTATCTGTACTAATATTATAAAACTGAAGAGTTTTGTTTGTTTGAATGCGCTAATCTCAGGAACTACTAAACCCATGTTATTTTTTTACCAATAGGAAGCTACATTACTCCTGAGTGCTATAGACTTTTTATACCGGAAAAACTTTTTCACAAGGGCGAAGCTGAAGGTAAAATCTGGTATTTAATACGCATGTAATCTTTGTAAGGTTATTTTTATCCATAAATGCTACCGGATAGATAAACGATTTACGATGTATTTTTAATAAGACCGTGCTCTCTGCCCTGTAATCTTTTATACACTTGATATTTTTAAAAATTAATATTATCATGAAACTCTAAAGAGTCTACACTGAATTTGATTGTATTTTATTGAGTAATATAAATACAACGTTATCCATTTCTAACCAACTTCAAACAATTGAAGCCAAATGTCAATGATTTTGTGCTCCATTTATTGTATTATTTTTGTTTCGTTTATTTCTTTAGCGTCTTCAATCAATCCAAGGTTTATTTCAAAGCCAATACTAATAATAGGCACTCACGTTATATCTAGTGTGTAGGGCGCCCTTTAGCTAAAATTATTTTGTGAAGCCGGTCAGTGTATAGCACTTTGATTATGCCTGATATCCCGAATCTTCCATCTAACATGCTCAGCTCAGCCTACCGTTCCCTGCTAATACGACTGACGGTTGAATTTAGCTCGCAGGTCAGCAATTTTCGACTGTATGCAAATTACGCAATGTATTTTCAGTCGGGTGCGGAATCAGCTCTCATATGATATGCGCGGAATTATGCGTTGAGATGGACGGGACTTGACGTAGTGTAAGTATTCAATTTAAGGACACAAAGCTAAGCAAAATTATTTCTGCAACTAACACCTTTATATAACTAGGTGTTGCTCGCGGCTTCACCCGTGTGAAAAGCCGTTACAAAAAGCCGCTACAAAAATCCTTAAAACACGGTATTACGCCAGCGCATTGTATTTAGATCAGATTAAATAAATCTCTTATTTCCTATCGGAGCAAATTACTGAGGTAAAAAAAGATAGGTTATGTGTTAATTCAGGACATGGTCTCTTCGTGTGTCAGTTTTCATCCAAATCCCTTCGGTAAATATTGTTTTTACAAACAAAGATATAAACAATTCCATAAACATTCGCAATTACAATATTAGTAATAAGCAGTATAACCCGATTTCTGCCGGCTTCCCTTTTATAATATATGTAAGCAAAGTATTAAAATAAATTATATTATTTATAAATAAATAATTAATATTCACAGCAAATTAAGTTCGATTCTAATTATAATTAATATTAGTACCTATATTTTGTGTCGGCTTCCTTTCGGAAAGTTTCACCCTTCGCCACTGGTAAGAAATTAGATAAGTAAGGTTGTTATTAAATGTCTTTTCTGTGCGTTTGTATTCGCTGCATCGTAGTATCATCTCTCTTACTTTATTGTCCGAATTTATTTTTAAACGACTTAAAAAAAGGAGGAGTTTCTCAATTCGATTGTATATTTTTTTTTATATATTTGTTGTTCTCAAAAGTTTAGACTGGGTTAACCTATTTTTGATGAATCTTTTTATTCGAAAGCTGATATTTCCCGTGTAGTCACATATAAATTTCATTGTTGTTGGACCCTTGATAGGTACCGACTCCAACATTGGTAACCAGTATAAGGTAATGTTCAATTATTTCTTATGTTATATTTAATATTCAATGGTTTTTCATGGCGGTACAATATAATCAATACATTGTCACTGTCGAATGTCAATATTGGGAACTATGATGGAAAGTAATATACTCTGGAACTTTGAGCTAATTTTATTCTGTTTCGTGACGCACGTTAGAAGTCAAATTCTAGACATTTCGTATACTATAATGTTAGTTTACGTTAGCACACCAGTTATACTATTGTAGAATGTTTATTAGCATGTTATTGGCTATAGACCGTAGCCTTTAAAGGTCTCCAGACGTATCAAATTGGGCTGGCATTTAAACGCGTTTTGTAATTAATTATATAGGTAGAACTGTTTGGTGTTTGACGATATTATACTGAGAGCCTGTTTCACAACTTCCGATTAAATTCTATTTGTCACATAAACGTATTAGACGACCAAATACATGTCAGACTCTAATTAAATAAATAGTAATAAAATGAGTAGGTACTATACACATATTTTTTTATATTTATTTAATGAGCTCCTTCGTATTTTTGCGATGTCACTCCATACGTTCATTGGTGTTTACTCACTTCCCATGCTTTCAAATATTTTTTTTTAATATCCTCCTCTATCACAGGAGCTGACAACATACTATCTATATACCTGTTTAATACGCCCTAAGTCATTTAAATGTTGTGTAAGGAATGCACTAAAGTGTAACATTATAATTAATGTAATTCTAATAATTGTACCATTGAGCAAGAGATTCGTAGCTTAGCGACATCTATCAATTAATAAACAACAGCACTGTTTTTAATCATGTATCATACCTGCTCAATCCATAAATAAAATGAGCACACATTGTTTAATTTATGTTGCACCACAAAACAAAAACCCAATTTCTATCATTTTTACTAACTCAAGGAAAGCGTTTATTGTGTCAAACGGTGAAACAGGTAACTGGCAATCATTCAATATAAAGCTTTATAACACTTGGACAATCCAATCGGACCGGCCATAATACGCGCGAGATTGCCCTGTGAATTCAGATGCCATCGTGTTTGATGCACAAACCGTTGGAGATTAAACCGGATCGTATTGGCCACAGGATGCCGAGGGATTTCATTGATATTGCCGATCGTAAACATAACGGTTGAAGTGAAGTGTAGAGTTGGGACCGTCATTGGTACTTTTGTACGGAATGGTTCATTCGATGTTTAAAGCGGTCTTATATAATATGTTTAACTAACCTTTAAATAAAATCATGTAATAATACAAATATATACTCACGCCTTCTATCCCTGAAGGGGTAGGTGGAGACGGAATTGGTGCACCCACTTTTCGCCGATAATATCCGAATTTCCGTCCCATAATGTGATAAGCGACGAGCCTATCCCCATATCGGGCACAAATTCCAAACTCCCGGCTGAAACACAATATCAGTTTACTCGACTCGGTAAATCGAACCCAAGGTCTCAGCAACACTGCAATCATACAGTAACACAACTACGCCACCGAGACGGTCAATAATGTGCAACAATCAGTAAATTGGCTCAATTTCTAGAAGACCAATTGATAATTATGTACTAATCACGAAGTAATACTTCTAAAGCATGCAAAATACTGTAGATAATTTAAGACGTATTATAAACTATAATATAAAATTTAGGTAATTATATAGTTTTAGTAATAATCGTTAAAAAATTAGGTTCTACCAACATAGCATGCCATGTATAATCAACACATAAATTAAGTATATACGCTTTGTAACAGCGCCTAAGATATCTCACTAAATTGGTAACGTCTTTGACCAGTACTTAACTTAGTTTCATCCAAGTTTCATCATGCATCATGAAACAAACTGGACCGCAGTTCACACGAAAACCGTCTACTGAAACTACAAAAATCTCGTAAACAGTCACTCCATCCTGAATGCAGGCTTTAGTCTTCCCTGACGTGATATAAAGTATTTTTGTAACGACACTCGCTCATATCTCGTTTGTTCAATACTTTCAAGTGTTCCGCTTGGTTTGAATTTTAATGGAATTATAAAAGCCGTTTCCATAAAGGGTTTTAATATATGTATTTTATCTTTATAACCTTATTGTTTGTGTGAGGTGTGTGGGCTTTGAAATGCGGGTACTACGAGTGTAGAGCCCTTAAATATTTGTTTATGTTATCTTTACATCCTAGGGCTATATTTGTTAAAGCATAAGATCGAAAGGTTTTAATAGAAGCACTCTCATACAGTATTATGCATAGATTGCTACTTATGCACATAATATTTGCTTGCTAGACGATCTCGTCACACTGTCGGTTTAAGCTAACAGAGCCTATTCAAATTATAAATGTTCTTAAACCAAGCCGCGTCAAATTTTCCAAACTTAATTCATTTATTCCGAGCTGAATAAGACTGAAAATTTTAAAATGAACCGTTCGTATGGCTTTTGAATTTAATTAATATTTTAGAACAAAAAACAAAAGACGAGCGCATAAGAACCCCTATTGTGCTTCCAAGCGCTGCAAAAGCGAAAGGAATTAATGAATGAAATGGCGAAGTTAATAACTTTAGCGATGTAATTGCTGGATCAGTTTCGGGTGAAGGTGGGTTTGCTACATTAAGGCGGGAATACACAGGACTTTAGCTGCCTTTCCTGCATAACAGTTCCTTGCACGTGCCACCCACTTTATATACGCTAACAAGCAAGTCTGTATTTAGGAAGCAAGTAGATTGTACAAAATTTTGTTTACTGATATGCCATATAACGAAGGCGTCGCGGTGTCTGCAAAACCGTTCGTCCAAACTAGACCGTCTCGGTATTAATTCGCGCCGTCATCATTTAAAACCAGGCATGGGACGCCATTGCATGCAAGTTTGTTTTGTAAATATATCCCCATTGTGGCATTGTGGCATCCATGATACAGCACACACGATACTCGTTTTCCTATCAAGTGTATCCCCAACTTTACCTACGTCTGTCAAACTATAACTCGCTACTGTTCTGTGTTTAATGTAATGTACCTACTTACTTTAATGGCTTTACGTGTGTATTTTGAATAATTTATTTGAGAGAGATTGAATTTCTTTAGTAATTAAGGTAGATCCGCTCTTATTCTACTCAGTTTGAGTGTGAATATTCTATAGCCTTAATAATGTGTGGAAGATTATGAATAATAAATACGTGAGTGACGGATACAGGCAATATGGCGGACGTTCGTCTTCTGCCTTAGTTGTAAAAAATTATATATCTTATTTTTAAAATAAGAATAGTATGGAGAATTTCCGATCCTAAGAATTTAGTACTATCGCGAAAAGTCACCGTACAGACATAGAAAGAAAGAAAGAAAGAAAGAAAGAAAGAAAATATTTATTTGTAACAAGCAAAATTACATAATAATTACAAGTTTAATACATTTAAATCTATTTGCTCGTCACAAAAGCGAACCCAGCTCAGCATATGCTGATAAAAAAACCAGCGCTGATCTTCCGTTGGGCCGTTTCGTGATGTCACGGGCGCCAAAGGCATAAAAAAAAAAAAATAACAAAACTAAAAGTACAAAACTAAAACTGCACCAAAATGCATGGGGGAATGAGTAGACATCCAGATCACAAAGGTAAGTAAATAAATTTTTGTACCGATTAAGTTATAATTGAAATTAAATTAAGTTAAATTAAATTAAAAGTATAACGAAGCACGCGTAGGATGTAATGGCGCGGCCGCTAATAGCGGCCCGCTATGCTATCTAAGGTATGTATGTAGTATGTACGCATCGCGAGCGCACCATTACATCCGCGCCCCCTCAGCGCTTCCCCTCTGGCCGCGCCGCCGCGCCGCGACGTTGCCACTTGCCAGTCGAGCGGGGCTTTTCATGCGTACGCTCATGTCACTTCGTCAAAGCGACTCGCGCGCAAACCCGCATTTGATTTTTTCATTTCCGAGGTGTATTGGTTAATTATAATAGGTGTATGTAAGTTATAATTATATAAATAAATATTAATGAAATAAATACTAAGGTAGAAGTTTAAACGATAATTTATTTATATTTTATATTATATGGCGCTAGTATCATGTCTCAATCGCTCCTGAGCTATTTGATGATCAAGAATGAATTTTTTTAACTTCACTCTAAAACTGTGAACACATTTCAAATTCTTTATAGGTGGGGGGATGTTGTTCCAGCACTTGGTAGAAACATAGCGGAAGCTGCCTCTGAAAGCGGCAGAGTTATGACGTCTAGTGATAAGCTGTTTTACACACTGCCGGGGCCCATAATATGACTTGCGACATGATACCCAGGACAACTTACTATGAAGATAGCCAGGTGCTTTATGTTTCAAGACCTCAAAAAGAAGACACGCAAGATGAAGTTTGCGCCTGTGTTTCATTTTAAGAATGAAGTGTTTATTTAAATAAGGTGAGACATGTGCTCGTAATGGTATATTAAAGCAAAAACGGGCGCAAGCATTTTGCACTCGTTGAATTAGCCTTTGTGTCCTAGCTAGCAAACGTGGACCAAAAACCGTGTCCATATAATTTAATTTCGATAGAATAAGGGATTCTGCAAGCTGCACACGCAAACTTTCCTGAAGATATGGTTTCATTTTATATAAGACCTTCAATTTATAAAAACAATTTTTATTGAGTGTGCAACATGCTTTTCAAAACGCAAATCACTATCCATATGTAAACCCAGATTGCGAGCTTCATATACACGCTCAATCGGCTTGCCCAAAAGGTTGACATTTAGTGATGGGTTTAAGATACGAAGTTGATGATTGCTGCCAAACATCAGGTACTTTGTTTTGTCCGATTAAGCAGTAAGCAATTGGATGTAGACCAATTTGCAATACTGGAAAGGTCCTCATTCAGTTTAGTTATTGCACTATCCATTTCCGTTGGTTTGAAGGAGATATACACTTGGATGTCATCTGCATAAATATGGAATTTGCAATGTCTAATGTGCATGGTAATGTCAGATGTATACAGTATAAACAAGATTGGGCCCAATATGGAACCCTGCGGCACTCCTCTAGTAATGGGCACTTTGTCCGATGTAAGCGAAGATCCATCATTGCGACCAAGCTTGACATACTGAAAACGATTACTTAGATAACTGTTAAACCATTTTAAGGCGTTTGAGTCAAAACCGTAATGAGATAATTTAGATTGTAAGAGATTAATATTTATACAGTCAAAAGCCCTTGAGAAGTCTAATAATACTAACAGTGTGCACATACCTTCATCTTGAGAACATAATATGTTGTCCGTTACATCAAGCATAGCTGTCACTGTACTGCGACCTTTTCTAAAACCAGATTGTGTCTCAGGCAAAATATTATTATTTTCAAGGTAATCGACTAATTGTTCACAAATGGCTTTCTCCATAACTTTAGATAGACACGGTAAAATGCTTATTGGTCGTAAATCTTTAAATTCTGAAGGATTTGATTGCTTGGGTAGAGGACGCACAATCGCAAGTTTCCAAACATCAGGAAATATTGATGTAGTGATGGACAAATTAATAAGGTCTTTAATAATATTAATAGCCATAAGGAAATGTCATAATAAGCATATCTAGACTTATAAGGTCACTACCTTCAGCGTTCGATTTCAATTTTTTAAAATTTTTTATTATAGAATCCAGACTAACTGCTTTCAAGTGAAAGGTAGCATCACTAAATTTGTGGCATTCAAAAGAATGTCAGTTGCGAAAATGCTGACATCAGAGTTACCCGGAATATTTAAAAAATGGTTATTTATGCTATTTGGGTTATTAAATAGGGAAGGTAATTCAATATTATTTTTTGGAAGTAAGGTAGTTTTAAGATTATTCCATAGTAACTGGGGCTTATTTATTTTACTATTTATGTGATGTTTAAAATATGCTGACTTTTCGAAGAAGAGTGCCTTATTAACAAGGGATTTTAAGGTTTTATAATATTCTTTTTTGATGCCGCACCTGTTCTTATTATAGTCTGCTGAAGCTTCATCTCGCAACTTCATCATTAGTTTTATGGTATCTGTAATCCATGGATAGGAACGGTCTTTGATGATAACGGATCTTAAAGGTGCATGCAGATTAAATAGTGCAATAATACTAGAGTTTAGAGCATCAACAACATCATTAACATTGTCTAGTGTTGATATTAGGTCCCATCTAATAGATTGCAGATTTGCGTTAAACGCGTCTAAGTCAATATTTTTCTTAGATCTATATGTAATTATACGTGGAGTAGGTTTCTCGCGTTTAATAAGAAATTCACAAACTACAAGGCAATGTCCATAGAGAGAACCAACATGCTCTACAGTCACCTTTTTTGTGGCTAGATCGGAGCAAACAACATCGATGAGCGTCTGACTAGTCTCAGTATAATGTGTCGCCTCAGTGACTAGCTGAGAAAGACTAAGACAGGATAGGAATGCCATAAATTTTATTGTTTTAATGTCATCATTACAAAATAAATTAATATTAAAATCACCTAATAAAATTAAATTGTCATAGTTGGAGAATGAACTGATAGAATCTGTTATAGCGTCTAAAAATTGGTCAGTATCCAACCAAGGTGGCCGATACGCTGTGCCAATAACCAGCTTCTTGCCATTGTGGTTCAGAGTGAACCACATTTGCTCAACTGAACAATGCGCTGGAGCTGCTGGGTTCTTTAGGTCACGTAGATTGATGTCACGCTTAGCATAGAAACTAACGCCTCTCTCCCCGCGAGCGCAACTCGCGCGGTCTGGGAATGTGCCGCAGGCGGTAGCCCGGCAGGGCAGGAGCACGGCCCTCCTCACCTGCTCTTAGCCAGGTCTCATTTATCGCTAGTATGTCAATATCATTTCTAACCACTGCTGCTACAAAATTGTCATGGTTTGTACCAAGGGAACCCGCATTAAGCAATCCAATTTTTAGAAATTTATTTTTGATCATTGCTCGTACCCGAAGACGATTGTATTAATACAAAATAGAAAACGCCATAAAAATATAAATATAAGTTTGTTAAAATTGTAAATAATTAATACCATGTAATAGTTTATTAATTGTAGTTGTAAATAGTTTATTAATTGTAGTTGTAAATAGTTTATTAATTGTAGTTGTAAATAGTTTAATTTATTGGTTTTATAATGTATAATAATAAAGAGTATTGTAAAGTGTAAAGTGAGATAAAAATTAATGTGACTAATATGTATAGGTAAATAAATACAAAGTGTTGAAAAACTAGTAATATTAGCAGTTTGATCTAGATGTCTACACAAAGCCATAAGATAAAATGCAAATAATGATAAAATTAAACAATCACATATACTGTCCTTTAGATATCGGCAGGACCAACTGAGTGCTATCCAAAAATTCGACTTATGTCATCTTCACAAGTGATACGTTCAACTTTACGGCCATCCTCCTTACGAGCGAACACCCTGCCCCCTTTGGTCCACACGTACCGCCAGTTGTGAGTACTACCGGCTTGACGGGCCTTGTAAAATATGTGACGGTTCGTACGAGTTAAGCGCTCATTTATGTAGACTCGGTGCGCCGGTCTCGACGGACCGCCAAAGCCAAGCTCGCTCGTATTAAAGCCGCGGCGCACACGTGCCTCTCGCAGTAATGCATCGCGAGTCGCGCGGCGCGCAAAGCGAACGACTAAACTCCGTGGGCGCTGCGCAGCGGGATTGAAAGTTCCTTCAGAAGGTTCCTCCCGGTTACGTCGAGTAGAACCGATGCGCTCGACATGTACGATGTCTTTCTCATCAATAGCGACGCCCAGTTTATTGGAGAGAACCTTTACAAGGTGCAGGGTGCTTTCTTCTTGGCTTTCTGGTATTCCGGTCACCTCGACATCATTAAGTAAGAGCTCCTGATCCCGCTCATTTAATTGAGATTTTAGCTCAGCTACGACACCTTCCAATGGACTCTTGTCAGATGCCTTTTCGCTTAATTTGTGCTCTAAAGCATCCACCCTTGCTTCTAGGCTGTTCATATGCTCAGCACATCCTTTAAGAGAATCCTTCAGCTCGGCCATCTCTGTACGCAATTGCAGTACTTCATGCCGCATTAAGCGAAATTCAGCACACAGTTCCTCCTTAAATCGTCGCAGCTCCGTTGCCACGGCAGGAGAGAGTGATGCCACCATATCATTCTCAGCATGGCCTACTGTTCCCGGGCTCATTAGGTCATCAGAGCTGTGTCCCATATCTGCCCTCCCACGCACCGGTGTTTCCGCTTTGTTATCCCGCCGGTCATTTTTGGTGCATTCAGGGCAGCGCCACGACGTGATTGACGTACCTCTCGGCAAACCTACACACGACCGATGGTACGCAGCATTGCATATACTGCATTTAACGCCCTCTGCCGGTGACAAGAACTTAGCGCAGCCGCCACATCTAATTGACGGCATGGTTATCGATTGCACTAAGACGTATTAAGGAGTATCACTAGATGGCGCTGTGCTTATAGTCTTGCAAAAGTGTACTATTATATAATAATATGGTGTTAGTGTGATTGTAAACACCATAAGATGCGCACAGCGATCGAAACTTAGGGCGCGCGCTCACGAATCACTCACTCCAAGTATTTATAGTTATTTATTTACGTATTTTTTTGTTTTTTCCTGCCGATTCGGGTAGATTTAGGTTCACTGTGATAGTTTTAAAATAAAATTCCAGATTAAACCTTAGTCACTGCACTAAAACTTCAGATAACATTATATGATGCGAATAATACTGTGGAGAACTGTTCATGCAATAAACTGGTTAAATTAAACGTTTTATATTATTTTACTCAATAAAACAACCGCGACCAGCTTAAACTAGTTTGCCGTCCGTGACGTCACTCCGAACGAACATAAACAAACTTTAGCCGAAATATATATTCTAAATATACAAATTACTAAAGGTCTGTTTTACAAGATCTAAATAAATGTATAAGCCGACAAAAACAAAAGTCACACTTTAATCTATGCTTCCAAATTAATAGCAACAAAATGAGTACTATTTACGTTACTTTAATATAACTTTCCAATAAAATTTACTACAAACCGAAACAGGCCCTCAATATTATGCAACTGACAATAGATAAACTTGTCACCGCAATAATTTGACAGTGTTTTATTCCCGCATAGTAGTCCTGCTTTAGCACGGACTTCAGATATGACTTAACTATGTTTTCATGTAGAGAACGAACATGACTTTGAATTAAGTTAGAACTTTCGTTAACAACAAAGGAAACCCTGATAGTTCGAATAATTAATTAACTGTACTTTGCAATCGAGATTCTTTGGCACATCGTTTGCTATGTGTACTAAAACCAACTTTAACGTCTTTGTAATAATGTATAATTCTAATAAAATTAGAGCAGTATTTAAGGCATCTGTGGCATTGATTTCATATAATCCGATTCGTGCCGCCTTCCCTTTCGCAATTTATGTAAAAATCTAATTATCATTAAAACGATTTGCATTACATTTATGCATATTAGTACCTATATTATCTTATCCACAGCGTTTTTGGACTACTTATTTCAGTAGTTTGCAAGTAGGTACTGGGAAGATGATCACTAATGTTTTTGTTATCGCTTCAATATATTTAGAACCACTTATTAACTGATAATAAAAGGCACTGCTTTTTCATTTCTCATTCAAATAACTTAAAATCTTTAACAGCGTATGTATTTCCTCGAAGTTTGAGACAATGTTAGTGTCGGAAACAAACGTGGCGTAATCCACACCAGACTCAGCCGTTAATAAATCCCCTGTTGCAAAGAAAGGTACGCTCTATAAATCTGCGAGTTAAATGCGTAAGTTATTTTCGGCTATAATTTATAGGTTTTCGAAGTGTTTTGTGTTACAATAGAAACGTGCTCGAAGATATTCACTATGGCAAAGATTATCGAATATATACGAAGTTATCTATCGCGCTTTTATACCCTTTCCTGAACCGATTTCTATGTAATTTTGTACGAAGTAAGCTTAAACAGCGAGAAAGGACTTTGAGTACTTTTTTGATGATACAAAATTAAATCCTCATGGGCAAAGGCACGAGCAAACGCTACTAGAGAGAGAGATTTCTTTTTAGGATTTTACTTTCAGACACTGTAAGCTGATACTGCGTAGATCGGACCACCAACAGGTAAAAATTTAAAAAGTTGCATAATTGTAAAATGTAGGTAGATATTGTAACTTCGACTTTGCGGATGACCAACACCTCAGTCCTCCCCGTAACCACAAAGACTGCATTCATCGAAACGTCGGCAGAAAATTTAAATCGGCAGAATATATTAACACAAGGAAGATCTTTTATGATGTTCTCCGAGATATACAATTCACCAAGATAAACAGTTTGATTAGAGGTATCAATTTCAACGATGTAAGATCCGAAACCCTTTGATCATTATCAAACCCACAACGTTATTACGATCATAAACTTCATTAGTGTTTAGTGTTAGCTGAGGGTGTTTCTACTTAGCAATACAAGCAAATTATACTTTAAGGATATTTTGTCAAGCGCAATTATGTTATTTGGATTGAAATGTTATTAATTATTTCGTATAGAAGTGTACACGGGCGGCTAAATCAATGTTATAATCGCCACTATATATATTATTACGGCGATATGGATACGCGTACGTGTGTGAAAATTTCCTAACGCTGTCTTTAGGACCTTAAAATAAAATATTTTTTCGGATTTTATAATATAATTTTTTTTCGACGTTTTGAACTTTGCAGCTTTCGTAGTCACTGGGGGGACTGTGATGTTAGTCGTCGAAAAGCCAAAGTTACAATATATACTTAGAATTTACAATTAGACAAAATTACTTTTTTAGCTGTTGTCGGTCCGGTTTCCGAGAATAAGCTCACAGTGTCTTAGTTTTATTTCAATGTTTAACATTCGCGGAAACATAAGAAATTATTATACTGTCGTTATGAGTCGAGACAACCAATATAACTGTTCGTGCATGGCTACTCGAAATACCTACTGCCGCTAGTACAGTCAGACAAAAATGTAGCAGAGCAAATTCCAAATTCCAAACCACCTTTAAACTTTTGTGTCCCTGTCGTTTTTTTGCACGTATATAAAATTCAAAAGGTTAATTTTAATTTGGCATAAAAAATCATATTGCGATTGAAATTAGTGTGTAGAAGACATTTAAAGTTATCCCTTGCGCGGAAAACTGAGTCTTAACTAAAAAATTACAAGGTTTGATTTCATATGACAATAATACTAAAAGAAGTGCAAAAATAATTGATGCGTATCATAAGAAATCTATATTATATAATACGTAGGGAGAAAACTTTGTACCCTCTTTAAGCTTTTAAGCACATTGCATGACGAAGTGTGAGATATAGCATATTAAAAATTCATATAGAAATGTGCAGAAATATTAAAACAAATACTAATATATTAAATTGGATGTTCGAATTTCGGCCACTAGTAAATATAAATAGACTTCTAGCATATGAAGCTGCGTACTGGCCACTTGAAATTGTAAGACAAAAACTAATTTTAACTTCTTGCAATATGAATCATCAGGGGATTAAAGGAATACTCTATCTTCAAACAAGCATCCAAGAATATCCGCACGTATCTTCCTTAAACCCATGAATACGATGAAATACCTTCAAAATAAAAGAAGACGCGTCTCATGACGGGGAATAGCGTTATTACACACGATATCGGGAATTCTTAAGAACCGCATCCCTATGTATACAATAACGCCAATTTTGATTGAATGGATCTTTTTAAATAAGCCACGTTATACACAATTGTCATACAAATAAAGGAATGGGAATTTTGAGACGTATATTTTCGTGGAATCGGCCGGATTGGTTTTCCATCACAATGTGACGGATTCTGAATATTATGCGCCTCGGGAATTAGAAGGGATTTTCGAAATGTACAATTTAAGTGTTTGGTTAGGTATATCATTATTTTATTTTACATCTAATAACAAACGGAGTCGGGCCAAATAGAGGGTCAATTAACAAGATATAATTATTCCTCTCCAGTCGACACAATTATGCCGGCCTGGTTGAAATCGAATATTTACGGGCTTATCGCCATATCGGGCACATGTTTTAGGCTGAAAGTTAGAAGAAAAAAAAACAATATAACTGCGTAACACGGGATTCGAATCCGAGATCTCGGAGAGAATGTCGCACCACGCACGCAATGCAAGTACGCCACAGAAGCAGTTCATACCATCAGGACTGTAGTGTGTTTGTTACTATAATATTTGTACAGAAATTAATAATGTTTGGAAAATAGCGTGACCCATAAGAATATGATAAATACATGCACTCTACCAACCCGCATTATCTCAGACTTACATCAATACAGGACCAGCACTGACCCAATAGTGGGACAATCTCAGAAATTTTCCTAAGATTATAACTACGAATATTCGCGAGAATGGCTGTTAGAAGTAAATACGGTATCCGAAGAAAAAACTTAAATGCAATTTACCCTTAAAACAGACCATTTTCATCTCGGAAAAGTACACAGTGAAATTTTTACCGAAAAACAATCTTCATGCGAACGAAGCTAGTAACAAAAGTACTTATCGACATAATATCTATTGTGAGGCTAATGTATTTTAGATTTGACGAAAAAGCATGTACCAATCACAGAGTCCCAGGCGTTCTTAGAAACTTCTTTGTCAACTTTGGTTTTGATATTTCGTTTGAGAATAAAATAATGGAGTCGTAAATCACATGTCCGAACTTTATCGCATGTTAAGTGTTATTGATGGAATTTCTAAGTAATAAATTCTTGGAGACCGACCTGAAAATGGTGTGAGACAAGATTGAAAAATGAACCGATGCCGCAGCTGGTCCAAACAGGCATGCAGTTTTAGATTAAAAAGATTTCGACAAAATGAGAATGTTCGCAAAATCTGTTACAGAGATACCACAAGTTATATTAAATCTTGATTGATTTTCTTTGTAAAATAATATTTCGTTTCTCGTTTATTTTTTATTATTATCATTATAAATGTGAAAGTGAGGATGTTTGGCTATTCGTTAGAAATAATCGTTGGAACAGCCACGGATTTGGATGAAATTTTGTACACAGAAAGATTATATCCTAATTAAATGTATAGATCACTTTAATCCGAAAAGTAACTTCTACCAGCTATACCCTTGCCGCAACCAAACGTTAGTATTTAAATGATCATGGGATTTAATTAATGTTTCAATTATGTTTTAAGCCTAAATCCCTAAACCATTAGCTAAGCATTAAGCAATAATTATCTAAATCCGCTTATATCACAATTGGACACATTGTTGCGGCTGTTTATGACATGAGCAATGCCTGACAGACTCGAATATTATAATAGATACCGAATAAAAGTTATTCTGGTTCTATTATATTGAATTTTATGTAGCGAAAAATTGGTTCTAGGCTGCGTTAGGATAAATATTCCAATGTCCAATCGGCTCAATAATAATAACTTACGCATTTTGCAAAATGTATTTGACTCTTTAAACGCCTGGTGCTTGTATGAAGGAATTCCAATCGAACCTCGGACCTTAATAAACCATTACACTTACCAGACCACAGGATATAAACACATTGCTATTATGCAAAAGGGCCAAGGCATTTTTGACTTTTAATTAAAGTAAAAGATCTTACTGTAATAAAATTTAAAAAAAATATTTCCTAAATGCTGATCTAATAAGTGCATTGTCACAAAAAACTCAAGACCCTCCCGCGGCGTTTTAAGAACCTCTCTTCTTGCGCGTCGCGTCAAGAAGCTAATTAATCTTCCTGTTAAAAACAAAGAATACTTAAGAAAGTGAGAAGCGTTTGATAGCTCCATTGAGGATATACTTATCTATGTATTGTTCGAACGATAAAGGAAAACGTTGTGAGCCAATCTACGTATCTATGAAATCTACATTAGAATGTCGAAAGTATCTTAAGTCTACCAACCCACACTACATCAGCGTGGCAGACTAATAAAGTATAAATAGCACAAGTATGTATAAAAAAATAAATAATGGAATGGAATATATGTAAGGTGGAAATCATTCTTACTGGATGTTTTTTAGTTATACCTAACGGGTTAGTTTATTTTTAGATATCTACGTAAACTGTGTAGGAAATATCAGAATATTATATCATAGATATGGCATGTGTTTACAAAAAATGATTTCGAACTTTTCTGTGAAGATTAAAAAACTTATATGAATTGTTATAACACTTAAATATATCAGCTTTATTATGTATTTAACAATAATTAAAGAAAAAACTTCAACCTTATAATGTGTAATTACTTTAATAAACCTTTTTAAGCAAACTTCGACCCACAGCTCCTTCGAGGGATCCTTTCCCTGAAGACTTATAAATCGTTATTATTCTCGTTAAATACTTTCTCTCTTTAAGTATATCCCTAAACTAACTAAGCTCTAAAACGCGTTTGGAAAATTTTGTCTAATTATAATGACTATACTCCAAAGTTATTTGAGAGGTAATTCATCGTACTAAGACGGGAGAGGTCATTAATTTCCACGAACTCTCCGACGGAGTGCGATTTCTATAAAGCTGTAAAGTAATGTAGATCCAGAACGTTTTCCTGTGGAGTAATCTACGAATAATCACGTTAAAAGTTTATTTGAGTTAGAATGAGTGTCGTGGCTTTTATCGGAAGGGTAGGCAGAAAACTTACCAGGCTGGTGAAGCGATATTGGATTTTTCGTCACAGTATCAGCTCGGCGTCTGAGATTAGTACCCGAAATGGCAATCGGCACGCCCCCATCATAAGATAACACGAAACACACATAACGAAAATTCATGCTCTGGTTTCTACCACCTCTGCCTATCCTTTCGGGGATAGTGACGTTATGTATGTGTACAAATATGAGATAGTTGATAACAATTATATCGGTATATTAGGTACGAATTCTGGGCTTATTTTGAAGCGATAAATCAATAAGAATTTTAACTTTCTCATTTGAGAATCAAACCCATAATCCTACTACTGAAATGGGCCACTAGACCAAAGGCGCGACAAAAGGTTACGCAGTGGACTAAGGCCTAAACTCTCTAAATAGGATATAATATTATTCGAACAAATACGAGAATATCTAACTATATAATAATTGAGAAACGGGGTATCTATAGCTTCCTTAAATCAGTCTAAATGCCAAGGGATCGCAGCGATATAGATTCAAGATGGAACTCAATTTTGTAGAATTAACAACTATTGTCTGCATTTCGTAGGTTTGAATGCAAATCTGATATATATAACGCATTTGTTACATAAGACGTAGAGTTCCATTGACGCGGTTTATAAATAAAGTAGATCTAAATGCTTATGCAATCTACTTAGTACCTCAAGTCTAGTCTCTATATTGACTTTTGTCAATTAATATTAAATTCAACCATACAAGGAAACGTTTACTGGTGACTGAAATTGACTGGTGGTAGGTCTTCCTACAGTCTATGTGAGAGTCCGCCTGGGTAGGTACCTCCGCAATGTGTATTGCTGCCGCCAAGCAGCAGTGTGTAGCCACTATTGTGTTCTAGTTTGAAGGACATTGTACCCAGTGTAACTACTGGACATAATGAGACTTAACATCTCACGTCTTAGGATGGCGAGCGTTGTGGAATACCAAACAATACTTGGTAATTCAACGTGTTGGATTTCTACTGTTTATGAGCGGTCGTATGCGATTACCATCAGGCGAACTGCAAACTCGTCACGTCAATTAAAGCAATAAAAAAAATACCAACTGACTAAATAAGAAATGAAAAATTCCAACAAAGTTACCCAGTTCAAATCTATAAAAGAAACTTTAGTAATTGAAAACAACATAAAAATACCGTCAAAAGAAATACTCACAAAAGCTGTAGAATGTTACGTTAATAAAAACAATCAAAGTAATTTTTCCAACAAGATTTACGTAAATTGTTACGAAGATCCCAACTCACTTACAACACGAAAGCTGAGAGACGGGACGCTCGACATTTCAAAACCATAATAAATATCCCTCAGGCGTTTTAAATCTACAAAATCTGAGCAAATTCTTATCTCAATATTTACTTATTTGCATAATAACAATCCTCAGTTTACGTAAATATCCTGTGAAAATTTGTATTTAAGAGCAATCTAGCGAGCAATAAGGAGACTATGGGGGGTTGATTTACATTATTTAAGAAATTTACTGTTTCTGTTATTGCACATAAAATGGAACCTTATTGAACTGATGATACCGGTGCTAAACTTTACAAATTTATAAAATATTATAGAACAGAAATTGTTGTTTAATGTTCCAGCTACTTATGAATGTGTAAGAAGCGTTATTTTTGTCTATTAAATTGATTTAAATCAAATTTACCATTGAACTGAATTACGAATTTCTATAACGACACAAAAATCAATAATTATAATACGTCTGTTTTAAGTGACACAATGGAAATCCCATGGTGACTGTCATGTATTTAGGAGCGTAAGAATACAGCGTGTGATTAATAGCACGGTTTATTTAAAACTGATTTATTACAATGCCATTCTTACAATCTATATATACAAAAATGAATCCCTATTTCCCTTGGTCACGCCATCACGCGTGAACGGCTGGACCGATTTCACTAATTTTTTTTTTGGTGTGTTTGTTATTGTCAGGAAATGGTTCTTAAGAAAAAATTAAAAAAAATGCGTGGAAATTTAGAAAATTTAAAAATACTTACCGATAATATTAATTTTCCATAAATGTCAGTGGTTTGAAATAACTGTAAGCGATCGACAGAATGCGCGCGTGCATACATAGTTAAGACAGGACGACGTCTGTCGGGTCAGGTAGTCTACTAATAAATACACTCCTACTACATACTAAATAATATTAGTTATCAAGTAATAAAATTTTGGTTCTTAAAGTTATGCGTAATTTTAATTAATATATTTAACCATGAAGTTCTTTGCGGATATCTAGTCAATATTTATGAAAGCTTGTAATTAGGTAAATAATTGCTACCTACACTATGTTATTTATTTAGTTATAAGTTTGCAAACTTAATAAAAAAAAAAAACATTCCGCTCAGTGTTACATATACTACCCCAATAAATCTAGTTCCTTGATACTGTAAATAAATGTCACTATAGTGCTATATTATAATTAATAAACATATTATAAGTGTATTCTCATGAACGTTTCGTGAGTGAAACGAAGTGTTACTCAGATTTACTTTAGACGAAGCAAATAAAAAGCAACTTATCATGATTTTAAAAACAGGTTTCAACTACGAGTATTTACGTGTAAACAATGGTACAGTGGTACAGAGAAGTGCTTAGTTTCTGCCGTAGAGTTAAACTGTCGCACCTTTAATGCTTTTGAATAAAACTGATTTCATTTTCTTAATGAGACAAGAAAACTAGATTTAATTTGTATAATACGCATTGACAAACAAAAAATAATTTTAAGCAATAGAAGTTGTAAATGTTGCATGAATTTAAGACTTGAACGGAGAAGTAAACTCAGATATGACTGCTCGATTAACCACGATCTCAGTTTTTATAAAAATATACCGCAAGCTAACGTGCTTGGGAATTAATGACGCCTGAGCCTTGCAAGCTTCACACCATCTTACAGCATATTCTTAAGCAGAAGTGTCAGTACAGATTTCCTTATAATATTTTTCTTTGTCATTAAAGTGAGCGTTTATTAATATTAAAGATACATCTAACATAGAAAAATCAATGGTGCACGCTCGGAGACGGGAAGCGATCAAGCCATCGGTTCGAGTATGTCTAATATATTATATCAACGAAAAGCATCATGACGTTATAAAATTGAACCACAACGCATTTCGCATGCGACTTTACATCGCGTGCCGACGAAAAATTACTCCAACATAATCTAAACAAAAGGTCATTACACTACTTTTGTTTGTCTCATATAGTAGAACAAATAATAATTATTTTTATTGCTTTACTTACTCGTAGACTTGAATGGTAAAAGTAATACTGGCAAATACAATTAACTAACGCTTGTCTGTGACTCCGTTTGAACGGAGTCCCTGTTTAGTACTCTCGATAAGTTCGATCATAAACTCCTGACTATATCGATTTACCTGTCAAAATTAATATCGAATTGACCGATGTTAAATCGTAGCGGTTATACTTTACAATTGTTAATTCATGTCGGGACTATTGTCCTAGTCAAAATAACACAATTAATAATAAATAATAACGTAATAACGTACCTTTTAATGTAAGGAAGTATACTCTTATTTTACTATATCTTAAAACTCTGGTTAATTTCTGTATATTTAACTTAGAATTTGCATTGTATTATTGTAGACCTTGGCCGCTAAAACCGAAACACTCCATTTTGAACTTCATAAATATAGGTCGTTTGTATATTTTCAATAATAAACCCAAACAAAAGAGAAAACATTGTTTTCTCTTATTTTGGCGCATCAGGCACGACAAACACATTGCTTTTATGGAGATCAAATGTTCAGCCCTTTGTTTAGCCAATCGCTTAATTCGATTCCGATTTATGTCTTTTATTACATTGTTTTGTAGTTCAAGGAGGAATTTCGGAAGTATTTACTTCCCTTTACGCATTACGGATGCAAGGTCTTACAGCAGTAGGCCAATTTGAAACAACGCTGATTTTATCCTACTTAATATCGTTGAGTGTATTGGATAGGTTAAATTTAAAAATATAAACATAAGGATATAAACGAATTGTAATCCAAATGTAAACCAGATTCTTAATAAGGGTAATTGAGGTTACTTTACTTTATAATATATATTTTGTAACTTTTTAAGGGGAACCATTGTGCCATATATAATTCTTGCGTAACATTAACAATTTACATAGTCACGCAATGGAAACTCTCAAAAGTTTCCATTGCGTGGAATACTCTCTCAAACATTTTCCCAGTTTTTGCAACATTTTGCATGAATATTCTACTCCTATCAGTCATAGCGCGAGGTAATATAGACTAACTGGTCTCCTATCAGGGGACCAATGGGCACTTGAATAGGTGACGAATATACAATTTTTATTCTAGGGTACGAGTTTTAGGGGACGTGTGGGTCCGAGACCACTATAAATAGTCTATCTAACCTTAAAAGATTTTTTCACTTCGAACCAGTAGTAGCTGAGATTAGCGCGTACAAACAAACACTCCTCAGGGGCCGTATTCTCTATCCCGCACGTTATTTTAACAGTGCGTAACAAGGACGTAACACAACGCATCATGTTTAGGACTACAGAAATTTGGCTTACAGAATACCATTCCACGCACATTACTCGAAGATAACATGATACGGCCGCGTTACGCGTTTACACTATCATACAGAATAAGGGCCCAGCTTCATATAATAGTATAGGTATATTTTGACGGGGAAGAGTGATATTCAAAAAACCTATCACACCCACAATCAAGTACAATTTGTAGAACACGATTTATTAAGGCAACGTGAGATGGCCAAGGAATTTTCAGAACATCCAATCTCGAACGAAACCCGTTTCAGAATAGATAATATTTGTAAAGGAAATTGGCGGAGGTCGAAATCGTACCTAATTTTTCCTAACACGATGTAGCGGCTATACTGGCTCTAGTAAGTTTAATGTCCAAATATAGAGTAACGCGACCAGTTGCAATCGAGGGTCGTTAGTATTATGTCGGCCTGTTTTATAAGATGTATACATACTAACCCCGGAACGAAGCTCGTTGAAACGCTAAGTTCAAAGGTGGGATCAAAATTCCGAGAACCACATCTCCCATTGTCTTTTACTTATTAACTTATTCATAGCCATGGATACATGTCCTCGAGCCGATTGTCTTTTACTTTTCCTGAGTATCCGGAGCAGTAATTTTAAATTAGGCTTTCCCTAGGATCCAGGAATAGATTATGCCTACCTCTAACGGACAGATAAAAAGAAAAGTAATACAAAATATTCTGTCATAGGAATGAAAAACCTAATACTCGATTTGCAAAAAAATACAAAATATAGCTCTATGTCGCTGTCAAAAAAAAGGGATTCGGTCTACATTCTATAATTAAAACGGATACGACGAGGCTGGGGGCTACTGTAAATGTACGCTGCGCAGCAAAGTAAATATAAGTTTCAAACAGCTCCACGGCAGTCTCTCTTCGACTGAAGAAAAATATGGGCTAGGGGCCAGTAGGTTTAGTGTGCAGATCTTTAAACTCTTACCTCTAATATTGAAACTTGCTGAATACAGACGAATAGCCAAGAATACGAGTGTTCAGTGCTTATTCGGGTGTATTTGTTATTCGTGGAATTATTTTCCAATAGCCTTCTCGCGATGAGAAACATAGGCTATCATTACATCGAGCACAAATACAAAAAACAGTAAACTCTACACCCTTTTGTGGAATTCAGAACACATAAATTTTAGTAACCATTCTGGTAATTAAATACAGCCTGACTAATAATTATTATCAAATATCATAAATAAACAGCCCGTAAACCACTGAGTCAATTAACCGCACAATACTGTAACCGTAGCATTAATTTAATACAGATTTTACGAACCAATACCAACCGAGTTGTTAACGGGTTACGGTATACCGTCAAACCAACCGTATTCAACCTTTTTTGTAACCACAAAGACGTCTTAATTATGGTATTTCGGGCCACAACGTGAGTTCGCTGATATAACGCACTTTTAATAAAATAATGACCTATTTCTAAATTGTTAATTTGCGGCAGTCGTCGTAAACTAATTTTTGTTTGCTACCTTTTTTTTGAAGTTGCTATAAAATTGAGCTTATTAATGACAGGTAAAAAATGAAACCTATAGCATGACAAAAAAAGGAAAAAATCTAAAAGGTCGCAAACAGAAATTGATTGTTTGACGATTCCCACAAATTGGCAATTTTGGAATGGGTCATTATTTTATTAAGAGTCGGATAATATTTAAATATCTAAAACGTAATTGCATTTAATGTTGAAATAAAAAGTATTCACAATTACATGGACGATTTTATTCGTATACAGTCAGTATTCTAGTGATTTTGGGTAGTTTCTTTTATTTTAGTAAAATATTTGTATTCAATAGTCGTCTTGCACAAGCACGACTGACCTTATGGAAAAGCCTGGCGTAGAATTGTTGCTTTAAACTGATTAGCTTTTGAGTTTTGCCAGAAGTATAGAAAGCTCGTATATTATATTATGCATACTAGAAATAGACAAGTATATGTATAAAAGTTAAATCAATTTATATTTTATTAAGTAGATTAAGTCATAGTATAATAAAGAAAGTACTGAATGTGATACTTGTACTATTATACCTAAGCAACAGAAAGTTGGTCTCCACCTAATTTAACACCACCATTAGGACGTGATAACCAAAGAGCCTTAACTAACAATTCCATAAAACTCTATACTTATATTTTTTTTATTTTAGCCATTACAATCTATGACCATTTTATCTATTAAAATAAAAAAAAAAACTAAGAGAATAATAATAAAATAGCTTTAATTCTCGTTACCGATGTTGATACAAAAATTTCATCAATCCACAATGCCTAATCTAAAAACATTGAAGGCTAGCGGAGCAGCGCCACACGTTCGTTAATGAACGTGGACGCTTTATCGCGTCGAATCCGCTCAGTGTTTGCACATATTCTGACGTTCGACGTCGACACGCCCCGCTATCTCATTATCGGTTTAAATTTCCTCCATTAACCCTGGCCTGAACGTATTGACACGTATTTTTACGGGAAATTGTGTTGGACATGTTGGTGACAAGTATACTGTATAGGGAACGTGGTTTTGCCATCATCGGCTTTAGGTTTAATACATATCTTGTTAAAGTCTAAATATATTCGCGGACGAAAATAGAGATAATATATAAACTATTTTTCGAATTATACCGCGGTTTTTTTCATATTATACTTTTCTCTCGACGTTTCGAAGTCTTTGGAGGAAAGACTTTGAGGATATTAAGGTGTTGGTCGTCCGAATGCTCAGAGTTACAATACCTACCTACATTTTACAATTATATTTATTTTTTTAGCTGTTAACTGTCCGATCTACGCAAAATGATCTCACATGCCAGTGTCAGAATTCAAGACAATAAAATCCGTAAAATAATTTTATTTCAATAAACTTGTCACACACTAGGACATGTACCCAAACTATAAAATATGTTTAAAATGTACAAAAATAACATAATATTTTTACCAGAATATATAGCTATATATAGCACCTATCATCTCTTCACTAGAACTGATTACATCTACAAATAACATTGACATAAATATTACAATTTAACTCTCTAAATTTTCGCCAGGGCTTGGGAAGCACGGTCCTCTACACTCTTGACTAGCACGATTGTACTTTGGATCCGCTCTGAGACAAGTTAAAACAATCTGCCTCTATAGTATGTGCCACTACCTATTACAATTATTTGGTTTCATAATATGAACACCAAACTTCCCAGGAAACTTTAATCCTCTCGACTCGGAACAGTAACAATATGAGTACATACGCGAGACAATGCGAATAGTGACTTATACTGCTTCGACACACTCATGATCAATGTCGCTCATATAGTTCTATCGAGAATGTGGAGCTGGCTCTAAACTTCAAACAATTATCTTGTAAAGTATTACGGTATAAACAAAACGCAATTTACAATTTCACAACAAATATCTATTTTCAATTTGATTGTTTTAATTGAAGGTCGGGTTTATTTACACTACTGCTCTATTCTGTCTATAAGAATTTACATAAATATCGAACTGATTCCATGGAACTGACAGCCAAAAGCTTTCAATTATTTTATTCCTTTTAATTGGGATTTCTTGAATTTCCTTCTGTAAACTCTTCATATTTCTTCTATTTAATAAATTCTGACAGGCGATGCACAGTATACACTAGTAACTATCAGTCAACACATTAACACCTTTTAGTTTATTCCATCCAACGTATTTAAGAAATTTATTCTCTATATAAGAAAATCCCTACACTCCAAGTTCTTTCGTATAACATAAGGAAAAACGAGTTTCAATTTACTTAGTGACAGAGGGATCCTTGATAAACGGGCGAACAACTTACATGAAGAATTGTAATCGTCGGGTTTCAGATAAAGAGGTATTTGCTTTATATTGTTCCTCCATGCTTTATCCACTGCCAGACTCAAGAGACGCTGGTTACGCCTCCCTTTGATACGGGTCAAGATAATATGTAGGTACATTACGTTGATTCTCTGAGACATCAGATAAAAACTTGCTAGAATCGTACGGTCTAAACTGTACGGACTTAGAAATAAAGATTTTTAAATACCCAACAATTATTAAAAGGTAATTCCGCTACATAAATCTTGGAAAATTTCGAAAAGATCTTGTTAAGGCCATTATGATGACAGATATTCTTAATTTAGCTCATTCTACGCCGGACGAAATTTCTAAAAACCCGCGAAATATCTTCTTACCTTTTTTAATAACTGAAAGTTTCCAAGAAGGCTTCCAAGGTCTGCAATATGGACGAAATTAGAAAGGATCAAATCCTTGTCCCCAATTCCTATAAAATCTGATAAATGTATTACATAAAATTAAATCATTATCTACATTCTAGGTACAAACCGACTCAAGAGCTCTAGTACTAAAAACCCAATAGGGTCGGAAGAAAAATGTGACGACTACTCATTTCTCATAAAACTGAACGTAAGCAAATGGAACTGCAGTTGGCAGATTGTCCGACAAAAACTCATTCATATATTCCGTGAAGTTTCTTCCTTAGTCTTCGTACCGCTAGCAACAAAAACTGTCCCCCGAAACAAAGTGCCGAGTGCGACCAACTCCTGACGTAATGTCTGGCATACAAATGTTCGTTGTTTATAAATTAAACAATTCTGACATTCAAATTGATGATCAATTCTAATATTTGCTCGCAGTTAATTATGCAGACGGATTTGTAGTATTTGATTAATTCCGGCAAAAAATATTTTCCAAAGCTTGCTAAAATTACTTCACGCTCCGTGTTTTTTGTTAGCGTTAGACGTGGATCGCAACTTTTTTGCTTTTTACGTATTCTTACTTGTTATCCTAGGTTGTTTATATATAAGTAGAAAATTAAAACAGACAAAAAAGGATAAAACATAATAATTATGTTTGTCCATTGTCTCCAGGTGTATCCCGATGCTAGGATGTTGGACGAGCTCGGGCCCACCATAGCGTCCAACCGGTCTACATCCATCACTGAGTTCCACAACTTTTACGTCACATTCTACGATGTCGAGAACGAGAGATACGTCAACACCACACCGAATGCCACTGAGGTAATTAATACTATTATTATTTTGTAGTGAATGTCTCATTTTCTGTGTGAGAAATAGCAAAAAATTTTGAAACTACATTCTTGGACTTGTCGTTAGGTAGACAGCGAAAATTAAAACTAAGCAAAATCCTTTTAAAAATATACTTTAAAAATCTCCGTTAACCTTTTTACTAAAAAAATAGTTAACCCCATATTAAAGTGGTACGCGGACAAGTGAAATAAGAAGAATAGTGTCCCAGTCCTCAATTTCTCATGATTACGGTATAATTTCTCAGCACGCTCGTCATCACAATGAAGTTTTGGATTAAAATAAAAATCTGACAGTTATCCAGTCAGAATGATATATATTCGGAACACTATTGAAGAAAGCAACGACTTTCGATATTATATTTTATTCTACACAACTTTTTTCATTATTCCTTAAATTAAAAAGTACTCACATTGCTGTGCAAATTATAAAAAAAAAACAGCTACTGAGACAGTGTCGATCGGACCAATTAACTAATTTGGATTTTATTGAGCATTTTAGATAGCAACTTTCCCACATTCATGCCAGATAGCCAGATTACTGAAGCCCTTTCTTGCGAGATAACTTTGATAATAACAAAGAACTTTGATCAATACAAACAGTTTAATGTATTTAAGTAATGTATAAATTCAATCGTGTGATAGAAAATTGTTATTCTGATTAAAATCTTAACTATTTTCCAGGGTCTTGAAGGATTAAAGTACAAAGCAATGGTTGCTTTGTTGAAACCTTGACCTATAAGGATCCCGAAGACCTTTCTGTTTCAAAGGTTTTGTATAGAGAAGACTATAAATACATTGTTGGGTTTTGATACGTATCACATAATACTTAGAAAAAATCTTACTTCCAACGTTAAAGAAGAAACTACTGAATTATACGTCATATATACACACACGCGGCTTCTTCCGTGTGAAAGAGTTTTTCTAGGATAAATAATCTATATGCAACTATGTAATCCTATGTCCTTTCCAGAGTCTCAAACTATCTCCATACCAAATTTCATCGAAAACCATTTATTTGTTTTTGAGCTTATATCGAGTTCAAAGAAAAAGACAAACGCCGGAGACTTTGTTTTATAACATACATAATAATATTTGCAAGGGCATGCTCACTTGTGACAGAATTCAAATTGTATTATAGAGATACTCGCAATTTATTTTCTAAATTTCTATTCACGCGTGCATCCATAATTTTTCACGAGTTGTGGGTTTGTGTAGATGATGTAGCTCACGTAATATCAACCGAGCTGCTTGGTCCTTTGCCGGCCTATCATAAAATCTTATCCAGATTTCGCAGGATATCTGAGTTTCCAAATGGGCACAAATGGCTTGATAAGAGGCAATTTGGGAACCGTACCAAGACATTTGGGAGTTGTTAAGATTTAAGTTTGAATGCCGTCATTGCCAACCGGTTGTCCCTAGACCAAGTTAATATCTACAAGTTTCCAAGTATATTGTTGTGAGCTTGTTTGTTCATATCGTTGGTAGTTTACGATGGTGCGTAACAAAACTATGATGTTTAATTGCATAAATCATAAATAACAAAACAGTTGTCATAAAAATAATTTCCTTTTGCAATATTTAAGCGTATGCTATATTCTAATGTATTATGTGGAAATTAGTCGTAATTTTACCATAGAAAAAACTTTTCAATGTTCCAAACGTGCATTTTAAACACCACATTGTCCCAATGAAAACAAACGCTGGCACGAAACTCAATTCCGTTGTAAAAACGCTGTCCGAGGTGACACTATCGAGTAATTAACTCCCGATTGGAATCTATCTAGCTCTCGGCCGACGATGAATTTGGTTTAGTGAACAGAAAAAATAATCGAAAAGGCAACATTGCGCGAATAGCCACTATAGCGTGACCAGTAAAATGAAAACGAAAACATGATGCGAATATAGCTATATACTAGCAGCCAGTTAAGCTATATTCTACATACATTGTAGCCAGAGTACTGCACCTAATAAGACTTAACACCTCATGTCTCAGGATGGCGAACGCAGTGGAATACCAAACAATACTTTGTAATTCAATGTGTTGGGTGGTGTTTCTGCTGTTTATGGGCGGTTGTATTGCTTACCATTAGGCGAACTGCAAGTTCGTCTCGTCATTTAAAACAATAAAGAAATATACTTTAACCTGACCAGGGAAATGAATACCCTGCTTTGCGTGCGCCACTTTTGCTTTTTCTTTTTAAAGTTAATATTATCAGTACATGTAGTTAATTCCATATTATACAACATGGCGAAGGTTTTTCTTCTAGTCAGGTTATGTAGCTTCATGCGTTTTCTTTTTAGGAGTAGGCAATGGTGTTCTGTCAATTCGTCAGCTATGTTAAGTTGCATGTAATACGTTAGATAATTGCCATTTACCGAGCGTCAATACAGATATTTCCGACATCTTAGTAGAAATATAGCATGACTGGGGCGACTGTCTGGGGATGCTTGTATCTTTTGCCAGTCGCCACTTTCTTTACAGTAGACAATTTGGCGAATTTTTATACTTATTTATTTATTTCAATAAGGTACACCAGTAATACATATTATAACAATGCAATAAAACAATAAGGTTAACTTAACATTTTTAATAATAATAATAATATCAGCCTTGTATTATATACTTGCCCACTGCTGAGCACGGGCCTCCTCTACTACTGAGAGGGATTAAGCCTTAGTCCACCACGCTGGCCTAGTTCGGATTGGTAGACTTCACACACCTTCGAAATTCCTATAGAGAACTTAACATTAACATTTTTATTTAAATGTTATTAACTTTATGTGATATATATTAGTCCTTATTTACGTTAATGAGATTTAACATTAAACAAAACATAATTTATTACACAGACTTCAAGCTCAATGTTTAATATACATGAAGATTATAATACCGATCATGTTGCTCAAAGAAAAGACTTGACTAACTGACGAGGAATCTCATTAGTGATAAACAATTACGTAGTGCTCGCTGTCTCGGAGATCGTATTGTTCTCAAATTGATGTAATATTGATTAAAATGACTACGTTCGCTTACTTGTCAGGAATCTGATGAAAGGATCTTAAGAAAAAACCTTATAGGTACGTATTGGAGTACAGACTTGATAAGATCTATTGTTGGGAAAATAATCTGCTTTTGATTTTTAACGAAAATTAATGACTTAGGTTATATATATGAGTTTGTAGGGACACAGAATGAATATGGTAATTGTTGGAGACGAATGAAACTCGAAGCTCGGATTAATAATGAATGATTTATTGATACAGGTGCCCTATATTTATATCAATTGCTTAACGCCAGTAAGGTTGACACAACCAATGAGTGCGCGCGGGCAGCAGTCCATCTCTCTCGCACGAACCTATAGCGCGCCCGCTCGCACACTATAAATATGTGCGCCTCAGCGCGCCGATGGCTGATTGCACCTCAGGTCCGATGCCGGTGAGCACGCCACGTACCGTCTTGGTTTGTTCGATTGGACAGACATTTTGCGCTCCATGTACGCGGTGTGAGATTGCACCCACTGTAGCCAGTTCGCATGCTTAACAGCGATATGTGGTTATGTGGGTAGATCCCACATCACTCCCCCCCTCAAGCGAAGCGTACATTTGGTTTTACCACTCTCCCGGATCTGGTGACGTAGGGCTGGTTAGACTGTCGAAAACTAAGGTCGGCTGTCTCCTCGATTGTTTCAGTGCAGATGTAGGCTGGCTTAAGCCTGTCTAGCGATATCACAGCTGAACGAAGCGGTAACTTGATCTTAAAGTATTTGTCATAACGCTTGATAACTTCGTAAGGGCCGTCGTAGGGCGGAGTCAGCGGAGGAACGACTTGATCGTTTCGCACGAAAACATGTGTGCACGTTGCCAGGTCTTTGTGCACGAACGGCTCTCGTCCAGTACTGTTAGAGCAAGATGTAGACTTGAGCGATGCCATGGTGTCCATAAGCCGACGAATGTAGTCATTTTCCTCATGACTTAACTTAGCCGTCGGGATGATGAAATCAGACGGTAAACGGAGTGTTGTTCCGTATGTCATCATTGCCGGGCTAAATTTTCCGTTGGGGCGGAGTGCGGTGCGTAATCCCAAAAGCACTGTAGGCAATTCATCCGTCCACTGAACGGAGTTACCGCGGGCCATTAGTGCTGCTTTCAAGGTTCGATGCCATCTTTCGATAAGGCCATTGGATTGTAAAGAATATCTGTGAGGTGCTGGAGGTCCGTTGCCTGTAGCTGTTGCAGCACGTAGCGATATTTTTGATCATCCGAAGTCTTCAGCGGGTCCACAACGGCTTCAAATTGCACGAACCATGCCCGAGGAATTTCTCGCCAGAAAGGTAGAAGTCTGGACTGTATGGAGACAGCTGCCACGTCGAGTTCGAGCTTCGTTTCCTGGTTTGCTTCGGTCTTCTCCATCACGTCGGGGTCACCAAATGTAGGGACACAGAATGAATATGGTAATTGTTGGAGACGAATGAAACTCGAAGCTCGGATTAATAATGAATGATTTATTGATTTTTTTTTTTTTTTTTTTTTTTGATCCTGTCTTACGTTTGTTAGCCTGGCAAGGGCCGGCTTATACAAACACACCGGTCTTGCGGGTGCGTGCTTTAGGCACTGCGAGCCCTTAAGTGACCATGCTGAGGGCGACCCTCTAAAGGGTCACGACCTCGGCTCAGGACGGCCACTGAGAGAGGATGTTTTTGGGGACATCAGCGATTATGGAAACGCGAAAGGAGCGAAAAACGACCTAACCGTCTAACATGTTTACATCGGCGCCCGGGCCGGAATTATCAGAAGGGTCGGAGGACGGGGGACGCGGCGAGGTCCTCGACGGCGAGGACGGAGCAGCGGTCGTGTTGAGTGTTTGAGCTTTTAAGCAGCTCGTGCTTTCTACGTATTGCCAGAGTTATATCGTCCTCTGGATCTGATAAGACTGAACGCGGTCTTCTCCATTTGGCGCGGTCAAATGGAGTGTATTTAGAATTTAGTCGGATTAACGGATTCGGGTGATTGACCGCCTTATCGAAATAGCGTCTGCTGGCCATGTGCATAAAGTGCCTGATGGTCGGCATATCGGTGTCCACGTGGAGGTTGCGATTGCGAACGTACCACGGGGCATCGAGTGCACGTCTGAGGAATTTGTTTTGTAACACCTGCAGACGCTGAAGTCGAGCAGGCGGTATATGCGCGAATACGGGGGACGCGTACGTCATGATCGGTCTAACGCACGTAGTAAAGATCCTAATCTTGTTGCGGATAGACATCTTACTTTTTCTGTTTAAGAGCCAGTGGAGCTGGCCCATCGCGAATGCGGCTCGCGCGCGTACCGCATTTACGTGTGGGGCGAAGGTCAACCTCTGATCAAGGATCACACCTAGATATTTGACCTTATGGGTCCAAGGGATGATTTGGCCAGACAATCTAACTGAAGCGTTAGGCGCTTCTTTCTGAAGCTTCCTATGGAATAGGATAGCTTGGCTTTTGGAGGGTTGACAGTGATGCGCCATTTGCGAAACCACTCGCCGAGCTGGTCGGCGGCGGCCTGCAAAATGCGCACCACATGTTCCGGTTCTCTACGTGAAGCGTAGATCGCCGTGTCGTCCGCGAAGAGCGCCAGATGGGCGTCTTTGTATTTAGGAATATCGCTAGTATATAGCGAGAATAGAAAAGGTGATAGCGCGGAGCCTTGCGGGACTCCGGCCGAGATGGTATGACGAGAGGAGAGGGTGCCCTCGACACGATATTTGAAACCGCGATTCGACAAAAACTCTCGTATGATGTGCACGAGCTGTGTGGGCACGTTGAGAGTGTACAGCTTGTACAACAAGCCGTTGTGCCACACTTTGTCGAATGCTTTCTCAATATCGAAGAAGAGAGCACCGGTATAGAATCCTAACTTAAATCTGGAATAGACATGCTCCGTGATGCGGAGTATCTGATGCACGCAACTGTGCCTATTTCGAAAACCAAACTGCTCTGGAGGGAGCAGATTGTGGGAGTGAGCTACTATTTTGAGACGGTCGAGGACGATCCGCTCATAAAGTTTCCCCTATCGTGCTAAGTAGGCTAATGGGCCTATAAGAGGCCGGTTCTGACGCGGGTTTACCCGGCTTGTGAATTCCTATCACGACTGCTTCTTTCCAGGCCTCAGGAAAGTAGCAGTTCTGGAATGCTGCATTGAGGATGTCAGCAAGAATCTTGACCAGATGCCCCGGTAGCATTTTCAGTAACCTAGTGGGGATACCGTCAGCCCCGGGGGCTTTTCGCCTATTTAGTGCCTTGATCAGAGTGACGACTTCTTCGATCGTCACCGGCGCGAGGGGGTCGGGGGGCACGTCGACGTCCGGGTCGATTGTTTGAAATGGTCGCGGAATAGGCGGCGAAGGGATCGCGTTCCTACTTTCGACAAAAGTGTCTACCGCAACAAGATGATCGTGGTCTACGGGAATTGTTTCGAGCGAGCATTGAGACTGCAGGGTGGAGGCTAATAATTCCGCTTTCTCGTCGTCGTCAAACGCGGGGCGTTGATTCGGACGATTGAGCGGGGAAAAGAGGCCACATCCTTTCTCTTGAAAGAGCGGACCAGCTTCCAAAAGGCCATGTGGGTCGGTTGGATTTCCGACAAGTGCTGCTCCCACCTCGAATCGACGGCGTCCTTTACGCGACGTCTGGCCTCACGTTGGAGGTAACGCGCGAGACGCCGTCGATCCGGGGAGGGGTCAGACACGCAGGCCTTTAGTGCTGCGTTTCGCCTCCTCAGCACCCATCTCACGTCATTGAAGATGCCCTTGACCGTTGCCGGTCTCGGGCACCCTCTCGGAGCTTTCGCTCAAGACGTGGTGTAGATGGTTGGTGAAGGAGCGAATCGCGCCGGTCGTTTCCTCGCGAGTCACGATGTTGGGCGGAATAGAAGAGAGAGCATTAGATGAAGTATCGGCGAGTTTGGTGCTCAAGAGCCGCCAATTCGTCGACACTTTCACCCTGTCGTTAGGACCTGTGTCTGAGGGACCGTTATGGGGGCCTAGATCTAGGATCACAGGTCTGTGGTCTGAATCTAACTCGTGTAACACTCGCAGGGAACGCACGTTGAGACATACGTTCCTTACGAGTGCTATATCTAAAATATCTGGTCTGTAACTATCGTCTACGAAGCTATAGTGCGTGGGTTCAGAAGGAACCAGAATGCTCATGTCAATCTCGTCAAGACAGCTCTCGAGTACCGCACCCCTACCATTGGTAGAGTTGCAGTTCCAGAGAGTGTTCTTGGCGTTAAGGTCGCCCGCCAGAAGGACGGACTCCCCATACTAAGTAGGGTTACAAGTTCGTTGGAGTGAAGCTCCTTACTGGGAGAGAGATAGGCCGAGATCAGAGTGATCGGCGGGTGTCCTGTCATAGAAAGCCTGCATACTGAAGCCTCAATGTTGCTCACGCTTTCGGGGGTCGAGAGGTATGCAATGCAGGGACCTTTTAAAATATATGAGAGTGCCACCTTTAGGGCCATTGATGCGATCGTTTCGCACCAGATTAAAATTAGGAAGTTTGGGACTTCGTTGGGAGGGTTTGAGGAACGTTTCCTGGAGGAGGAAGACGTCCAATTTATGATCGCGAGCAAAGTCTGAGAGTTCGGCTCGTTGGCCGCGTAAACCATTAAGGTTGAAAAAAGCCCACTCTGAGGGAGCGAGGCTTGAGTCGCGATGGGTTATTTCCGTTTGGAGAAGCCATTACGGAGAGAAAATGGATTCAATGGTGAGTTGGTAGATGCGCTGTTGCGCGTTATAAATTTGGGCGAAAAGGACTGAGTCAGAGCGACCCAGTGCCTTCATTTTGGACGAGCAGTCGTGGATCAGCGCGTGGAGTTCGATAATCTCTGGGGAAACCAGAGAGAATGAAGAAGCCGCGCCGCTAGACGTCGGAGTCGCCGCCACCTGGGGTTTGGATGGTGCGGGAGCCTTCGACTTGACTACCTTGGAAGAGGTAGCCTTGGAGGTCGAGGGCGTTGGGACGGGAGCGGGAACAGTGGCCGCCGCTGCTGGTGTTGTGGCCGGGGTGGCGGGAGATCCTCCGGGAGAACCACCGCCCTGGGCCTGGGGACGCGAGTCGGCACGTACCGTGGCGGGAAACCACGGGTTACGTGTCGGGGCTGGGGCCAAAACGAATTTTTCGGCCTGAGGGGCCTTGGCCTTAGGGGCCTGATTGGTCCTATAATTGGACTTGTATTTGGGTGCCTGTGGGCACCCCGGTAATTGGCCGGATGGCCAGATTGCCGGCAGTTGGTGCACGAAGGCGGCTCCGTGCACTGGGACCTATCTTTCGGACGCGGGCACTCTGACGTGCCGTGCTCGCCGAGGCACTTGACGCACCTGGCGGGGAGGCGACAGCCACGCGAGTTGTGGCCATACTTCTGGCAGTTGTGACACTGCGCAACCTCGCTAGTCTTATGTGGGGTCTCGACGGTGAAGCCGCCAAGGCCCGAGATGTCGCGAAGCTCGTAAAGAGCTTTTACGTCCGCGGGGGTAGCCAAGATGGCGAGGACCATCTCGTACTGTATGCCACGTCGTGATAAACGCGATTTACGGTGCATCCGGTGCACCTCTAGGGCTGCGATGCCCTTGGCCTGGAGGCCTTGTTGGACCTCGGCGGCCGACATTTGGAGGGGTATGCCACGGATGACGTACCTATAGCGGCGCTCGTCCGGGAGCGCAAAGGTGTAATAATGATAGCGTTTGCTATCTAGAAATTTGGTCAACTCGCGGTGATCGCTAATTGACCCGGGCTGGAGGGACAGCAGTTTTTGGCCACTGTTCCAGGCGTTATGGATTTTAATGCCCCCACTGGTGAGGGCATCAAAAAGGACTGAAGGGAGGCCCCTTCAGGAAGCTGAAGATTAACCTTCGGTGGCTTTTTAGGCCCCTTAGGTTGGGTCGGTGGCGACGAATCCGTCGAGCTAGCGGGCGCGGGCTGGGAAGCCGCGGGTTTTTGTTTTTGCGCAGAAGGCGCGGACGGCGCAGAAGGCGCTTGGGACGCAGGAGCGTCTGAGCCACGCTGCTTCTTCCTGCGCCCGTTCCTCACGGTCGTGAAGCCGTCGTCGTCGAGGTCCGACGACGCGGCCCCAGACCGCGATTCGCTGGGGTCAGGGGAAACAGGTCGCTTGGACGCGCAAGCGACGGGGACAGCGGAAAGCTGGGGTGCGCCTGGATCGGAATCCATGGCGAGGTCGGGATCGACGGCTCCGGCCGGGCTCCCGGGCGGACTAGGTCCGTCCGAGGACTCGGCCGACTCCGACGAGTCGGAGGAAGAGGATGACTCAGATGAGTCGGTAGAGGTCGCGGGTGACGCGGGTGAAGCGGGTGACTCCGGCGAGTCAGGCACCGCACGGGGGGCATTGGCGACCACTAGTGAGTGGACCAGGGAGCAGAACATAGGGTCGCTCCTAATGTATTCGGCGAGAGTTGTCAACATGGCGTGTTTAGCCTTGTTGACATCCGCCGCCGGCTCGTCAGTGTCCATAGGCCTAGATTCAGCCATTGCGGGCGAATCCGGGCCTAGGGCACTTAAAAAAGAATAGTGAAAGGGCCGCGAGTGGGTTCGGGACCCGGGTGCGTTCCGCCTGGGAAAGAACCCACAAGAAACCAGGCGGCTATCGCACTGTGAACGAACGCGTGACTCTAAAAAGTACGTACAAACGTCCCCGGGGGGTGTGCCCGGGGTTGTGTGCGTGAGTGACCCTCCCCGCCGGGTGTAGGCGAGGGGGGATGTACTTAAAAATAGGTGTGCCCTAAGCTTGTATCCCTTGCCAATCTTATTGTGCGAAAGGGTTCCCTAACAATCCGTGCGACGTAAACGGTATTGGACCTTTTTAGGGGTCCGCACGCTCAACCGTCACACGGGATGGAGTGAAAGGGATAGGGTAGGGTTGGGAAGGAGATATGCGGGGGAAACTGTGGTGTGTCTCCACAGCTTCCTTGTCCGCACCCGTCCGGCTTCGCTTTAGCCCTGAGGGGGCGCAGCGCGGGCCGGGTCACCGCTAGCTCGGCTTGTTATCACCGTTAGGTTTACCACCGAGCTAACCCTGAAGGGGCAAAATTTGTCGAGAAACAGACAAAAAAGGGTTTGACCCTGTCCTGAGAAGGACGCGGCCGGACCCAAACAAAGGACGCAGGTAACAACAGGGACAATGCCCTATTGTTTCCTTTGTCCGTGGCGTGCAGCGAGGTCGCTGCGGTCGTTCCGAGCAGGTACTCGGAAACGGGACAATGGCTTTACCGAGCAGGTACTCGGTAAAAGCCAAAGGGACCGCTCGAGTCGGGTGCTCAGAGCGGAATGTTGTTGTGTTGTGTGTGTTGTGGATTTATTGATACAGGTGCCCTATATTTATATCAATTGCTTAACGCCAGTAAGGTTGACACAACCAATGTGTGCGCGCGGGCAGCAGTCCATCTCTCTCGCACGAACCTATAGCGCGCCCGCTCGCACACTATAAATATGTGCGCCTCAGCGCGCCGATGGCTGATTGCACCTCAGGTCCGATGCCGGTGAGCACGCCACGTACCGTCTTGGTTTGTTCGATTGGACAGACATTTTGCGCTCCATGTACGCGGTGTGAGATTGCACCCACTGTAGCCAGTTCGCATGCTTAACAGCGATATGTGGTTATGTGGGTAGATCCCACAAGTTTCTTCTTCTTTTATATTATGGCTGCCACAGTTTATTTATCAGTGATTTTGCCAATGTCGAGTAATAATAGTAGATACGAAATATCTGTGCGTTTTGGGCTCAGGTTTTGAGATTTTAAGACTGTGACATAACTATCAAGTTTGACAGATATTTTGGCGCCACAATGAACAGAGAAAGCAGGGTGTTACAATTGTTGCAGAATCCTAAAGCTGAGTAAATAGTTGTTGAGATTATAAATACAACTTTTAATAACTGAAAAATAATTATATTATGACATTTATAGTGTGTTTCGTAAATACGTAAATAAATACACATATTTACGGAACATAATATTTTTACGTAAGAACTAAAACGACATCCAAATTAAGGGTTTACCAATAATTTAGCCTTTAAAAATACATGATGCAAAAAAGGTTCTGTGACATCAGCTGTTACGCTTCCGAAAGAAGCAAAGGAAACAAAATTATACAGAAATAACATTTCGATGTTGATTTCCCCTGCATTCAGACTGCTTTATATATTTTTTACACAATTTGTTACAGAACTAGGTACCTTGTCATAAATATAACAAAAAAACTTACTTAATGTTACATTTTTAAAGCGTAGCACTTTTTATAATTAGATGTTATTTGCGGAAACCTTTTTCCCTATCTTTCTTTTTTTTGAAAGCCAACATAAAGGAAGCAATTTAGACTGCCGCGTGTGTCGGGATCATATTAACTTTCTCATTAAACGGGATTTATTTTTGTAAATCTCGACTGGTTCGATGATGTACTTGTATGGCTTGCGGGGTACGCTCTGAGGTACTGGGTTCGAATCCCAGATCGGGCAAAGTGGTATTGGATTTTTCTATTCAATATCAGCCCGGAGTCTGGAATCCATGTCCGACATGGCAATAGGCTCGCCCCCTATCACATCATGGGACGGAACACACTTGGCGAAAAGTGGGGGCTTTGGTTGCACCTATGTCTACCCCTTTGGCGATAAAGGCGTAATATGTGTACATTTATTCTTATAAAGACTTTTTCAAAATTAGTTTTCGTCGTCACAAGTATTTTGTGTAATATGTACCTACTTCTCGATACAATTATATAAAGCCAAAAAAAAATATTTGTAAGTAGGTACTTGTTAATTTTGTTACGGATACTTATTTTTAGCCAATGATCGTCGTCTCTCGTCAGTCGATACTTTATCGCCACACCATTTATGAAGTGCCCTTGATAGGTACACTACTGTACAAGTCCAGAATTTTTTTTTTGATATATAACATGTTTATCTAATTCTTTTGTCCAGGTGTACCAATCGTTCATCCTGCCGTGGTGGCGGCAGGTGTTGTGGACGGTACTCTTCGCGGGCATGGTGGTGGTCGCCACCGTCGGCAACCTGGTCGTCATTTGGATAGTGCTGGCCAACAAACGGATGAGGAGCGTCACCAATTATTTCTTAGGTATAGTATAAATTAGTTATAATTAGTAATAAAATTGAATATTATTTAATTTAAAAAAAACATCTCAAGAGCAACAAATTAAACAAACACAATATCGTAATAAAATTTGTAGGCGTTCTCGCCATAAGTTAACCCATGCCATACATAAGTCTTGCAGAGAAGTTTAAAACATATTATATTCAAAGAAAATAACTCACATAAAGAGAAGCTAAAAAATATGGAAGCTGTAGCTAAGAATAGGAAAAAGAATAATATCCAACACATGTTAACTAATATTCAATATCTATGTTTTAAGTTTTACCCGATAAAGACTATCTATTTCCTTATCGGTAAAACTTGAGAGATTATTGATTATTGATTAATATGTATTTATGTCTAAGCGCAGTGTAGTTCCGAACAGGGCTTTGTAATTCTAAGTTCGGGTGCTTGTGTTGTTAATGAGCGGTCGTGATGTTTTCCATATTTAGACCAGTGCCTTCTTCGTCTCGTCAAAATAAAAAAAGTTTAGGAACATATTCACAAAGGGTAGAAAGCAATTTACACACCACAATCTTGTTACCCGAGAAAGGACGCTGAGCGATACGTAGCATAAAATTCTGTTACGTTAAAATATACTGTTGCAGTGGCGAAGGTTGAAATTTTTTGAAAGGGAACTCGACTCAACATATTATAGGTACTATATGCATGAATGCAGTCTGCAAATCGTTCTTATGAGAATTAGCAAAGCTGTGATAACAAGTCTGTTTTTCAGTGTTGACGTCATGGCAGCATTCGCAGTGCGTAGACATAGGGCCGTTGTGATTGGTTAACATTGTTGTATCTCAATATTAGCCAATCACAACGGCCCTATGTCTAACGCAACGTACCCAACGGCACTGAGAAACAGACTTGTTATCACAGCATTACTCCGTCCTTAGATAAAACAAACGTCTATGAATATGGGGGTAAATATATAAATTCTACATGAAGGGAAGCTGGTAGAAATCTGGTTATATAAAGCCTACGCCACTGTACTGTCGTGTTTATTGTAAATGTTTCTTTTGTAAATATACTGTATTGTCGCAAGTGTATAACTTCATTGTGTAGGTGTAAGTACAATATATTACAATAGTTTACAATAGGTATAATAATATAAGTAACAATAGGTTTAATTGTCGGATAAAAAAGTATTTATACCAACTGATTCTCACCTTAGAGTCAATAAAATCGAAAGCTCAAGATGACAAACTTACACAAGGTTTAAACATCCAGCGAGTACCGTGGCTTTATAAAACACTTAAATATACTTCGTAAAGTAGTGAGAGTGACTTGAAACAAAATATTACCAGTAATTTATCAAGCGGCGATAGCCTAGTTGGTGGTGGAACGGACTGCCGAGACGAACGTCCGCAGGTTCAAATCCCAAGGGCACACACCTCTGACTTTTCTAAAAAATTATGTGTATATTCTTTGTGAATTATCACTTGCTATAATGGTGAAGGAAAACATCGTGAGGAAACCTGCATACCTGAGAAATTCTCTATAGGAGTTATGGAGGGTGTGTGAAGTCTCCCAATCCGCACTGGGCCGGCGTGGTGGACTAAGGTCTAATCCCTCTCAGTAGTAGAAGAGGTCCGTGCCCAACAATGGGACAGTATAGAATACAGGGCTGACATTATATTATTATTAATTTAAAATGACAATTCTAAGAAGTCTCCTGTAAAAAAATAAAGCTAATTTTCATTATTTATAAATGGAGGTTGTTATCTTCGCTTGTAATATTGTTTGAATACAGAGAAGTAAATATTTACCTCTTGATATATAATTCTAAAGTAAATAGTTAAAGTAAATAGTGGTAGAATTAGCAAATAATCTCTGTTTGACAATGGTTAGTGTAAGACATTATTATTGCTAATTATTTAGTGGAATATCCGTGAAAGAAAACATCATAAGGGAACCTATATACCTGAGAATTCTCCATAAGAATTGCAAAGATATGTGAAGTCGGTGGCTCTAGACCAGCGTGGTAGTCTCAGGCCTAAACCTTCTTAATGGTAGAGGAGGATTATGCTCAGCAGTGGACAATATATAATTTAGGGTTGGTGTTACATTCTGATATTTATTATATCCAGCTATCTTGATATAAACCATGTTCTTTGATCAAACTCAATATGGCGTACTGAATACTAAGAAATTTTCTAAAATATACAAGAATTTCAAATATCTCGGCATGCTTTAGACAGAATATTTCGGTTTATTGTCCCTGCATTTTAAAATGTCCAGACGATTAAAAACCAACAGACGCTTTAACTGCACAGAATATTGCGCATATTTTATGTACCCTGACATAGCGAGCATTCCTGACAATATCTAACGATACCTACTCTATAAATTTTCTTGCAATTTATTCATGTCGATGTATATGAACTGATGAGGTGTAATAAAACAATTTTTTTAGGAAAGCAAAATTTTAAAAAATTCATCGAAATTATTTGTTTCAGAAGTTATTTAAATACAATCTTAAGGAAAGTACCAACCCGTATTCATAAACAATACTATGGGGACACTCCGTGCGCCGGAACACATAGTATCGGCTAATTTCATAGTTTCCTTTAGTTTTGTTTAGCATTGTTTATCTGACATCCAACTGAAGTAATGTTGTATGTAAATATTAGCCAATCACAGCGCTCGTATGCCTATGAACTGCAAAAGCTGTCATGCCGCAGTCACTGAAAAACAGACTTACTATCACAACACTGCTTCGTACTTAGCTAAGTAACGTTTGTGAATACGGGCCTTAGAGATATTTTTTTATTGTTTTGAGAATAACATTATTTTTCTTGCAGTGAACCTGTCGGTGGCGGACGCGATGGTGTCGACTCTCAACGTGACGTTTAACTTCACCTACATGTTAAACTCGGACTGGCCGTTCGGACATTTCTATTGCAAGTTTTGCCAATTCATCGCAGTGCTTAGTATATCAGCGTCTGTTTTCACATTGCTCGCCATCAGTGTTGATAGGTGAGTGATACAATAAATCTATAATGATTTCTTATGTTTAAGCGAACATTTGATATAAAAATCAATCTATTTTACGGATTTTGTCGTGGTGTAATTGTAATTGTATTATACGTTTCCCCCGACGATTCGAAGACTGCAGTATTCGTGGTCAAACCGTGACCGCGAATAAAAAGTCGTGATAAATATGTTATATAATTTTGTTTCAATCAATAAATCTATGTTTCTCACAAGATTGCTTCTAGCACGGTTTTTGAGGTTCCCAAAATTGCTTCAATCGAAACAGTACCTAAATGAACAGAGTTCTAGAATAATGAATCTATATTCAGTTGAATGTTTTTGCCTATCAATGACGAATTATGTTACAGAAATTCAATTGCAAAATATAATATTATTAGTACCATTTCGGATACGAAAGTGTAAAAAACCAATAAAATAATCTATTTATACGCCAATTTATGGTTTATTAAAATATGTAAAGAGACAACCAAATATGTAAATGTGTCATTATTATAATTCCAATTTGAGTGTTCCTTAGAGAATTAATTAAAATATTATGCGATCCGAATTTCGACGATTCTAAAAGTTCTACACATTTTAATAGTTAATATAGAGCCTTATAAATTCTTTTAAAAAATATTCTCTAATTAACCTAATCACTGTTTAGTCTCAAGTATAATCAAATTAAATTCTAAGAATTAAGTAAAAAAAGGTAAGAAACTAAAACATTGTTTCATAAAGTTTATTAATGGGGCTAATTACGACTATTATAATAACGTAATTATTCTCTTATTACTAAATGCGTAAACCAAAATCGTATATAGTAAGCATTACCACATATATTGACTAAATCATGTATAATGCATGCGGATTGGATGGCTTAATTAGAAATGTGGTCCCTGTGAGCAATCTCTATGGAAAACTCTATATTAGCTTCGTCTTATAGTTTATATCTGCATCGATACATATTTATTACTTTCATCATAACATGATAGGCGTTTGTAGCTCCATCTGTGACAATCTGTTCCTGAGTTATCTCTTGTCTAGTGTTTATTTTTATCTCTTGTTAGTTAACACTATCTGGACTCCAGTCCGCTTACCATCAGATCAAGTGGTCATTTGGTCGTACTCGTATTAAAATTTTCATATATTCAGTTTTATCAATGAGTTTTTGGAATTTTGGGCGGAATTTGCTTTCTACATTGAACACAAATTTTGCGTGTTTATATTATGGGATTGCTTATCTTTGAGTAGTAATTATCTTTTAATACGATTACCGAATTATAATAATATTTACGTTATCTTATTAGGTCGCAACAAAAACATTTTAAGTTATTGAACATGTGGGTCTGCAATAATTCATAAACACTTATGATATTTAGGTGTAAATATTATGTCAATTTCACAATGAAGGTAACTATGAAGGTAGTGTCCTTCAACAGTTAAAAAAAGTCTAGCCACCTGTTCATTTTACATTAGTGTAACGTAAAAAATAATTAATTAGTGAGAGAATTACCTTAAAGTATAACTTAAACATTGTCTCTACGAAAGTAATGAAAAAAGTTATAATACACGTCCTTAAATCAAGATTAAGTACTTTCAAACAATATTTATATAACCATAAAAAAGTTTATTGACATAGAATTTCGTGATATTATATTCCTGCAAGCGAGCTGTAGAGATTTAATCAAATTTCTTTGCTTGTAAAATTTTACAAAATATCCTTTCTTTTACATTTTATCGTCTTTTTTCAATTAAGGAAAATTAAAACGGTCATTAAGCGGAGCGGTAAATAACTTTTGCGTTTTCTTAAATAAACCCAATTAATTTGTAATTTAGTATTCATAAAGATGATTTTTTCGGAGAAGAAATTATCCGCCGCGTCTGTTTGCTTTTCTTTAGTTGTCTAGAAAGAAGTCTTTTCTTAATTATATCCCTTCTATTAAATACACTTGACTAAACCCATTAAAAGTTCCTAGGATGGTTGTATCATATTGTTATACAGCGTCATTTTGACATTGCGTTACTAAATACTCGTCTTCACCTTTGCTGACATTGTGCCAAAACTTATCCATTAATAACGAATATTTTCACCATAAATCCTGGTTTTAGTTTTCAAATTTTTTGATCATTTTTTTTATTTAATGCGAATATGGCGTGTGTGTGTATGTATTTTTGACTGAAAATATGATGCTGATGCTGCGAGAAATTATCTTAGAGTAGTAGTTGTGGGCATTAGGGCGCGTAAAATTAAAATTACTTTATATTAATATTTATTTTGTTCGAAACTGACACTTTTTTATTTAACATCTATAGCAATAAGTTACTTATTGTTAAGTGTTATTTTCAGGTAGATAAGTATGTGGTTTCATTCAGTAACGCAACGTCAAAATGGCCCTGTATAAAAGCATCAAGTTTATGCAGATAACCGTAATATATTCATGTATTTCTTAGCTATATAAATACGAAACTAGTGTTATTTTTGAGGAACGTAAGCTATGTTTTTATCAATAATTATTGCAAAGACCTCCTTTTACACTACTAGTTACTGCTTCTATAGTTTGATTGAGGTTATTAAATTACTTATATGCTTTTCTACAGGTATGTAGCCATCATGAGTCCGCTACGACCTCGGCTTGGGAAGAGAGCAACCTTGGGCATCACAGCAGCCATCTGGGCTTGGAGCTCCATCATCAGCAGCCCCAACCTGATATACTTCACCACCGAAACCGATTTCTTGCCAGATGGAAACGTCAGGTAAGAAATTACACTTAAAGTTTTAGAAAAGAATTTAGGACTCGTCTTCAAATGTATCGGAGTTTTAGTTTTTATACGACTGAACAAATCGTATATTTGTATATTTTTCTTACAATTTGATATAATTTACATGGAGTAAACTTCAGATGAAGGCCACCGCGGGAATTTGCTCGGTATGCCGGTGTGTACAATATAGTGTTAGGGACCCGATCCAATGCTCACACGGACGAAGCTATATTCCCCAGTGTCAACATGGGGCGTGTGGTGGTAGCGATAAAGTGTTTATTCCTACGATTAAAATAAGGTTTATTTTACAGTAGCCAACAATTACGTGCAAGTCCAATTGATTTTAGGGTTGTATGACCAATGATGGCCCGCTTCCTATCATAACTATTTTTATTAAACCTTAAAACTCTACAAAACTATTTCAAATTATGTGGGTTTTGTGTTTCTGCGACCAGAGGATATAACATCTGCAATTGGTTCCCAATGCACTTCTATTTTAAAAATATTTGACATTTTTCTGTGGAAATATAAAGCGGTAAATTGCTGGTGGTAGGATATAATTTAAAACCACCCATAGTGGCCTACGTAAGTGTATCGCATTCCGGAATCAGCTTGTATATATCGGGTTCCTAGAGGCCGACATAATTGTGTCGACTGCCGAGGGCTAATCATCTCTCGTCATTGGGCATTCTATTGGTACCTCCATTCTGGGATCAGCCTGTATATATCCAGTTCCAACAGGCCGGTGTAATTGTGTCAACTATAGAGAGCTATATATCTCTCGTCATTCGACAATCTATTGGACCCACCTCTGCTAACCATCAGGCACAGTGTGGTCACTTTGTCAAGTTCGTATAAGGAAAGACATTGCCTACCCAAACGACACCTCGCATACGACCTACGACCAGACCCATTGGATTTATTTCAAAGTTCCAGCAAAATGACACTTATATTTAAGGTATAATGACTCAAATTATTTACCCAAAACTTTAACGTCGTATGTTACATGTTATCCGGAAAGTTTAATGTTTAACCTTATAACCGTAATAAGGGACTTATTACCGCACAAGGAATAAACACCACATTACAAAGTAGGCGTCAAATTAAGGGCCTATTTCGCTTCTTGTTTTATTTCCATTAATGCGTAAACTTGTAAAATAGATGATTGTTCCTTCTTGTTTAATTTAGTTTTCTTGTTTTGTAAGCGAACACTTTGTAATTTTAAACATCAAAACTGATTAATACTTGAATTGTTTGTTGACGGAAACATAATTTATAAGAGAAATAAACCAGTGTATTTTTGTTAATAATATAATTAAAATAACAGTTGTACAATACATTTCTAGAACACGGTTGTGTTCAATATTTATCCTTATTGTGTTTAGTTTGACAAACTAACATATTTTATAATAATAAAAGTAATATTAAATGTTTTTATCTTACCATCTTTTGATAATACGTAATGAAGGACTTTTGCGTTAAACAAAATATATATTAGACAGAATAATCAAGAGACTGATGTACGAAATTATAAGAACATTGTTATCAGCGAGCTCATTCTTCTATTTTATGATTTCTGAACGTTCTTTTTCAGTTCAATCACATTCATAATGGTTAATATAGTTAACTAACTTTTGCTCGTAACTTCACCCCTTTAAAAGATATTTAAAAAAAAATAGCCCATAAAAAGTAGCCGAACTCCTTCCCAGAGTCTCAAATTATCTTCATACCAAATTTCCTCGAAAACAGTTCGCCAATTTTTGAGTTTCTAAAGTTCAGATTAACAGTCGTGTCACCCACTTTATTTAATATTAAATAAATAATTTATTGAGATAATTTACAACTAGTAACTACAAAATATTAAATTCCACAGCATAAAATGTATCGCCTGGTACATATTAGTAGCAGTTAAAACTTCATATGAACTACTAACCTCACTTATTTTATTTCGCAGGCGCGTGTGTTTCTCCGAGTGGCCGGACGGCATAACTACGAGGTCCCACATGGAATATGTGTAAGTTACTTTATGTACATATTATTTACATAATGTTTGACTTGGGTCTGCTTTTATTTTAGTTAACCACACAAATTCGCGACAGTAGTTTATGTTAACACTGCAGTGGCAGAGGGTCCGTATAGTCCGATTCCTCCCGGCCTTCCTTTATGTAGAATCTAATTATCATAAGAACGATTTGCAGACAACATTCATGCATATTGTATATATATTTTGTCGTGTTCCCTTTCGAAAAATTCACCTTTCGCCACTGAAACATAAAACAGGATACAGCCAAAATAGTACATCTAATAACTTTATATAATAAAATAATAACAAGTCTAGGTTGTATCCCTTACTATATATAATGTATACACACAATGGTAAATATAAATAAGATGAAAAAAATATTTAAAAAAACATATTGCAAAGTTCAGTAGTATGGGGATCTAAAAATGTTCAATTATAAAAAAAAACAAATAGCCAGCAAACATAACACCGGTCAACACGATTTTTGAGTCTGGCTCCTGAATGTGAAATTTTGGTTTCTCCTATGTTACAAATAAATAAAAAAATAACTGTTCCGATCAAAGTTTGCTTTTGTAGAAACTAGAGCAGTTTTACTGAGTTTCAAAAAACATATACAATTTTTTATACTTTCTCTGTAATTTTATTTCAAATTACGATAAAAAAAGTTTTTATTGAACATCAAAGTCTTTTTTATACAAGAATTATGACTAATAATAGCCAACAAATAGAACATAACAAAAAAACATGTTCAAAAATGATTTTTTTTTAATGGATCTTTTATGTTTGTGTGCGTATTAATCCCCAAATGTAATCTCCCATCATACTCTCGTTGTACTGCCCTTGGTAATGTCGTTCAAAGTCCATCATATCTTGGTAAAAACGTTCTCCCTGCTCCTCTGAATAGGCACCCATATTATCTTTAAATTTGTCCAGGTGAGCACGTAGCATATGGAGTTTATGGGACATTCTGCAGTCCATCAATTTAAAACTTTCAAGCACAGTTTCAATGAACTCTTCATAATTGTCGACTCTGTGATTTCCAAAAAAGCAATCGACTACTGCTTTCAGACGTTTCCAGGATTATTTTTCATGAGCAATAAGGAATTTTGTGAAATCATCGCTGCTCATTATTTGTGGTCCAACGAAAATACCAGTTTTAACTTTAGCTTCAGATAATTTGGGAAAAAATCTCTTTAAATATTCAATAGCTTCAAAATTATGATCTAGAGCTTACACAGATTGCTTCATTAGCCCTCACTTTATATGTAACGGTAGCATCAATATATATTTAGGTTCTACTATTGGTTTCACTTTCACATTATATTTCCCAATTTGAAATTAACACAAGCACCGTGAGGCACCCTTTTCTTATCTTGATTCCGTATTTTGAGGTTATAATAAGCGTCATAGGCTTCGCAATGCTTCAAAATCGTTGCCAAAGCAAATTTTTTGCTTCTTACTTTAATAAATTCACCGAAAATAAAACAGAATTAATCAAAATCATGTTTACACTTTCTTGGTGCCATTTTCTAACCAAGTACGACATAAAAGTCGGTTTTTACAACTCAAATATATTTTTTTTAAATAGTAATAGACTAGTAAACACTCACTACTGCCGTTCAGACATAATTCACAATTTGCAATTAATATGATCAAAATGCTACCGCGCCTATTGCTCATAAGAATCAATTAAAATCTTCAAAACGTACTTATCAACATAAATCAGACAAAAGCAAACTTTAAGAGTTAAAAATGCATATCCGAGTGTTTTTCGATGTTTGGAATCAGAATTCAATCATTAGAACAGAAACACAAAAAAAAAATTTTTTTTGTCGACTTGTGTAATTTATTACATATTATATGTTATCACATATTAGAATTTATCTAGCATTTTTGTTTTTAACATCAAATTATATGGATATATAAAATTTAATCTAGTTCTATATGCTATTTTTATACATTTTGCCACCCCGCTAAAAGTTCTGCCCGGATCAGGTCACCCATACAAAACACCTTGACTATTCCACTGGAATGCATGCTGCTAATACTAAAAAGACAAATAATTGAGATCATAGATACTTTTATAATTAAATGAAATCCAATAGCGTGATAGAAATTTGAAGAACACGCCCGAGGAATAGAATTTCTAATGAAAACTCCTACACTAAGCAAGTTGATATAATCACAATATCATCAAACAGATCACAAGTGTTATTTAATTTGTAACGGGAGAACGCCGCTCTGAAGGGAATTTCTGAAGTCGTTTTATAATATTGTTCTGATGAATTTGTATGTAATAAAAACTGAGTAATTTAAGTACGTTCAAGTGAGCTTTAACGAAAAAGAATTATAGTGATTAGTATGAGAGTGGATCATGACACGAGCCAAGTAAAAAAGGCTCATTCTACGTCCATGCTGGACGTTTTTGTCGTTTGGTTACATGCTTACAATATTAAAGTCAATGGTCAGTCATACGAAGTAAATTATGGAGTCATCCACACTACGTAAGAGTAAAAACGGAAAACCTAATGAGTGATGAATAATTAATAATTCTTTGCTCCGAAATGTTGTGTATCTATTAAGATATAGGTCTACATATTTATGAAATGGCGCACGCCAGTCCCCAGTTAAAAATCCATTTTAATAAACAAAAAAAGTACACAAAAACAAACATTAAAATCATTAACGTAATGAAATTTATGCATGAAAAAAGTTTAAATATCTATGTTCTGCGCTGATGCCGAGCCTGCTGTGTCATTTAATTCATAAATCCGAATTTCGTGGAACTTAGCAGCCCATAAGTAACTCTCGGCTGACTTTGCAACTATCAACTTTTGCCTAATCGTTGAGAATTTATAAAATGGACTAACGAATGAGTGCACATTGCTTCATCATCGTTAGTAAGCTTAAAAATTTTAGGCATAAAATTCATATTCTTTATTCAAGAATTCAGTAATTATTGTTACTTGATTTATAATGGCCGATGTAGTGACATTCTTATTTTTATAATTTGTTTTAAAATTACAAGAACATAGGTTTCTATATTTGAAACCATATTGTATTTAAAATAAATTCTTTCAGATTTGACATTAGGCTTTCCAAAAAAAATAAATCACGTCTATCGCTAAAGACCCTCATGAAGACCAACCACGGTAACCATCAAAAAAAGGCTACACATTTTTTTCGACCAAAAATTATACAATCCCAATTTATCTAACTTATTCATACTGTAAACTTATTATACCCTAATTCATGATTGATTTAGGACCTATAAAAATTATTTAATTTTTTTTTCCGCTCACCAATCTGCAGTCCTTAACCCATCAAACAATTGCAGGTACAACGTGATGTTTATGGTGCTGACGTATTTCATGCCCATCATGGCTATGACGTACGCGTACTCCAGGGTGGGGGTTGAGCTATGGGGCTCGCAGTCCATCGGGGAGTGCACACAGCGACAGCTCGACAATGTCAAGAGCAAACGAAGGGTAAGAATAAACGTTTAATTGAGAAGATTCGAGAACAATTCAGAGATTTCAACAAAGATTTAGGGTGATCATAAAGTATATTCAAATACTAAATTTAGTATACAAATAACTCTTTCGAATCAATTATTCTATGGAAATTCGATACGATATTACGGTCGACGTCACATGGGCTATATATAAATCTCTTAATAAAAAACTTATTTGAATTTATGATGTATGAAAAGATACAGGCTTCTCGTATGCGAAAACCTTTTTGAATAGGTATACACAACAATGCCTGCCTTTGTCGCTGATTAGCTGTGTGTAAGGACTGTTGTGTATGGACGTTGTGCTGTGTACCTACGGTTTGAAGGATATTGTAGCTAGTGTAATTACCGCAGTGTTGGCTTTGTCAATACACTTTATAGACCGCAGCCTAAGAACAGCAGCGGCTTAGGATGCGGCATATTTTAAAATAGGGGTAGCAAATGAAGCCAACTCTCTGAAAACTGATTGGTCACCATTCCGTAATAGACAAAGCATGTTACCTCATAACGAAGCAATTAGTGGCTCCAAAAAATAGTCTAGCTGCTATTGTTATGGGCAATCGTGATGCTAACTACAGCTGTATTGTAAAAATGACAACAAAAATATATAAGTTTCACAGAGATTTACATTTAATTCCAGTGTATTTCATAAATATAATATTAATAAGTTTTTCTCGCGGCTTCGCCCACGTGAAGGGGCTTTAAGGGATAAAAATACCGCTATATATTTTCGTGGGAAATGAGTAGCCTATAATCTTTCCAGGGTATTAAACTATCTCCATACCAAATTTCAGTAGATTTCGATACAATCGATAAAATACAGACAGATCGAAAGGGGGACTTTGTTTTATAATATGTATAGATGAAATTGTGACTTAAGTATATCTAAATTCGAATGTTGATCACAGAATGAAGCTAGCCATATGTTCACATTAATATTCCTATTGTGCACAATAGCGTCATGAATACAATTATGTATCTGTCCACGACAATTGCAAGAATTAATTACTACTGCATTAGAACATGAATATTATAGTGTTATAAGTATATTGATATACAATACTTATATAAAGTCCTATTACGTAAATGCACTTTGGGATCATTTTCCTTCCCAGTTTTTATCGGAGGTAACACTTTTGGAAACGTCAATAGGAGCAACTACATGCTTACTAGAGGTCAACGTTCAAACTAAAAGTACATATACCTTTTCACTTAATAATATGACTAAAATGAAATAAACGAGAAAGCAATGTTTTTATTGTATAATGTATTACTGGCTTATTGTCGCCCAGCCCTAACTCATAATAATAATATAATAATATCAGCCCTGTATTATATACTTGCCCACTGCTGAGCACGGGCCTCCTCTACTACTGAGAGGGATTAGGCCTTAGTCCACAACGCTGGCCTAGTGCGGATTGGTAGACTTCACACACCTTCGAAATTCCTATAGAGAACTCCTCAGATGTACAGGTTTCCTCACGATGTTTTCCTTCACCGTTAAAGCAAACGATAAATTCACAAAGAATACACACATTATTTTAGAAAAGTCAGAGGTGTGTGCCCTTGGGATTTGAACCTGCGGACATTCGTCTCGGCAGTCCGTTCCACACCAAACTAAGCTATCGCCGCTAATAACCGCCAGCCCTAACTCATAGGAATAAAAATTCATAAATTGAAAATCTTCTATAATTCTATTATGATCCACAAAAGTTAAGGCATTTAAGTGTTATTAAAAAACAAAAATAAGCAAACAGTTTGTCCGCAGGTTGTTAAAATGATGATCGTAGTGGTTGTGATCTTCGCTGTGTGCTGGTTACCGTTCCACGTATACTTCGTGGTCACCTCCTACTACCCCGACGTGGTCAACTACCCCCACATCCAGGAGATCTACCTCGGCATCTACTGGCTCGCAATGAGCAACTCCATGTACAACCCCATCATTTACTGTTGGATGAATTCCAAGTAAGTCGGTACTTTAAATTAAATATTTCGATTCATAATGGATTGTTATATCTTTAGCAAGTTTATTGATCGAAGATTTACTGTTTACAAAGTCGTGCTTGTTAAACCGTTCACTCTATATACTATCACATCATGATCATACATGGGAACATAATAGTTAGCTTTGATTTAGAGGATACTTTTGTTTTCAATAAATATATTTTGCATAGGTTCAGACGAGGTTTCAAGCAGTTCTTCTGGTGTTGCGGAGCGCTGGGTGGCAGCGGGCTGACAAGACACCGAGCATTTGGTGGAGATCGGTTAGACAGATCAATGCGATCGCTTTCACCAAGCCGGAAAAACGGCACAAGTAAGACAAAAACATCTACACTACTTATCTTTGAACTCGTTATAATTTTGTAGCTTTTAATTGATTTTATTACAGTTACAATTACGTAGACACAGTAGACATAGCAACGCGTTTATTGTTTAAACAATATCCTCCCAATAACTTATTCATATAAATTGAATTTCCGGGAAACCGACCGATGAATCCATAGAAATTTAAAATCAAACCAAAAACCTCATTGACTTTAGAGTCTAAAAGTAATTCATCTACTAATTTATATTTCATTTTTTTCTACGTCTCATCTATTTCCTTTGTATAGAAACCATTTCTGACTCATTCTTTTCAAACTGCCACAGTTTGCACTCAGCCCCATACATTAGTTTTACTGTTGTATTTTAAATCTGTATTTCAACACAAGCCCTCTTCTTCTTCATAGGTTTGTTCAAGACGACAAAATTCATGAAAAACCCGCCAGGCTCTCCCCACTTGCTTCATGCAAATAAAATAAACAAGTAAGAGTATGCGACTCTATTCAGTACATGAATAATTTAATGGGTGTTATAAAGGGCGTGGCGCAAACGCATTCGCTTTGAAAACAAAACCAGTAGTTAGACTCGTCATATCCGTTCAACTGTTCTATCGCCTTTCGTACTCGCTTCCTCACCCACTGGCTTCTATTTCTCAACTATTTTCAATTCTTTGAGCGCTTCCGTTGGCCAAATCTTGTTCTAAATCAAGATCCGTAAATGACCGGAAAACGATAGGCGATACATGTGGATCGTTTTACGTTGTTCATTATTATTACAGGCACGATTCGCATTTCGATGCATAGCACTTACAACAACACGGTGATGAGCACGGCCTGACAGCGGCGTGGCACGGGCGGACTGTTCGGCGAGTGCGCTTCCAGTGAGGCGCAGCGGGCGGGTGTGGAGCGCACGTGGATATGACGCTCCTCGCGCGCGCCGCTCGCCGCGCACTCCGCGCCCGCCCCGCCCGCGCCGCACACCCCGCACACCCCGCGCTCCTCGCGGAAACTTCGCGCGCCACTAACGCCGCAAGACCTTTACGCGTAAACCTTATCGGACTTATTGCAAAAATCATGTAAATAATATATTTAATTAATTATGAGACGATGTTCCGATAAGTCCTAACCAATGCAGGCAAAATAATTTATATTTGAACCCTGTAGAAATTTACACTTAATTTTATAATATAAGTATATGCGAGAGAAAGTTTTGTATTCTTGGTACTAATATTAAGCGCATATTCCATGAAATAATTATAAAGCGTACAATGTCTGTAATAAATAAAGTAGGTCACACTTAATTAAGGCTTCTAGTCTTCTACTTATAGCTAAGCTATAATTCTAACTAATTTTAGATAATAAATTAGATCAAAAACACGTACCTTTGAGGCTACATGTACATAATTAATGATAAACCCTTGTATGTGTAATTCATAAAATTCAGCATGTACAAAACACTACCTAAAACTGAAACAGATGTTAATCAATAAATGTCTATCATTCCGTTTTCAAAAATAGGTATCTCTGAAACGAGCCGACAAGCTCAGGTAGACTATAAAAAAATTACAGCGATCGCATGTGACACATGTCACAGAATTGAATATAGTCAGAGCACACCATTTCGCCAACCGAAACGTTGTAAAACTCGTTAAAAACACGTTGCAGTGGTTCATACAGTTGTAACTTGAACAAGAACACACGCAAGTATTGTGAGTAGTAACTAGTCTTCTAAACAATTTGTCAAACGATAAACTATATATCTAGAGACCATCTAAAAAATGTTAAGTTGAAACTGTGAAAATGAAGTGTATTATATTGCGGTAATGGAAGTATTTGAGTGAACTGTGGCAGTAGCCAATAGAGTCCTTAGTCAAATAATATTAAATCACACAGAACATTTATTTTTTATCAACAACCACAACAAAATTGAAAAAATAAATAACTCCAAAAACATTTCATTGCAAAAGAGATAAAATGAACATGATGTCTAAACTAACATTAATTTCATCATAAATGAGATTTATGATAGTGATGATGTTTCATTCGCGTTTTTAAATCCGATATTTTATAACTTTTTTTGAATATGAAGACTTCAGATTCGTATTATAAAATGTACAGACAAATCCGGCCAGTACGTTTTTTTATTGAAACTGAAAGCTAGTGAATCGCGAGTATACAGCCTTTTAAATATTCTGTATAGATCCGAATTCAACTTTTCACAGTGCTCATATTTTGCGAATAAATCTCGCTTTTGTATTGATTTTAATACTACGCAGACGCCGTGAAATTTATGTTATAAATTATATTTTTATATATTTTACAAGAAGTATTTTAAAACTCAAATATCAATTAAATAAGTTCGTTTTATAATGTTAGATATCTATTGTATAAATAAAACCGAATACCAAAGATTTTTTTTTTAAATGTATTAAACAAATATATCTTTGTTTACCTCGAAAGCTGTAGGGGTCACATGTGTAAAATAAGATTTTTTTTATTGTTCATGAATTGTAGACTCTTTTTATATTACCGAATCAATATTTATCAATTTCCATTTCTTATGATGTAATCTTTATTATCATACTCCACGTTTTTCATTTATTTTTTTGTAATTTGTTTAGTGTATTTATTATATATTGTTTATACTTATCTTAAAATCTTCATTCTCAGGGGCCCTTTTCCGTCTATGGCGGCAAAACCGTCTTCTGCAAATTTACGGGCGTTCTAATCGAAGGACAGCTCTCATAATATGTGGTTTATGTAAATAGGGGATTTTGTGGCGCTTACAACACCCATAATTGCAAAAAGACGGATTTGCCCCCGTAGAAGTAATAGGGCTCCTTAACCCTTATATTGTTATTTGTATATTATACATGTATATAGTAAATAGCTAGTTAATTTAGCGCGATAATTTAATTATTGTAGAAAGCTAGTAAGGTCAGCATCCCTATTCTATCTATACAGGCGTATTCGTCTTATTGCAATTTTGGCTCTACTAATCGAAAGACAGCTTTAACAGCCGTGTAGGTCGAAAAATCCACATTTACAGTCTTACCGGCTATTAACGCCCATAGTTGTAAAAAGACAGAATATATGCGCCCGTAGACGGAAATGAGTCCCCCAGACCCTACATCACATGTATATTATTATAAGTACATAGCTATACATGTCATCCTTTAAGGAGCTACTTATTTAATGTATGTACCCTCAAAATACCTAATTTTATATAATTGCAATTCTATTTATTAAAAATGCATAATATGGAGTTTTAAATTATTTTTCACGGCATTTTAATAATGTTAGATGTACAATTCCGATTTCCGAATCAAATAAAAATATGTAGGTATTTGTTCCTACCTATTATATTTTCGCATTTAGTGCTATAGTTGCGAACTGCTATTTTTGTATCCATCCTTTAAAAAACTTACCTCAACAAACAGATTTGTAAATAAGTACTGTAATGATTTTAATTGTAAATAAAATTATTGTTTTTTATATATTATGTTGTAAAGATATTTAGTTATTATTTAAAATGTTTGTAATATTTCATGTGTATAGTTAAAGTCATCGTAAAATTTTAAAATAAATTGTTCAAAAGTCTTGTGTTGTTTTACTTCACTAGCGATTCTACTTATATTAAGAAAATAGAATCGTTTACATCTATCATCTATGATATCGGTTTACGAATGAAACGAAATAAATGGAAGTTGGATTAATAAAAGATAATTTTTGGCAAGGGTGAACCAAACATTAGAGTTTAAAAAATTAACCAGCCCCAACAGAAAATGCTCTAAAAATAATAACAAACATCCAAACCAACAATTTCATACAACTGGTACCAAACAAACTCATCCATACAACAGCTGCGAGGATGTTTAAAAACAAAATACTTTTAGATATCTGTCGCCAGTGACAAGTTCCGCCTTATCTCGAAACGTGGAACAAGCAAGTTCGCACAATGATAAATGGGAGAGTTGGTCCGCGTAACCAAGTTTTACAAACTGATTCTACATCTGTGTACCAGTAAACTCTGCCTGTGGCTGTCCGACAATGTTTCCTTTTATGTTTTTAGGCTGTTCTAAATTCAAAATTATTTTTGAGCTGAGACGGGTATAAGAACTTTTTAAAAATACTTTGTTTATTTTTTAAGTGTTATATTTTTAAATAAATTATGTGAAAAATGGAACGTTTTTCTAAGTCCTACATTTTTAAGTCTTTCAATAAACATGTTAATTAACCACACTTAAGGTGGTAGCTCAAGGTCCATTTTCATACATTTTGTTTCGGCTTTAATCTGGGTAACTAAACAAGTATTGGCAAGTAAAGAATTTAAATTCACGTCTAGTTAGTGATTAGTTCTCGCAGTTGAAAGAAAAACGTAAAAATAATTAATAATCATGGATATTTCTGCCTTTAAAATTTCGTCATATTAAATTTTTTTACGTTTTTCTTTCAACTGCGAGAACTAATCACTAACTAGACGTGAATTTAAATTCTTTACTTGCCAATACTTGTTTAGTTACCCAGATTAAAGCCGAAACAAAATGTATGAAAATGGACCTTGAGCTACCACCTTAATTCGGCACCGATTCCTGCAAAGTAAAAACAGTTAAACCTTCTTTTTTGATAAAAGTTTGAAATATGCAAATTATTTTTAACTTATCTCAAGTTGTATTACACTCTCCAGTAATTATGTAATTCTGCACTATTTTCTTAATGTTGAACCTATCTCATCCAGTATGATATTTTTGATCAGAGCATAATTAACATCACAAAAGCCGGGTAGATGTTTGGTTATAAACTAAATGCATCACGTGCTTTGTCAGATTTTAATGCATACATATGAGGTTTTTATTCATAAGTTCCAAAATAAACTGCGCTATGGACATCCATAATCACAAAATCAAATAGAGACTGAAAAGTACTAATAAGTTTTAAATATTATGGTTTAAAATGATAATTACTATTAACATTACAATAACTTGATCATTTTTAATTCCGGGTTATAGCAATTATCGAAAGTTTCGTCTATTATTCGATATAATATTTTTTTTTAAACACTGCTATAATAACTTTCATTTCATTTCAAGTGATAACTACGAAGAGATTATTAAATGTAGAGAATAATGTATAAAAGATAAAAATGGAGGACATAAAATGGCTAACAATGAAACCAATAGCAGAAAAGTCGATACAATACAGAATATATTTAAAATGCAATATACCGTATCAAGAGAACGTAATGTAAATCGAAATTAATAAAAACAATCGGCTAAGATGAAACCAATTTGCAAGTGCAAACATTTTAAAATATCTAGCTATTTTCACCGTTTGCTTTCAATTCTTCTTAATTAAACCTTTCGTTAATTGGCTAATTCATTTTCGATTCCTTTTAATACGTTTACAAATAATTAATCCGTGATAATCAATAGTAACTAATGACCCGTCCTAATACTTTGTATAAAGATAATATGACTGATAGTTAGTTCTTTTACATAAATAACGCCTACTTATTAAATGAGACGGAATGGTAAGCACATATTTGGGAAAACGGACTGCTGATGGAGCAAGCTTGTGTGAAGACCGTACTGGTTAGCACCGCTTTCGACATCCTTCTATAAGGTAGACAGATGGCTTGATAAAGGCCGCAGGAACAAGCTGGATGCAGGCCGTATTTGATAGATCTAGAAATCTTTATGGGAAGGCTATGTTCAGTAGTAGACTTTATGAAGCTGATGATTTATTTATTTTGAAGGCTAACAGAGTCGTAGATGTCCCAATTTTGAGGAATGGGAATCATTTAACATCAGGGAATCAATTGATAGTTTTCCAGATGAAAAAAAAAATATAAACGCTCCCACTAGTTTTCTTAATGTAATTCAAGTATTTTAGAATAAATCAGCGGAAATCATGCATTGTAGACCACTGGCGACTCGTGACGTTAATTTTTTTGGAAAATGTAAAATCTACAAACATGGGACAGTCACATCCGGTATGATACAGGCCAGCATAATTGTGGCGATTAGCGAGGGGTAATCATCTCACGGCTGTCGACACTGTCTGGCTGCAATCTTCTAACATCAGATGCAGCGGAGACACTTTGCCAAGCCCTAAAAGGAACACAAAACAACACAATATATTGCATTCAATAATATCGTCAATCTTCGCAATTTCGAGTACGCAGAAAAAAAACATAGTTAACATCTTTAATAATATGAACAGACAGGTCTACACTGATAATAAAACTTTTATTAAATGAATATGACTCATGTCTGAACTATTGTTCGTGAAAGTTTATTAAACAAAAGTTTCTGCTATCAACTCGGCACGAATGAAAGTTTTCAGAGAATGGTCCCGTTGCGCATTTGTACGGAGTAAAAATTTGTCCTTTATTCTAAAGAACATGGTATATCCGTATAACAAATTTGGATCCGTTCAAAGTTTCTTGCGTTTACTGCTTACAATTTTTCTGCAAATTTTCTAAAGATATGTTATGTTTCATATACCGATGTAAACTAATATATTATAGTATGAATACTACATACTGTTTGATTTGATTTTTGCGGTATGAGTTATTTTTCTTACATTCTTAATGCATTGCTGTGGTGAAAGGTGAAGTTTTTCGAAAGGGAACCCGACAATATGAGTACTAATATGCATAAATGTGATTTGCATATCGTTCTAATGATAATTATTGGATTCTACATAAATTCTGTATAAAGAATAGCCGGCAGGAATCGGGTTATATGGACCCTTAACCACTGCTGCATTATCAGCAGAACCTGATATCCCACCGAACGTACTAACAAAATGAGTCTGTGGAGCTCATGGGGTTTCCATATTTTCGTCATCTCCACGTTTAATAAAAGCCTTGTTTTCCATACATTGTTTATTGGTTGAATCACAATCACAGACAACAATCAATTTAATCAAGTCAAAACGTCGTATGTAAAACGTGTGTCACGCGCGGTTCATAGTTCACACCTCACGCTCGAGCCTACGCCGAGTGCCAAAGTGTGCGCTGCGTAGGCTTGGGTACATAATTTGAATGGTTGATCGCCACAAGTCTTTCTACACAGTATCAGCACGACGTGACGGCCGGCCCTCTATCACATCATGGGATAGAATACTAACGGTGAAAAGCGGGTGCACTGGTTAAAATCTCTGCCTACCCCTTATAAGATAAAGACGTAAGTTTGTACGCTTTTTATTTTTGTAGCGAAATATACATTCGTCTGTTCCCTCCTATAAATAACGATTCCGTCAACGCCAAAGACGTTTCGTCAACGTCCTTGTAATCAACACACAAGAGCTTATCAAAAGGTAATGTAATTCGAATCTCCTGCGTAAGATCACAGAAATGAAAATAATCGAGATGCCGTTAATGGTTCAGTATCGACCGCTGATGGGGCGTATTTGGTTTAATTAAGTAGGGGGCCATAGGAAAAGTAAATTTAGATGTCAGGCTTAAATCGTTCCTGCTAATTCTTTAAAGTAATAAATAAGGGATATTTAATTGGTTTACATTACTTTTGACAAAATGAAAATGTCTTTTAAGTGAAATTAGATATGCGTATAGAGATAAAAAAGAAATTAAACAACTTTAGTTCTATAATCAAAAAAATATATATCTAAATCCAATTCAGAAATTAGCACTTTATGTTGTTTTATTATCAGGAATGGAGAGCTCGTATATTCTTACGGCAAACTGTAAGTTCAAGCTACTGTCAAATCTATGTGTGAACTTGAATGAAGATTTTACTAAAGACTCTATTATCAATCGATAAAATAAATAATATCGGCCCTGCATTATATACTGTCCAACTACTAGACACGGCCTCCTCTACAAATGAGAGGGTCGTAGTCCACCACGCTGGCTTAGTGCGTATTGGTAGACTTCACACACATTCAAAATTCCTATAGAGAACTTCTCAGGTATACAGGTTTCCCTACGATATTTTCCTTCACCGTTAAAGCAAGCGATAATTCACTAAGTATCAATCGATTCTATAAATCTAACATCAACCATAGCAATATCCGGATTCAAATGAACAAATCACATTACCATTGAAATCTGTAATTGCTAGATTTTAATATTTTTTATATGAATCTCCTTAAACTAACAACAGATAAGTAGTCTACCAATAGTCTAGAACATCGTATTATGTTGCAGAAAACAAATATCAATTAAACGCAGTTGGCAATATGCCGAGTCTGGTGAAAGGTATTAACTGTTCTACTATCGATTCCATGGTAAATAGAGCTGTAGCCGCTTCGGTAAATGTCTCGCATTTGCCTTTCTGAAGTTTGAAACTCGATTGTCGTGTAATTAAAACACGTTCATTATTACATAATTATAAACTGCTTTGGTGGTGTAGTTGTAATTGTACAATGTGGGAATACGACTACAGCGCTGAGATCCTGGGTTCAGTTCCTAGGTCGGGACAGAAATAATTTTGAATGGGTGTTTCAATTTTTAATTACTCAGTCGCAGCTCGGAGTTGGGAAGTTGGCGGTGTGATAATTCCGTGCTTCGGAAAGAATGCAAGCCGTTGGTGTTGCGCCTGATCTATCTCCGGTCATGTTGGATTGCCGTCTTACCGGACTATGAGGGTAAGGAATAAAGAATGCACCTGTGTATTGCATACATACACGTGCACTATAATACCACATGCGTACGTGGCTAATCTCCGCTGAGATTGCCCGCCGTGGCCGAAATTCGATTAAGAAGGAATGATCACCTAACTATTTAAGATCCTGAGCAAAGTGTGAAATAATCAGCACTTTCAAAAGTTAGAGACTGTTTATTTGTTTTGTGAACGCCCTAATGCAACAACCTGGTCCGATTCTGAAAAATCTTTCACGTATATGAAATTAGTAGCTACATTTTCGTGAATGTTATAGGCTACATTTTATACTGGGGGCCGGCTTCCGGACTTTTATTCATTTAAAGACGTGAGCAGAAATATACAATGGAGATTATTAATAAAAAAATAAAAAAAAACTTTCTGTAATAAATTTTACATATTCCATTAACAACATTCTAGTTGATATAATATTATATTACAATATAATAAAATTTAATAAATGTATATCTAAAATATGCTAGTAGGTACTATAACTATAATTCACTGCCAGGAAGCTATCCCGATATAATTGAAAAAAAAAGAAAGATTTGGCAAAATGCCTGAACCAAGCAAATTGGGTTGTGTTGCATTTTCGTTGTAAATTTTCTTAAGTGGAAATCCAAATAGCGAGTGAGGTCAAAGCTAAGCCGATCTTAAGGTTTTGCTTACATTAAACCAATCTGACTTCCACCATGGCTTGTTAATAAGAGTTTTCTTATTCTTATACAGTATTCGGTAATGTGTAGGCGACGGCTTACGACAACAATTGTTATTATTATCATATACCTACATATGTGTGATAGACTAAATATTTTAATTATAGTCTTTATACTTTTAGCGATACTTCCAATTAGTTATAAAAAAATCTGTTTGTATATGGTATATTTCGGGTATAATACTTATCTCTCCTTCTTCTCGAACGGGTTGAAAACCGATATTAAGCATGCAGCTTGGAGATGTCGTAAAGGTCATAGACTAATATATAATACTGGAAATAGACTGGCAACTCTCAGTTTGAAATTTCATAACGTTGAGCGACATCTGGACGCCATACAGGGAAATAAAATAAATATACCTATGCATGTATATGCATATATAGGTTTCTAACTTTCAAAATAATATATTTAATTCTATGTCGACCCATCGGTAGAAAAAGTCGTAATTGTAAAACACTGGTTCTGAGTAACAATTTTTGGAATATAAAATGCTGTTATGTAAATAACAAATTAGGAATTTATTTTATTAAGTGTCAGAATCAGTGTTTTGCAGATAAACTTTGTTCTACGTGTGGGTCGAAATGTAATGGTTTGACCCAATTCAAAGATAAATAATACAATAGTATATTTTAAACTAATTTATTTCTTTTACACATTTATTAATACATTGTCTGATGTTCCGGCACATTATGTAAAATGTTTTACAAACAACACTACACTGATATAAATAGTTCAAATTTCTTATAGAGGGCCTATCTAATGTATGTCACTAACACTTACACAAACACAGTCAATAGGTATTTCTTAAAGACGGAAGAACTGAAGCTCAATTCAACGTAAATATACAACAAAAAACAAAAATCACAAGAAAATGCGCACGAGTACACAAATTTACCGACAGAAAAATATCTTATGACGTTTATTAGAAGTTGCTATTGTTTGTTAGCAGTAAACTACTATAAAATACTAAAAATATTGCTATTCGTCCAAATTTATTTTAAAATTATAAGTATTGTAGATAACTTTTATAGGAAGTAATAAAATTTATTTTTAAAGCATAACTGCTTGTTTAGTTCTAGCTTAAATAAAAAAATACCAGAATTATCAAAATTTATACGTACTAAAACTAACATATAATGAACTAGTCACACTGAGAAAAGATATTAAGAAATTAGTGCCATGTGTAGGGGAGAGATGGCGCTTATTCTAAAAAAAAATAATTAGTTCGAAGTTACCAGGGCATGGTAAAGGTGCGATGCTAAGCATAACGACAACGGAATCTACGAAATCATACTGTTCAATTTAAGAATTAGAATTACATTTAGTTAGTCCATACAATCTTCTCTACAATTTGTTATTTTCTTCTTTGGAATTGTTCTTTTACTCACGTCCATCTACATAATTTCAAAAGAAATAAAACATGCAACTGGCACAGCTTAGGAACTACCCCATATTGTTCCATATTGTCTGCTATTGACGTCTATCACAAATTTTAGGAGATATTGAAAATGCTTATCGGAATTAAAATGAGTTTAACTGAGGAATATACGATTTGAAGGAAGAAAAGAGCTTTTTATTCAATGATAGATTTTAATTCGTCACTTTGTCCTAGACGAAATATAAAAAAAAAGAAAAACGAATCCTGATTTCCTTACTAGAAAGGTATATACTAAAGACGAATATCTTGTACATTAGTACGCATAACCCGGAGGAAAAGTCCCTACAAGGCATTTAACTTTCCTCGTGACTACGCAAAACTATTCTCAAAAATAAACTCACTACATACTTGAGTGCTTATTTTCTTTCAACCCTAACATTATTTTCTCGAGAAATCTTGAAAAAATATACCACTCGCTCCAACACACCCATACAATTACTTACTTTTATTTCTCTCGCAATTGTGTTGGTCTCTGGTTGAATGTAACGTTTGGGGTTCGGTATTCAGTTCGGAAAATAGGTGCAGAATTATTTTTATAGCCGTATATGTTTGGAGACTAACGTGGTACTGTCAAACAAATTGATAAATATTTAGGGACGAATAAGGACAGTATTCTTATACGTACATGGAAAAGTAATCCTACTGCACTTGATGGTAAGTAGACTGGGGTCTAATAAAAATATGTTGACTGACGAAAGATGACAACGCCTCAAAAGTCGACACAATTATGCCGACCTGTATTATAGTTACTAGCTATTTAGACAATTATTCGGTGCTTTATAATTTATATAGACGTTGTCAAGGTCGTTTCGCGAATACCTTTAGAAAACATGTTAGTTCCGAAATTCAAAAATAAATTTGATCACCATCTGTAATATTAAATACACGGGGCAGTTAGTAACACGATTGTCAAACACAGTAGGAAGTGTAATACTCAATAGTGGAGTTGAGACTGCTTGAGTATCTCAAGTATGTGCCTCGGTGACAGGAACACTCCTCAGAAATCATCTCGTATGATTACTGAACGCGTTGACAACACTAAGAAGTCATAACACAAAGGTAGACCTTATATCGTCTTACATAATACGTATATTACACAGGGTCATTTTGACATTGCGTTACTAAATGAAATCACAATATACTCGTCTTCACCTTTGCTGACATTGTGCCAAAAATCATCCATTAATAACTACTTAATATTTTCACGAAAAATCCTGGTTTTAATTTACAGTTTTTTTTACCATTTTGTAGTTTTATGCGTTATAACGTGTGCGTGGGTGAATTTCTAACTGAAAATATGATGGTGTCGCTGCAACGAATTCTGTTATAGTGGCTTTCGGATGCGAAACATTAAAATTACTTGTTATTAATATTTATTTTGTTTGAAACTTACACTTTTTTATTTTACATCTACAGCTTAAGTAACTTATTGTATAGTGTTATTTCCAAGTAGATAAGCATGTGGTTTCATTTGGTAACACGATGTCAAAATGACCCTGTATAATGTAAAATTGTATCAATGGCTGAACAACAAAATAATATATTCCTATGACCAACAATATGCTGTGACAGTTTGCAGCAAAGAGAATTAAAATACTTTCGGTTTGCAGTATGGGCCTACTAATATTCTATAGCTCTACAACTTAAATATTACATTTCACTTGTTATTTAAACTCTACTTAAGAAATTAATTAAGGTAGTATAATTGAAGAAAGCCCGGATTCTAACAAGGCCCACAATTCATATTTTTTTTGGAATATCATGCAAAAGTCACTCCGATTTTTGATAGTTCTTTTATTATTAAATAGGCTGCATAATATGTTATAACTTAGATTTTTTCTACAAAAGGTCTTTCTTTATGATTTTTCATGAAACGATTTTTAGATTTTAAAATTAAGTGAGCTATCAATGGTTCCGTAACCTTATTACAAATGAAAAAATAATGTACTCGGGTACTTATAACTGAATTTCTAATAAAGTTATTCAGAACGATTATACTTACATAATAATATCAACCTTGTATTACATACTGTCCCACTTTTGGGCACGGGCCTCCTCTACTACTAAGAGGGATTAGGGCTTTGTCTACCACGCTGGCCTAGTGCGGATTAATGGACTTCACACACCCTCGAATTTCCTATAGGGAACTTCTCAGGCATGCAGGTTTCCTCACGATATTTTCTATCACCGATAAAGCAAGCGATAATTTAAAAAAAAAATACACTAATAATTTTAGAATAAGCAGAGATGTGTGCCATTGGGTTTGGAACCTGAAGACATTCGTCTCGACAGTCCGTTCCACACCCAACTAGGCTATCGCCGCTTCATACATAATATTATGTAAGTGAATTCAAGGAAGAAACATCATCAAAATCGGTTTATAAACGAATATGTTATAATTGATCAAATATAAGTGTCACTAAGGAAATCGAACCCTCATCCACTATTTTCGTACCTCAACTACTGGGTCAGAGGTCATTATTAGCATAGGACGTGTGTCGGTACCTATATTGGCCTGTGGAAGATGTCTGGCTTGTAACTACAAAGAGCAGGAGAGGCTAATATTGACAGGACATGACACGTACCCACTGATTTGCATTCCTGATATTGAACTACACAGGACGTGCTACGTAATTATATTAAAGGAAATTGTTAATTTAATTTATAAAAATATGCAGATAATTTGTTTTTCTAAATTTTCTTTTCATAGCATCACGTCTCTTCCTTCTTCAAAAGTGGCCAGAAATTATAACGCAACCATATTTGGTCAAATACTTAAGTGTCTAAGTCAATTTCAATAATAATAATAATATCAGCCCTGTATTATATACTTGCCCACTGCTGAGCACGGGCCTCCTCTACTACTGAGAGAGATTAGGCCTTAGTCCACCACGCTGGCCTAGTGCGGATTGGTAGACTTCACACACCTTCGAAATTCCTATAGAGAACTTCTCAGATGTGCAGGTTTCCTCACGATGTTTTCCTTCACCGTTAAAGCGAACGATAAATTCACAAAGAATACACACATAATTTTTTAGAAAAATCAGAGGTGTGTGCCCTTCGGATTTGAACCTGCGGACTTTCGTCTCGGCAGTCCGTTCCACAACCAACTAGGCTATCGCCGCTTATAATTTCAATAATCAATTAATATTTTTAACCCGTCTTGCTTAAATCACCAATTCGATTATCTAATAGATTGGTATTTTGATTTCTGTATTATAAATAAAAGGTACCTAGCTACTATAGTATTAAAATACTAACGTGTGAATATTTCTCAAAATACATGTACGTAGATACGTAACGGTATAGTTTTTACAAAATACTATTACGATTTATTCCCTCTTACCTGTTTTTTTTTCGTTCATCTTAATACATTTATTTCACATCTTATAATAAAAAAGTCCCCTTATCTGTCTGTATGTTATCGATTTTCTTAAAATCTGCTGAAGGGATTTTACGAAATTTGGTATGGAGATCATTTCAGATCCTGGGAAGGTTATAGGATACTTTCTATCCCGGGAAGATATACCTATAGCGGGACTTTAATCCCGGAAAACTTCTTTACGCGGGCGAAGCTGCGAGCAAACGCTAGTATTTAATACAACGAATGTATTGAGACAACCAAAAAAAGAGGGATGAGACAGAATATTCGTAACGATTTTCGCTAACTCTCATGTTATTATAATTATTAGTAAAATTAAATCCATTTTCATATAATACTTAAATGGCAGGCCCGTTTCATGGAAACCTAAAATTGACAAAAGCATTATTATTCCTTATTTTTTATATAATATTTAATAACGATACTCGGAGAACCCTCATTATCTGATATTTCATGACTAAAGGTAACACATAATATTACTTTTTAGTAATGGGAATTTGATACTACATTCCGTTACAAAGAGAAATGTTCGAAGTATTTTTAATTTACCTGGCCATTTTTTACATAGACCTATTAATGAAAATAAGAACGTAGATATCTACATGTGTTTGGCTGAAACTGATAAATTAAGACTAGTGCCCTAACTCCTATAATTGTGGTTAGACCTTACTGAACTCCAAAGAGATTTAAGGATTAGGCTGAGTTTAGACTTAGTTCACAATTTTATTTCTTTAGGTTTTGTGGTGAAAACTACGACAAATACGCAATTTAGCCGAATTTAAATAAAGTTGTTAAGATTCGGTGCCATCAAGCACAGATTTTGCTGGTGGTAGGTATTGTGTATGTGAGGGTATCTGGGTAGGTAAATACCATCGCAGTGTTTCTTTCTTCCGCCAAGTAACAAAGTGCATGCATTGTGTTATATTCCGATCCAAAGAACATTGAAGCCAGTGCAGCGTAAACCAATTCAATCCTATTTGTTGTAATTGGTTGTAATTTTTTTTATAAATTTGATTCACTCTAAAGTGACGACATATAATGAATTTTAAGTAAGTTCTTTTGTTGGACAAAACAATAGGCAGTAACAATAACCGGCGGTGAGAAATTACTATGAAATACTCTGGCAGAAAAGTATAGAAAATAATTAAAGCCAAAGAGAATATAGCCACTACGTTAAATTTAAGCTTTCGTTGGCGAGAGCACAGCTAAATAAGTATCTTCACAATGCCTATTCCTGCCACAAAACGCAGTACTTAGGTGTGTTTTGTTACATACCTACTTTAAAAAAAAATCGAATGAGCCTTGCGACAGCTATGAATCAAAATACCCTTATAAAAAAAAATATTTCATTAACCTTCATACATCATCATCATCATCATCATCTCAGCCACAGGTTGAACATAGGCCTCCCCCAAGGATCTCCACGTCGACCTGTTGGAAGCGGCATCAACAGTACATCAACTACCAGAAAATTATACTTATATATGGAAAATCAACTACATCAGTCACTCAGATTCTAGATTAATCACTAGAGATATATATTTTTTTAACTTAGCACACTTCACTACAAAGAGTATTACAAATACTACGGCTTCACTAACTAAACCAATCAAAATAACACATGTGTAAACGTAACAAAAAAAATCTAATAGGTAATTTTTGAGATAGATCGAAAAAAGCGATTCAGATCGTTTATTGAAAATGACGGTATGTTTACAGTTGATTCATGCCATACCCTCTTGCTACATTTACACTATTGTGGTGGGTTTTTGAGTTGTAGTTTGCTGGTTATTGCATTTTCAATTTGTCCGCCAAATAAGATGTTCTTCTTGCTTACACCTTTATCATCGATTCTTATCACCTATTTTTAACATGCACGACTTTACACAAACTATTATGACGTTACAAAATTACTTGTGTTCCAACCAATCTGACAAATCCTTGAACAAATCCATAATAGTATGGCTACTCGTGTAGTCCGGCTATTATCTTGAGACCATAGACAACGAAACTGTCATATGGGATGAACGTCAATGAGGCAAAGACGAATCAAACGACAGCCATCTGCCATCAATCAAATAAATTATCCAATATGGCCGATTGCTTGCCATGGGGTTGTTCGCGGTTAATTTTTACAAATTCACTGTAAAATTTAATGTTATTCAATGAGATAATATTGCCTTACGATATAATGTAAGTCAATGCACCTAATGAAGACTTTTCAGCAAGTAAGATCTCACAGGAAGTAGTAATAAAAAGGCATAAAATCCTTGACATGCCATGAGAAAGTTGCATAGTATTCGCTGTACGTATTTAGGTTTAATTACTTGCTAACGTTGCATTTTCCAGGTGCGCTGAAGATGCCAGTTAACTCTGTATCGGAAACGAAAAAAGGTGTTGAGAGAACAAGATTAACTTTGTCATTAAACAGGAATAATGCGACTCATTTGAACAACGAAAATCAGAGGCCCAGCTATAAACCGAAAGAGAATTCAGATCCGCACAAATCTAGTGATAATAAAGAAAACAAGCCTCTGAAAAGGCCGTTCAAAAGTGTGTTCGCTAACACATTAAGTGCCGCTAAGAAATTGAAGCCTCTAAGTGAGCCATCGACATCTGCAGGTATGTATTGTGTAACCAAGCACCGGTATTCGTTACTCTAGTGTATGTACAAATCGCCGGCCGCTTAACAAATTCCGATTCGGTATATTCGAGAATTCTCTCTCTAATATTTTGTAGCTGCACACTCATTTATCTTGTAGAATATTATTGATACTTAAAAATATAATGCCTTATGTGTGAGTTTGATACTTATTGGCATATATACTTTTTAAAAATATCTTCAAATTATAAACATGAGTAATGTTGTCTTAGTGGTCATAATATAAGTCTGGTTTCTGTAATTTTTTTTTACACTTACTATCATACAAAATTTACACTAATAAAATAAATCTAGCATTTTTCTAGAAGCTCCTTTCAATATAATACTGATCAACAATAACCATTTTATACTAAATGAATATCACTTTCTACTTTCTAACCGACAGCACATATCAATATTTTGGTATTCAATTTGCATGCAAAATAACCATTACTTAGTGACTATTATATAAGCATAATCACATTTCTCTTTAGAATATTGATATAGATGGATATTAAAAGTTCTCTCATACAGTATCTACAGAAGGAATTCTATTAAGTAAATAAATAATACAATATAATAACCCATATTTAGGATTTATTTGTACCGAATACATTAGGAATTATAATAAAATAGGATATAATTAATGATATACTATTATCATTTTGTTCTTTTCTGGCTAATTTGTATTATAGTATAAAGATTACATACTCATTTCAATTTGGATATTAGCTTTACACCTAGTCTAGGCGACTAGAGCCTTCCTCCATAAAGTATATACAATTAATAAATTCAATTCCAGTGAAGGTATCAAAGCCAGAGTTAGTAATACTGGAGCCGTCACCAAGCTCTGCCATGTTGAATGGCCACCACCAGTCTGACAGTCAGTATGGGGCGAGTGTGCAGAGGAAGACTCCCGTCGCGACACTCTCCAATTTGGGCAACACTTGTTTTCTCAACAGTGTGCTTTATACTTTACGGTGAGAATATAGTATAAATTATGAAACTTTCATGTCATAAAGCTGTATTTAAATGTGTTCTTTTAAATAAGTGAGCACCATACTTTACTTTTGAATTATTGGTCTTTTATTGTAAGTCCGTGTATACATATAAAATTATTTTTCTTTCGTAGCTTGTCTTGATGTGTGCAAATAAATTATTGTATTTTCTTCTAATGTGAAATATTTAATTTTTTTTTTTAATTACTAAGTTTATTCTATTTTGCGTTTTCAATGGCCAATTTTTTTTATATATCCACTTCCTGTGGGGCATCACTTGCCCTAATAAAAACACTATAAATATTTCAGTTACGCACCACGCTTCCTACACAACTTACACCACTTAGTATCCGATCTGGCGAGTGTGGAACAAAAACTGGGCAGCATTAGGTTAAAAAGTTCATCACTTGGTCGAAGTGCTGCTGGCCTGGCCTCATCAGGAACCAGGTCGTGGAGCAGCAAGGATTTACTGTCCTTGGGACAGTCTGATAATAGTTCGGGAAAGAGTAAAATACAGGTAAATATGTGTACATGTTCTGTTCATGCTTCTTGTTATGTAAAAATATAAGGCAAGGTTACTGTATGCAATTGTTTACAAATTGTCACTCAAAAAACATGATGAAGGTTTTGGAAATATGTATGATAAATTTATCTTCAACTGATATCTTACAACAACGAATCTTACAGAAAATTGTGTTGAGCGACACCTTATATTGTATCAACAATTCATAACTTTATATTTAAAAGTTCAGACATTTAAAACGCAAGTCATATCTGTCTGGTCTTAAGTCGTCAAAGACAAAATAAAAATGAGATCATAACAGTAACAGTTATCTTGCGTAGTACCGTCTATTGCTAATAACATGAACTAGTAATATATTTCATAACAAGACTTAACATGTCTTATTTCCCTATTCATTATTCTTGCACAAACATTATAAAGTAATGTCGGGGATAATGCAATACTATGTAAGGGACAAAAAGAGGCAATATAAAATTGATCCCTACCATAAAAAACTTTAGATTGATAATAGTAAACTATTTTTGTTTCACTTATCTGATATTGGATATCCCTAACAATGTGTATTATGTAATAACATGCTGATAAATGGAAACTTTATTTTTATAAATGCATGTGTGTTCAAAAGAAAACTTCTTTTATGAACAGATTAAATGTTTGACAACCTAATGTTTTTACATAAGTCTATGAATAAATATAAATAATAAATTTATAATTAATAAAACGACCACTGTCTATCAAAATTTATATGTAAAAGATTAAAATTTTTCAACAAAGTACACGCAAAATAATAATTGGTAAACTATAAAAATATAATGTAGTGAATGTATATGGAAATCAATATTTTAACATAAGATTTCCATTGTCTATCAGTTGGAAATAAATAAATATGTTACAAACACATCTTATCCAACATTATAACTATCAGTGATCTTATTCCGAAAATAATATTGAAATATTAAACCACTGATACAGTTATCTGTCATTGTGATATACTATTTTGATATTATGTAAAGTTAAAATTATTCTTACTAATTATGTAGTAACTATTCATAATTTTACTATGATTTCCAATCAATATGTTTATGTCTATAAAAAACTGTGAACACATTTTTTTTTTTACTGATAAGCTAATTTTTTTTTATAATCTACGTTTTGCTTTTGCCTAAGTCAGAGAACTTTCACAGTAATACTGAATACTTTTTTTGGTTTAAACAGTAATTGCCTAAATAGCAATTCTAGACGTGAAATATTTGTATGTTAAATTTCATCAAAACACATTGAGGGTTTTAAGCATTTATATCACTTAAATATACATCTCAAACTTTTACGTTTATAATTTTATTGAGAATTAATATGGCTGGTTGTTATCTCACAAGATGCATTGGCCTCGAGGAGATACAGTTTCTAAGATAAGATTATCTTTGTCTATAGAGAATATTATAATGTTGCTTTGTTATTGATCTGATTTTTAATAATGCTTTTAGTGCCTATTTTAGGATGAGAAAAATTTTAGTTGTTGTTTTTACTTTATTCAATGGAAGTTCTTGAAATTATGTTGGCATTGTACTGCCATACAGGGATATGAAGCTAGGGATTTTAGGCGGTATTAATACTGTTTATAGACATGAGTCAATTGTTTCTAGAAACACAAGATCATTTATTATAATATTTCTAAAATAACAAACTTATAAGTTTATTTTTTTGTGTTCATGGCAAAGTGACCCTACTGTACTTGAATTAAGTGGAGTGGGGTCCAATAGAATGTCGACTGACGGAAGATTACCTCTCGGCAGTCGACACAACTATGCCGGCCTGTTGGAATCAGATATACACAGGCTGATCCTGGAACTCGACACATTTACTTGCACCACTCTGGCGGGTTTTAACACCTTGTGTACGGTGCTCGCTGTCCGGGCTGATATAAATGACATCCTATCACCAGAACCATTTTGATATTGTACTTGATTTTAGCAACACTTATGTGTTTATTGTCCACAGATAGCAACAGAGAAACTCCATGAGACCTACTCCAACCTAAAAGCCGCTGAGAATAAATGTATGAACAGCAACAATGCTGACGCTTGTCCTGAACCGTACGCTGCGGACGCCTTCCTAGCGGCGCTTAGAGATGTCAATTCTACCTTTGAAGGTATTGTAGTAAAATTAATAATCAGACAAGAATTTCCTGTATAAGAGTTTCCAAAGTATACCGATTTATAGATTTCAATTTAATATTCATAATAAAATATGAAACAAGAAATTTGTTCTATATTTTACCACAACTTGGCGAGGTATTTTTTCTTTGGCTATACTTTCGAATGATAATGCTGACAGTAACCATACTAATTATGAGGTTTGATTGTGTGTTGGTATGCGAGTGTTGTTCATGCGTGTTGTGCAGGTAACCGGCAGCAGGACGCGCACGAGCTGCTCGTGTGCATCCTCGACAACATCCGCGAGACGTGCCGCGCGCTCGCCAACCGCGCCGCCAACCTGCACCACCACCACGACAGGTACCACACTACTCTCCTGTCTTTACTACTGGCTGTAATTATAGCTAACGCCAATCTAATGGCAACCCTGAAATTAGCAATACGTTTAATAAATGACTCATAGTGTACAGTGCTATGCTGTTGGTAAAATAACTGGATGAATAGAAGGTAAAGTTGCTTTAAGTAAATGCAAACATATCACAGGTAAAGGGTTCCAAAAAAGGGTTTTTAGACCCTCTAGGGCAGGCCAAATATTTCTAATGTTCAGAAATTTCATAGACAGTGATAATTACTTACCATCAGGTATCCTACTGGCCGGTCTCATTTCTTTAGAACACACTGTAACACAAAACTGATACTTATTTATCACCACAGCAACGGCATCGGCAAGCAGCCGAGTCTAGACGGCGACAGTGGCAAGCCGACGCTCGGCAACCTGCGCAAGTCGTGGAAGAAACGTAAAGAAGTGAAGACGACGGAGAAAAGGAGTTCGCCGACGGAGGAGCGCGCGCCCTCGCCGCCCGAGCCCGAGAAAGACGAACGATCCAAACCAGGGTGGGACTTCGTGGCCGAGGATTTTGAAGGTACAGGAGAATCAATATAAATTTAATTTTTCGGTGTAAGTTTAGCTCTGTTAGAAATCGCATATTGTCATTAATTATATCATCTACAATACCCGGCTGACCTCTGTTAAGATGGCCGCTGTGGCCGAAATTCGATTAGGAAAGAATCAATCATGTCTTGATTTATGTATCAGATGTTTGCATCATTTCCTGTACTACTATATTTCTTAGGCTTACACCAGTATAAATACCTAATACCTTCTAACTGGAAGTTGTATTTTCTAACAGAATGCAGATATTAACAAGTTAGGCTTGTATGTCGGTTGTATAATGTACTAGCTAACGCGACAGACGTTGTCCCGTCTTCACGATGAATTTACAGCGCGCATTCTGTTTTCTTAAATTTTCTAACGTTCCGCTCAACTCCCTAATTTTTTTCTTTCATAAGATCCTTCTCCTGACAATAACAAACACAACAAAATTTGTGGAATCGGTCCAACCGTTCCCGCGTGATGGCGTGACCTAGGAAAATAGGGATTAATTTTTATATATATAGATATATTGATCGCATCTGCAGGCACGATGGTGGTGCGCACGATGTGCCTGGAGTGCGAGGCGGTGACGGAGAAGGCGCAGGCGGTGTGCGAGCTGTGCGTGCCGGTGTGCGACGACGAGCCCGCCGCCGAGCCCTTCCGCGCCGCCTGCCTCTCCACCGAGTACCTGCGCGACCAGAACAAGGTCACCACACACCCACACAAATGTTATAAATACTTTTTAGTCTATTTACAACTGCACTGCAGTGGTTTACATTGTATTTAATGTGATAGCTATCGGCATAACTTTCAATTTTTTTCTAATAGTTGTTATGAACTGTAATCAATTTAAATAGTAAATTGGCCTTATGGATTATTTTACGTTTTGCAGCTGTTGCGATATATTCATCTGACGCAGTATATACTTTAGTGCTTCGTTAAAATTGTTCAATATTCACCGTAAGTAACCGCAGCATAAGATTTTTTATGTGAAATATTAATTTAAATATAGTACTGGTGCGAGCGGTGCCTCCGCTACAACGAGGCGCGGCGCAGCGTGGCGTACTCGCGACTGCCGCGGCTGCTGGTGCTGCAGCTGAAGCGGTTCAGCGGCGGCATGGAGAAGATCACGCGCCACGCGCCCACGCCCATGCTCATGCCGTGCTTCTGCGAGACTTGCGCCGCCAGGGAGCCCGATCAACAGCCCGCGCACAGGTCTAGTATATTACTTATAAACCTAAAGCAGAGTAATGGTTTTCTTCTAATTCAGAGCTTCCTTGGTACAGTGAGAAATGATTTTTTATCGAAGCGTGATACAAGAAGCTGTTGATTTGATCCTTGGTCTGACTGTGTAATTTTTTTAAATATTTGTTTTGAAATATCTTGAAATGTAAATTGGTGTATAAGCGGACTTTATACCATAAGCATTCTCTATCCATTTAATCTCATGTAATATAAGGTCAAAAATAAGTGTGGCTGTAGGGTGGAATGTGTCCTGTAAATTAATTTCTCATACTTATAGCATTTGCTCACTGAAGAATGAAAAATTCCTTATATATTGTAAATTAGTGAATAATGTTTGAAAAAATATTTTATTAGTGTAATACGCATTGCAGATACATCTTATGGGCAGTGATCATGCACCTGGGCCAGTCGCTGTCGGGCGGGCACTACGTGTCGTACGCGCGCGCGGCGCCGTGCGGGTTCCGATGCGCGCGCGCCACCGACGCAGCCTCCTCCTCCGGCTTCATGCGCGCACTGTTCAGCCGTCGAGCAACGCCCGCCGCCTGCGCCGCCGCTGACTGCTGCGTACCGCGCGCAAGCGACACCTGGCTCGCCTGCGACGACGACCTCGTCAAACCCATCTCCGCTGACGAGTTCGAGGATCTGTTATCCGCTGAACCGAAGATGCGCTCTGCAGCAACACCATACCTACTGTTCTACGTCAAGAACGAAGTTGGCTAGTGAAGGCCGAAATCCGTGTCGTCGAGGCCATCCCTATGGATGCGTTTGAGGATTATCTGCTGGGCCGAATGGGCGCCCGGCCGCGACCTGCTATCTGCTGTTCTACGTGAAACCGAGGTTGATTAGTGACGGTCGAGTGTGTTAGCGTAGTGTTGTGACCTTTCGCGGCTTGGAACTCTTCATGTTACCGCATTGGCTTTGTTGCGTTTATTTTTGCGAATTAAAAACAATTCAAATTCACGAAAACTCAATAAAACATTTATGATTAACGTGTTGCTAACTGACCAATACCTATTTTTTCTAATGAAATGAATTAAATTAATTTTCTTCAACAAGTATGTCATTAAAACATAATATGATGTATTTATTTACATTATTTCAAAGTTTTTTGATATGAAGAGTTCAAATCGCATCGCAAATTGCTGCAATGAGTATTGTAATGTGATGAATTGGTTAGGATGAACATGATAGGAACATGCAACTATGATATAAGGATAGCACAAACTCTTGTTAAATATTATGATAAGTATGGTTCCTAAGTAGTACACAAAACATATAAGAAAAAAATCACATAACATTTCTATGTTGATCCATTCCCAAAATATGATTCACACAAGTGACGTCAGTCAAAACTGGATCACAATATTTGTAGATAGAACATAAACTCCCATTTTATAGCACACAAAGGTTGTTTAAATAAAATATAAATGTTCATTTCATATAGATATAAAAATTTATAAACGGCACCATAGTTGCATACTCCTAATTTCTATGTCGTATTGTATTCACTGTTTAGATGCTTAAAAGACATGTATAAAGAAGACACCGAGTGTAATTTGTGTCGGCCTGAAGTGATATTATGAATGTAGCTAAATTAAAGTAGTGTATATTTGAGAATGATCAAAGTATATTGTAAAATATTTCAAACATATTTTCACTTGTTACAAACCGACAATACTGACTCAAATATTAAATAGTTATGTAAACTTCCATTGTATGCATGATGTATATCTGTTGATGCGTATAATCTCTATAAATGTATGACAGCATTGAAAGTATTGGCCTAATGTGTTACGAAGCAAGTGTTGACAATATTGTTTTGGATTGTGAATATTCATTGTTCATAGATGTAAACCTGCTGTTATAATAGTACAAATGATTCTTTCGTTGTTACTCAGACTGCTGTACCTAAGGGAACAAATGTGCCGTGTGCCTCGCTGCTGTCGCATCAAGGCGTAGTTAAACATTTCAAATTGTATTGCATCGTATAACTGGTGTTCATAGGTCAAGTACAAAAAGTAATTCTTTAAAACAGATTCAACTCTAGCCTAACTTTTTATATCCTGTTGAAATGTTGTAAAAAGAGTACCTATTTATGGACATTTTTATTTGATGTTTAAAATAAATTATAATCATTCGCGGTTTTTATTTTTAAGAGCAATTCATAAAACATAGAGAATAGCTTTTTGGACTAGACCTTTTGAGAAAGCGGTAGATTGTGTTACGCATCAATTAAATATTTATCCGTATTGTTCGTCAATTCGTAAGCTATCGTACAAACTTATAAACATTTTTGCAAACATCGTCAGTAGTTGAAATAAATGAATAAATGACCAGTGGACAATATGCTTTTTTTGTGGCAGTTTTATCGCACATTATTTACTCTTATAATGTCCAGTTTAACATTATTTCATCCAAATATTCCTGCATATAAAAACTGATGATTTTTTATAAAAACGCAGAATAAATGAGTTTGTTTAGTTCTGCATATCTCAGGAATAGGACGGGTGACTAAAGAACATGCATGCTGTCAAAAATTGTATAATAATTTTTATAGTCTGGACAATTAATTATTTGGTACATCAATACGTTCATCACTACAACGATACAATTATTGCCTGCTATTTAAATAATGACTGCTTTTTATACACATTTTAATACCTACAACTTGTTTTAAAGATAGTTTTGCTACCTTACCACTCAATATATTTTTCTATGTGGTTATTATTTCTATGTAAATATAGGTTATGCTTTTGTCTAATCTTGGTAACTCGGAATGTTTATTTGAATGTGTTTGCGTCGTTCTTGCAATGTAATAAAACGTAGTAATGGATGTTATATGAACTCGCTTTGTGCTGCAATTGGTGACAAAATCTAACAAATTAAGCCACTAGTTACAAATTGTTACCAATATTGTGCTTCTTTATTTCTGAAAACTGAATGTATGCAAAAGCGGCGCGTTAACACTTATTTAAATTATATTAATTTTGTACGTAATCTGCGGATGCCATTCCAAAAACCTTTGAAAAAGGTGAAAATTCTTGTCAGTAGCTGTATGAATTTTGTTTTTAATAATTGGAAAATGTTTTAACAATGATGATTCTCGTTCATTTTCATTGTAAATTGAATAATAAAATAAGTTCAGTAAACTAGTTGTTTCCATTTTGTGTTAAATATATATTGAAATTACACATTTTCTTAAAACCATAAGTCGTAAGCAAATTGCAGCTGTTAATTTTTCTTTTGACTGCCAACAAAAAACATAATGAATAAACTTAAAAAATATATCTTATTCCATTTTCAAATTTATACCACCACATGCAACTAATAGACCCCTGCGAACCTACCAGATATACCTAATTAATATAAAACCAAGAAATGTATATTTGAACTTGTGATAAGATGGGCACAGTTAAGTTAAAACAAATAAGAGATAGTGTGGACGCAATTCGTAGGTGACTTATTGATAGTTGATGAAGATAAGAGGGTATGTCTGTTTTTTATCAGTCCCGAGATAAACGTCGGAGAACCGAGACCACAACCACTACTGATTTCGGTGTGAGTTTGCGCGTGTGAATATTTTATTTTTGTTATTCCCGCGTGAAAAATGAAGGCAATAGAAAAGAGAGGCAGATGTAGCGTAAGTTTTATATACTTAATTTTTTTTAACAATCTAGACATTTTTTTCAGCTAGAAAATAACATTTGTTTTAATTAAATATTCTTGGGAGGCCTATTTTAGCACAAGAAAACGCATACAATGTTTATATTATATACATATTATATCCAATCCAATGCAATTTATTTTGTTTGGCTGTATCGTTAATACGACAATTCTGCCAATGTCCTTACGTATTGTTATTAATTTAATAGATAAATAAATAGTGTCATTACCTACAAACACTTGAAAATAACGGTCGAAATTTGTAATCTAAATACTTACTTTTAATTATGCATAAACGTATGTATTTTGATTTTAGCATGTTTTTAACGTAAGGCTAAATTTACATTATTTATAAACCACTAAATTCTAACTAAAGCATTATTAAAATTTACCAATTAATATTTTCGTCCTTTCTTTACTTTCACCGGTAAAATAATGGTGGCCAACCTAAAATAGCTACATGACCTGTTGCTTGTCTATGACATTGGCCTGACCTCTAGAAGTCCTTGAATGCAGTTAAACTACTGTCAAACTATAAACTGTATCCGTTGATAGTATAATATATTGTCGATATATTTTAATTGATTTGTGTCCTTATCACAAGTGAATAACACTTCATAATGGCTTTTGTGAGTATTTAATTTTATACAAATGGTGTTTTTTATGTAGGAACATTAGTTTGTTTTTAAATATTGAATATTTTCCTAGATCATTCGGTTGTCACTTCTCGACTATCGACCTACTTTGCTTTTAGATCATTCTTATTTTAAGTCGAAGTTAGTTAACTCCGAAACACTCAAACGATAGTCCTTAATGAAATTTAACATACAAGATATATGTGGCCGGGTCTTAATTTATTGCACCCAAGAAAACTCAAGATCAAATTGCCACCCGGCCTTCGATGAATTTAATGGTATAAGTTGAGTAAAATTATTCGAATGCATCCAAACAGTACAGTTTTTATACTTAAAGAACATAATAAATAGGAATCGTATTATATTCTAAATAACAGTAATACAGCGCTCTTAAATCAAAGTTTGTCCACATAACCTACAAATGAACTACATCTAAATTACGTGATATTTACGTCCATTTTGAATATAAAGGTAAAAGATATAGTATACAATATTATTAGAGATATTATGAACAAATATTTTCTATTTATTTAAGGTTATGAAGATTAAATCTTAGTGATTACAAATTATGATTCATTCCTATACGATTACGTTGCTTCGTACGTAAGGGGTATTTAAGGCGTCGTCACACTGAGAGCTATAAAATTATTTTGTGGCAAAAAATATATAATTAAGAACCTCCTATGAAGTTTAAACTATATATTAAAAACTACAGATATCCAAAGCAATACAACGCTTACGCGATGTGAAGTCATGTACGTCTTTCCTGTCTCAGACTATGATGGTGTGCGCTATTCATCGGCGTTACTGTTAATTCTAGGGGAGGACGAAGGTGATAGTTGTCTCTAAATAATTAGTTACTCAAAAAGACGACTTTTTCTAGGGAAGGCCGGGGAAATAAGGCGATATTTGTCTCCAAATGAATAGTTACTCAAAAAACAAAAGTTTTTTTTCATCACTCCACTTACCGTTAGGTGCAGTGGGGTCACCGTGCCCGTACAAATATTTTCATAATTAATAAACTATAGTGTATTTATTTTTATTTTAAATAAATCTGACGTGAACTAGCTCAGAGATAAACTAGTCACCCAAAATATCGGTCCAAGTGTTCAAAATTTAACCCTGCTTGCTGTGAGAACTCACAAAAATTAGATATCTATCACTACGTGAAGAAAATTTTGAACGAATTTCAGTCTCAAGTCATAAATAAAAAAAAATAATTTTGATAATAACTATTCATTATCTGCTATAAATTATTTTAAAATGTTGGTTTGGTGATTAGTAGTATGCAGTATTACTAAATTATATCGAATTATAAAGGCAAAACTAAACTCGATAAAAGTAAAATAATATGAACTCAGATATAGTTAATAGTTACTAATATGATGGTACTATTGTATTAGAATATCAATAAAAATCATTCATTATTATAACACATTCTGTAATGTTATGTATATAGATTGGCGATTCCAGATTAGCCTCCTTTATTTATTTGCCATCTGGTAACTTTTACTATCTATCTACTAGCTACTAGATCTTGGTGTGACAGGGCCCTTACAACTTGTCTGAACTATTATTATTGTAAATGGAACTTTGAATTTTATATAATTAATAATATTATCTAAACTAACAAGTTTATCTTCAAAGGGTTAAAAAAAAGGATAAGAAAACTTTTTTTAGTACATTTTAAATTCGATGAACATTCCAGTTTTATACTGATTTCATAATTTTACTTTTTACACGATTTATTCACATTCACATGTGCAATATAAAGCAATCATAGAATGGTCAATAGCCAAATAGAATTAATTACGAAGTTTACTAAAAAAGGTAATTAGCATTGGAAAGAATATTTACCAGTGTTATATTGTTTCTCTAAATTCACCTCTGGGACACTACAGCGAACAGTAATTTTGGTGGAATGTTGGCAAACATCAAAACAAAGGATAAGGAAATGTCTATAACACAATTGAACTTTACTTCCGGTGTGTGAAATGGCGGTAACATTAATTCACAAACTGTCTGTCAGTCCTCAACAGCTGATCCAATACAAAAATACTAAACTCCGCCCGAGAACTTGGATGTGATAACAATTAAATAAATAGTCACTGGACCAGATTCGCATCTATATGGGCTTTGGCTGAAATTATTGGCAAGATTTCAAATGTTAAAATTAGAATACAACAATCTAGTTGATGGTTAGCAAAAGGGACGGATCGATAACTGCAATAGATCGTGTCAAAATTACAACCGACATTTTTGTGGGGTGAAAATAGGTCGAATATTTAGTTTCCGTGGTTTTACTTACCCTGCGGTGGCAGTGGCGACGTTGTGCGCGCGCTCGCGTTTCTGTGTTCACATCGAGTACGCAACTCAAATCGCAGTCCTCCGCGACTGCGGGCTTCAGTTTTTCACTCGGAAGGGCAGTTCAAGATCACGAAAGCCGCCGAGTCGAACTCACGCGGTGTTTAGTGAAAAATTTGTTCATCAAAATATTTTAAACATGGTTTATCCGACCGTCTACGATGGCAAAGTGGAGGTAATGCATTATAAATTCTATTTTGGTGTGTATTACGTGAACTATAACGTTTTGTCATGTTAAATGTTACCTTGACAATAATTTGTTTCGCCGGTTTTTGCCCTGTATCAGTTAAAAAGTGTGATAAATTATATTTTTTGACATTACGTATTGGTAATTTTTAATTTCGTTGATTTACCTCTCATTTAACATTACTGGAGTTCGTAATTATACCTGTTGTACGTGACATTTTGAATAAATAACATCTGTTTCGTAGTCGGACGTAGCGTCATTATGTGACCATACTATGCTTATTGTTTAATTTTTAAATAATAATTCTATATAATGCATTTGACTTGTCGCCTTCTTCTGTTTTTGTTACATAAGTAATTTTTTTTGCTGTTATTAAATTTTTGCACATCACGTTGCATTGCATTTGCCTGCTTTATGTAGGTATATAGGCTCTAAAATTAAAAAATATAGAACAGTTTTTTTAAAGCACTATTTTTATATTAATATTAAGTAGATAAAATAATTTGCCATATTTATAAAATTCTAATATTTACTTATTATCTGAATATATTGTATTAAAAAAATAAGTAACAAATATAAGTAGGAATCTACACCAACTATAATATGTACTAAGTACTCTGCACAACAGTTAACAGCTGCAACAACTGTTATACTCTACAAAGCCTTAACATCACTTTTTTGCATTTATTTTTCCACTGCAATGTTTTTTGGAATAGACAAATTAATACCTTATTTTATCTTAGATTACCTATCCAATAACAGTTCTATGAACATTGGTAAACCTTTTTCATAGCAATACTGAATCATTTATATAGAAAAAGATGACTTTAAAAAAATACTGCAATGCAGTTGTACAACCAGACAAATCCAAGGGTATCTGATACCTAAATTGCCTGATTTGTCCTACTTAATAATAATGATCAAACAGCCTTAGTTATAGGCTTTCTCCCACTGTTACTAGTGCTATCTGATTTTTGCTTTGAGTATCCAGTTTTTAGTAGCTATTTGAGTTATATCTGTCCAGCAATCTGTAGGGCCCCCTTACTACTTACTGTACTAATAGTAAATATGTAATTTATTTGCATTTAACATAAATACAAAATGGCCTAATTTTCCATATCATGCATAAAATATGCTTATAAAATAAATTTATAGATGATAATTTGCAGAAACATGACACAACTTATTAAGTGTGCATAAATTATAATTTGTACTGACACACTAACACTTTTTTTTGCTAAAGAGATAGGCAAAGGCAAATTGGTCCACCCACTTTTACTCAATTGTTCCCGATAATATGGAACAAATCCAATTAAAAGGAAGTATTCATCGATAAAATAATTTACATAAAGCTAAATAACTTTTGAAATTCCCAATATCTGGCAACATATATTGGGTTTAATGAATGCACATAAAAGTCCTCTATCAACTTACATCATTTGCCACGTCTATTGAGTTCCAGTCTATATAGGTGACCCTATCGCCATGTAAGGTATCACCAGGAACAATATTAATTCTCAATATCAATAACATTATAACAGGTTTGAATAAGTATCTTATCATTTATCACTTCTGCCATAAAACAAACCTGACTCGGAGAGATTATAGCTATGCTGGTAACGGAACAATATTTTATAGATTAATTAGATTATGATGATTGAAAAATAGTTATTGATTTTGATAGATGGACTTGTCAACTAAAATGCAATGGAAGTGCTTTTGGAAAAGATTTAGAACTAAATTTATAAATGTATAGTATTTTTCGTATTATACTTAGAAGATTTTTGCTATTTGAGAGGTGTCAAATAAACCCAATTATTTCTGCAGCATGCTTAGGTGTTTTGCACTAACGCCATAGTCATGAAGTCAGTAGCATAGTTGGTAGGAGCAATTCACCCGAAGTGGGCTGTGTCTAAAATAAAACCCTAAAAAAAATTAACTTTTATCGCATATACCCAGTAGCTAGAAGGAGCGGCTTTTTTTTCTTGCTCTCGGTGCATAGGGCCGGCAAATTTCAGGTCCGCACCAAACGGCACGAACCCACCCATGCCCTGGTAACTTCGAACTAATTATTTTTTTTTAGAATAAGCGCCATCTCTCCCCTACACATGGCACTAATTTCTTAATATCTTTTCTCAGTGTGACTAGTTCATTATATGTTAGTTTTAGTACGTATAAATTTTGATAATTCTGGTATTTTTTTTTTATTTAAGCTAGAACTAAACAAGCAGTTATGCTTTAAAAATAAATTTTATTACTTCCTATAAAAGTTATCTACAATACTTATAATTTTAAAATAAATTTGGACGAATAGCAATATTTTTAGTATTTTATAGTAGTTTACTGCTAACAAACAATAGCAACTTCTAATAAACGTCATAAGATATTTTTCTGTCGGTAAATTTGTGTACTCGTGCGCATTTTCTTGTGATTTTTGTTTTTTGTTGTATATTTACGTTGAATTGAGCTTCAGTTCTTCCGTCTTTAAGAAATACCTATTGACTGTGTTTGTGTAAGTGTTAGTGACATACATTAGATAGGCCCTCTATAAGAAATTTGAACTATTTATATCAGTGTAGTGTTGTTTGTAAAACATTTTACATAATGTGCCGGAACATCAGACAATGTATTAATAAATGTGTAAAAGAAATAAATTAGTTTAAAATATACTATTGTATTATTTATCTTTGAATTGGGTCAAACCATTACATTTCGACCCACACGTAGAACAAAGTTTATCTGCAAAACACTGATTCTGACACTTAATAAAATAAATTCCTAATTTGTTATTTACATAACAGCATTTTATATTCCAAAAATTGTTACTCAGAACCAGTGTTTTACAATTACGACTTTTTCTACCGATGGGTCGACATAGAATTAAATATATTATTTTGAAAGTTAGAAACCTATATATGCATATACATGCATAGGTATATTTATTTTATTTCCCTGTATGGCGTCCAGATGTCGCTCAACGTTATGAAATTTCAAACTGAGAGTTGCCAGTCTATTTCCAGTATTATATATTAGTCTATGAACCCACCCACGCCACTAATTCAAGCAGGATGAGCATCTATACTACGATCATGTGACACTCCTAAGGAGGTCTAATTTTATTGTATTAAGTACCATTAGTTCTTAGGCTCTACTCATCCAACTTCTGCCCTTCATTTTAAGACAAGAGACACTCAGCAGAAATCTGACCAAAATTCTTACTAAATTCGTAATTTATCCTCAACAATATGACTATATCCAGAATTTGAGTGCAACTTTAGTTAATAGATCATCAAGGAACCCTAATGTCTGGCTCAGCAAGTCAATAAAAAAATACATATTTATTTCTGAGGCTTAGGTAAATCAAGTATGGTTTGCATTCGCTCACTTTGTAATCAGTTAAACATAAGTTTGTACAGCATAACGTTTTAAGTGCCAAATACGTCGTCGTTGAATACATTTTTGCTAACTGCAATTGCCATTTACGCCAGGTTGACTCTACTTGTTACATTCTATCGAAATTGCTAACGAAAATGTCACTTTTCACGTAAAAGTGACGCAAGCAGTTAAATATGCAGTATTTTCAATAGTGTATTTCTGAAGCAGTCGTTTGAGAAACGTAGGTACGTATTATAGTTTTCATACGTCAGTATGTAGACTGCGTACAATAGAAGAGGAGACGAGCTTATCGCGTTTCTGAGGTGTCAAGCTCTATTGCATTTTAATATCACGAGTGTTAGGTACCTACCACATGTGCAGGTTCAAAGTTTGAACTTCTAACTAATATGCACATGTGGTATATACCTGTATTTTGTACAACGAAATTCGAATAAGCTATTACCTACTTACATGTCATGTTTTTTTTTATTATACTGGCTTGTTCTGACGAGTTATGTTCTGTAATTAGCTGGTACATATTAATTGACTGTTAATTATTACCTTCTCGGGCAACTGCTGAGAAAAACGTTAGGTCATCTGTAAATCTGTTCTTATCAGATGATAGCCAGATGGCTATTATGGTTATTTCGGCTTGGATAGAAATTCAAAAATATAGAAGATAGTAAGATGGTCTACTAGGCTCAAGTCCCTTTTGCTCTGAGACGTAACAATGGTAATAGGTGAGCAGTTATGAAAAAACTGTTCGAAATACGACTGTTGAAGTCAAACATTGTATTTATGAGGTCCTTTATAGTTCTCTCTAGCCATATAGCGTACTAATATAAATAATTATCTGAACTAAGTATAACCGTGACTGTTTTATAACGATTCAAGGTGAAATGAGAAAAACTGCGACAATAACTGCGTAGGAAAATTTATTAACACGAAAAACACTGCAGTGCAGACGGTGCGAAATGAGGCTAGATTCTAGATCGATATAAATAAGGATCGGCTAGGTATGACCTGTAAAAGCAAAGGAAAGCAAATCTTACGTCAAAGCACTAAATATAGATATTTGATTAACACTTCAGTTAAGCGGCGATAGCCTAGTTGGGTGTGGAACGGACTACCGAGACGAATGTCCGCAGGTTCAAATCCCCAAGGGCACACACCTCTGACTTTTCTAAAAAATCATGTGTGTATTCTTTGTGAATTTATCGTTCGCTTTAACGGTGAAGGAAAACATCGTGAGGAAACCTGCACATCTGAGAAGTTCTCTATAGGAAATTTCGAAGGTGTGTGAAGTCTACCAATCCGCACTAGGCCAGCGTGGTGGACTAAGGCCTAATTCCTCTCAGTAGTAGAGGAGGCCCGTGCTCAGCAGTGGGCAAGTATATAATGCAGGGCTGATATTATTATTATTATTATTATAAACTTGCCGGTCAAGTGAGTTTGTTTTGGAGCATTTGTATGGCTCGGCAAACCATACAAATGTGGAACTTTCCGGTGTAACAATTCGTTTTGTGCCGGCAGGACGTTTCCACGGTTACTTATAGAAAAATTCCAGAGGAATATTAAACAACTACACGTATCTACGTCATAATAAGGATTATTAGTCATATTAATTGTTTTTGACGTAAGGAATAGTTAAAATCGTAAATGAAAGCTAAATACTAGTTAGCTAATTAATATTTTAATGCTTTTTTTTATCTTTATTTAAGCTTCGTTGTATTTTTTCTACAATGCAGGTCCATATACTTGTTTTCATTGTTGTTTACTATTTACGACAACAATAGTAATGCTGTGTTTTAATGCATTGTACAAAATGAAAAACTTGGTTTTACAACATCCGTACATAAAAGTTGCATTCCAGAATTTTTTGTTTCAGATATCGTTCTGAGATATCTTAGTCTTTAGCCAAATCTACAGTATCTTTGATATTCAGAATTATGAAAATAGGATATCTATGCATTCGTCCTTCACTTTGGATTTTGTTTAATATTATTAGCATAGGTTCAATGCCCTCGAGTGTCGTGAATTCAACTTGGAGAGGGAGCGATCAATCGTGTCTCCCTCCGTGCATCAGTGAGCACGCAGAGGTTCGGTCCTCTTTTGAGATACAATGATAAATGTTTTTCGGGCCATCAAATTGTAAAACGAAGTATATAATCATAGAAGTAGTTTTCTAAAATAATGGGCAGTAAACATTACCAAATCCAATAATTCCACATTACAAATGACTCTTACCGATGTCTTTATTTATTGTCATAATGTTTTTGTAAAACATAATTTACATACAAGACTTTACTTATAAAAAATGCAGTGTGTAATTTTTTTGTCGTATTAAAATCACTCTGGTTCGATTTTTATAGCTTTCGATCAATAAATTATCTGACTTGCAGTTCAGCCTTCACCCTATTAAATCTACATAGTTGTTAGTGGCCGCTGTCAGTTCACATTAGATGAGAATGATGGATTCAAGGTCATGTCTATTAGTGTTATCATTGATGCACTAAGTGCTTATGATGCAGTTTCATGATCTATCACTACTTATCATACGCAATATTGTTAAGAACAGCATTACATTGAAATTATTTTATTGCGGATATTTGAAGTAGGCATCAACTAGTTTGTTGGCGTCTTTTTTCAATTCAATAATATAAATTATGAAAGTTTTACACTTAAATACATAATTCTTGAAATTTCCTTGTTTATACACACATTGATTTAATTCTTTCATACTATAGATAGGTAACCACTAATCATGCTTCGACAAAATTCGCGTCAAGCCGTTACAATGTTTCTTACCGCACACATTTTCGTAACTCGCATTTAGGGACTAAACAGTGCATATCCAATTACTATGTAGACTGGCATTGTAATAAACAATGGGAGATAAGACAGGCTCTGCTAGGGTAACAGACCGGTAACATTGTGGTCACCATGGTGTACGTAAAAATACCATTTAAAAATGTTCATCCAATGCCTCGAAGTCCTACGTACCCTAAAACGAGGTTTAGATTAGGAAGTAAACTTGCAGTAATCTACATCCGTAAGCATTATTTATCTTGTAAACAATCACAGTTAGCTGATTCTGCAAATTTTAGAGCTTGACAACTTGCATCCATCACGCATGTGTGCCTACAGAACTATTGCTATATTGCAGATGCTGTAAACGCATTTGAAACTTCTGTTTTTTGCATATTGCTCCAAGAACTTCTTGGTAACTAGAATAAGTCGTAAATTTACATTATATTCCAGCTTTTACGTGACTGCTATATCTAAAAGTCCTACACAGGCAGATTTATCTTTCTAATTCACATTCCGACGGGTTAAAGCAAAAGCAGAAACTTGGGAATCTTTTATATCCATTCCGATTGTATTCTCCGATACCGTGAGAAACTGAAACATCTTTGTCCTTTCTCAGGCGGGGTCAGCAGACAAGCCCGGCATGCAGCTGGCTGCTGCCAACGTGGGCTCACACCTGCAACACATGTGCACGCTCGACATCGACTCCAAGGCCTCGTACGTGCGTCTGTCCGGCATCATCTGTACTATTGGTGAGATATTATGAGTTAGATATTGACGATTTGAATATCTTTTAATGTGATCTAATTAAACGTTTAGCGAAATCTATCGATGTTAGCTTTGTGGATAGTTTAGAGTGAATTGAACATAGATATTTAAATTTCTGAGACTTCCATGACGTACGTTAGATTTTAAGGTTTGCAACAGTAGGAATTGAAGACCACATGAGTTTTAAATCTTTATGTTGGTAGGCATGTGTAGATATCTACATCAACACTAACGATGGCTAAGTATATTGATAACTTTTGTTCGCGGCTCCGCCCGCGTGATGAGGTTTTCCCGTTATATATTTTCGCGGGATAAAAAGGAGTCTATGCCCTTCCCAGGGTCTCAAACTATCTACGTACTAAGTTGCATTGAAATCGGTATAGTGGTTCAGCTGTGAGAGCGTAACAGAGTTACTTTTTGACTTATAAGTATGGGTTGAAACGTTTATTTATGTCTGAGGTCCTTAAACCTTATCGCTGGCAGTAGTATTATTATTTATTGATGTAAAATATCTGATAATTGTTAGTACAGTGGTGAGTGGCCCCGATGTACTTATCTTGTGTTTTTGTGTAACCGATTTAATCAAGAATATCGTAGAAAAGTTGCTAGATGACTTCTTTACACATCTAATTTGCTAACAAAAAAACGACAATGATTTGTAGATATGTGTTAAATTATAAATCACATGCACTTCGGTGTTGTTTTAATGTTTTTTTATTAAAAATTAAACAGCAAAAGTACATATTGTCAATTTTAATCGTATACATATGACGTATGCTCTAACTTTACAGAAATTGAGAATAGATAAAGATTGTTTGATTCACGTTGAGACCCAGTGCACACTGGAGTTGATGAAATAATTTGAGCACTTCGTCTTCAAAGAATCCCCCGCTAAGACATCTTGGCAGTCCAGAACTTCATTTGATTTCTAGCTAGTCCAGATTTTAGACTATTAAAGTACGTCGAATTTTTTTGATATCCTTACTACAATTGCTCGCAGGACCCGCCTCCCGCGATGTGTCCATGCTTGAGAAAATGCTTGAGACTGGCATGAATGTGGCCCGCATGAACTTCTCTCACGGCTCCCACGAGTACCACGCGGAGACTATTCGCAACTGTCGCGAGGCCGAGAAGAACTACAGCGCGAAGATCGGCGCCCCGTTCTCACTCGCTATCGCGCTGGACACCAAGGGACCTGAGATCAGGACTGGTCTGCTGGAAGGAGTGAGTATTGTGAATCATTTTAGATACAGTCTTATAAAAATTTCGCAAAGCTATGCTTAGTTAAAACACAAATTTACTCGATCAGCTGTAAGCCAAAACCCGCCATCTTGTCTCTTAATAAGGTTTAAACTAGGAACCGGTGATGTTTTTTACAGCTATTTAAGCAGTTCTTAAGCACAAGTTTATAAGTTAGACTGTTGATGTAGTAGTACGAAGACTACAACTCCATTTGTAGGTAGAATTAGTAGATTATTTAATATAAAATTACAACAGTTATTATTCCCAATGGCTTCTTCAATCAAAGGCAATCTTCGACTGTCTCGGTGGCGCAGTTGTCACGGTACGACTGTAGGGCTGAGATGTCAGGTTCGATTTTCAGGTCGAGCAGTGATATTTGGTTCTACTCACTATCAGCTCGGAGTCTGGAATTCGTGCCTGATATGATAGTCTCTCGTCCCCTATCACGGTGGAAAAATCAGTGTACTAGTTGCGCCTCTGTCTACACCTTCGGTTATAATGGCGTGATTAGTATGTGAACATAGTCTTTTTGCTCTTGTCCGACTCAAAAAGAAGATATTATGCTTTTCAAAATTCTTTAAAAGAGTAGTTTAATTATTTTATACTAAGCTTCGCATATTTAAAATTTAGACTCAACCCTCAACACGTAAATTAATCCCTCGAAAATGATTGCGCTTAGTTCTGATTACACCATATTTCTAGTAACAATTAGTAATAGAAATGTATGAGTCAGATAAAATACGGAATTTCAGAACGTAACGAATGTCTGATAATATTTTACGTCTGTTATCACTATAAGTGTACACGTGAGAAAAATGTTCACCGATTTCGGACGTGGGGTAATCTTGTGTCAATGTACCAGACAAAGGCTTAATGTTGCGCAAAAGTGTAGAAACGTAATATTTTTATCATTTACTAGCTTTTGTCTGCGGCTTCGTCCGCGTGATATAGTTTTCCGGTGATAAATATTTTTCTGGCATAAAAAGTAGTGGGAGTGTAGCTTTCTATTAGTAAAAAAATTAAAAATTGCTTTAGGAATTTATAATAATAATATCAGCCCTGTATTATATACTTGCCCACTGCTGAGCACGGGCCTCCTCTACTACTGAGAGGGATTAGGCCTTAGTCCACCACGCTGGCCTAGTGCGGATTGGTAGACTTCACACACCTTCGAAATTCCTATAGAGAACTTCTCAGATGTGCAGGTTTCCTCACGATGTTTTCCTTCACCGTTAAAGCGAACGATAAATTCACAAAGAATACACACATGATTTTTTTTAGAAAAGTCAGAGGTGTGTGCCCTTGGGATTTGAACCTGCGGACATTCCTCTCAGCAGTCCGTTCCATACCCAACTAGGCTATCGCCGCTTCTTTAGGAATTTATTGTTGTGTTAAATTTATGCCCAAATAAATATTTTACTCATTAGTAGGCACGGATAAAAGTGGACGTACGAAGCGACATAGTCGCGAAATAATGACCAAGCTCCTAAAATAAAGATTTAAAAATAAACCCTAAAATGTACTGACTTACTTACCCGGTACAACCATGACAGTGAAATTAGCTTATAATATCTGTAACTCACTTCGAACTCGCATCGTTATACTGATCATTTTGTTTTTACCAATTCATACTATTTTGTATCTACACAACTGTGACCTCTCGCAAATCCTGTATGACGAGACGACCGTCCATAAACAGTAAAGACATCATCCAACACCTTGAATTACAAAATATTATTTCGTATTCCATTGCGCTCGCCATCCTGAGACATGAGGTGTTAAGTCTTGTCCAGTAGTTACACTGGCTACAATGTCCTTCAAACCGGAACACAATAATCACCACACACTGCTGCACATACAGGGTCATTTTGACATTACTAAATGAAACCACATACTCGTCTTCACCTTTGCTAACATTGTGCCAAAAATCATCCATTAATAACTAATATTTTCTCGAAAAATCTTTAGTTTTCAAATTTTATGATCATTTTGTAGTTTAATGCGAATATGGCGTGTGCTTGGGTGTATTTCTGACTGAATGTATGATGTTGCGTAAAGTTAAAATTACTTTTTATTAATATTTATTTTGTTCGAAAATTACACTTTTCATTTTACATCCACGGCTCAAATAACTTATTGTAAAGTGTTATTTCCAAGTAGATAAGTATGTGATTCAATTTAGTAACGCGATGTCAAAATGACCCTGTATATAATCCATGAAATTCCCCAGGGCGGTTCAGCGGAAGTGGAACTGAAGAAGGGCGAGACCATCAAGTTAACGACCGACCCGTCGTTCCAAGAGCGCGGCTCGGCGCAGACCGTGTACGTGGACTACAAGAACATCACCACCGTCGTCAAGCCTGGCAACAGGATCTTCATTGACGACGGACTGATCTCCGTCATCTGCCAGTCCGCCAGTGCTGATACCCTGACCTGCACTATTGAGAATGGAGGTGAGTCAGGCGTCAGGCGGGCGGTTGTTTAGGGGGTGCAAAAATTTTTTTTTTACTTTTGTCGCATGTACCAGTAGTTTAGAAGGGAGATTAGGTCCAGAAGTTTTCTGGCAAAGTTTGATAAATTGGATAAATGACGAATATGAATCGAAATACTGCTAATGATGGTGTCTGGGTTTATAATAATATATGTTACTTACCTATTGTTTTCTTATAAAAGGGAATATATCGACGGGAAGGAGGTTTTATTGTGTCCCAAAAAAAAAAAAAATATTTGTTTCTTTTTTCCACCAGGTATGCTCGGTTCAAGGAAGGGTGTGAACCTCCCCGGCCTGCCCGTCGACTTGCCCGCTGTGTCGGAAAAGGACAAGTCCGACTTGCTGTTCGGCGTTGAACAAGGCGTAAGTATTCATATAAAACTAAATAATTACTAAATTATCCTAAAAAATATTAATTGGAAAATTTCTTGCTAATCAGTCTCGCGTTTGAAGTCAGCTTATTTAGAACATATAAGGATAAAAAAAATATTTTTCAGAATATTCTTTTAAGTTAATTTAAAAAGGTGATCTGTATTTAACTACCATTCAATACATATCGCTCCGGTAATAATCAACATAATATTCTCATTATGTTGGTGGAAATTTACATTCTGATATACAACATAAAACATTTTATACCGTTTTATCGAGCCTAACGGCGTAGCGTGATTAAGATAAGCTAAGATCATGAAATCATCAACTCGGCTAGTGATCGAATGATTTACATTCCCGCTGGCAATAAAACCACGTGTTTTATTTATGGATTCAAATAAAATTATCACAAACAATTCATAGTATTGATGTTACGTCACAGAAAGTGTAAAGGTCGACGCACACTAATCGGCTCGCAGTAAAATGCTATTCACTTAAACCGGATGCTATTTTTACAAGTCTGAGGTTTCGCCTTGCCTATGGTAAACTATTTCACAGTGGGATACCACCAGAAGTGCCATGTTACAGCTTCTAACACGACGATGATATTTTAACACAGAGTCGGCGCAATATAAACTTTGTTGAGAATATGCAGTTTTTAAAAAAATATTTGTCCTTTACCAATTTCCACTGAACGTGTTATTATTCTATAATACCAATAGGTGATAAAGTTATCTAAATTAGATTTTAGAAACAAGTTACGTATATTTTTTTAACGATTCCAATTGTAGCGGCATATAGGTTGCCGCCACTGTAGAGGAACAGATGCTTACGTTCCTCCATAAGAGGGACCGCGGCCGGTCAGGCACAACATCTGCCTGACTGGAAATCTTCCCTTCCATAGAGGAACGCAACCATCTGTTCCTCTACAGCGGCGACCTATCCGCTAAACAATTAAGAAGATGCCGATTTGAGACCAAAGCGATAAATGTACGCGAACCCTAAACGTCAACGGCATCGACCTTGCGTTGTGATAATGAAATACTCTATCACCACAGTTTTGTTTACTATACTCATTGTTTTATTAGGTATAACTACGAGTTGTTCTTGTATAAATTGATTACATTTAAGTGGGGTCGGTGAAAACTTTGTACCTAATCTATGATAGCACGCCGTAAACATGATGGTATGCCTGAAACCTCGTGGTTGACATGCGAATTATCGTTGTTATTTTACGATCAAATTTCAACAGAACAATAATTAATATTTACTCATTATTTTGAAGAAATTTCTTAACATCATAATTCTCATGAATTTTCAATACCAGTTCTTAAAATTTTCCATACGATAATTATTTTCCCCATAATTTTTCTTTTTATATTACTTTTAAATTTGAATAATTAGTTGTCGATATAATCAGTTGGCGCCATTGAATAACGGAGAATCGAACCCTCTTCTCATATTTAGCCCCAGGTTTAAAGTCCTACTTGGACTGCTTGCAGTCTACAAGATTGCAAGCTTTAATTTTTTTTAAACTGCTCATTTCTAAAAAAAGTTTTTCAAACCTAAAAGCATCAACTGCCGCAGTGGCGTAGATGTATTGCGTGCCTGGTCCGTCCACCGCTCTAAGGTCCCGCGTTCGAATACCGGGTAGGGCAAAGTAATATTGGTTTTCCTGCTTAGTATCAGCCCTGAGTTCGGAATGTCTGCCCAATATGGCGATAGGATCGCCCCCTTAGCAAACGGCAACGAACACATATAGCGAAAAGTAGGCCCCGGGGTAACACTTCTACCTAAACCTTTATGGTTATCTTTATAGACGTGAGGTGTTTATTTGTTCTAAAATGAATTATAATTATAGAACTAAATTTAATTATTCCATCTTATACCTCTATCATATTGGTACACCAGGTGGACATGATCTTCGCGTCGTTCATCCGCAACGGAGCGGCGCTGCACGAGATCCGCTCCATCCTCGGCGACAAGGGACGCAACATCAAGATCATCTCCAAGATCGAGAACCACCAGGGCATGGTCAACCTCGACGAGATCATTGCTGTGAGTATCTTCCTATAATAAACGGCGTATGTATAACTTGCGCTAATGTATAGTTAGGGATTTTTTGTTTGTTCGTGCAACTTTGTGATGGGACTGACTGTTGGTTAACGAGGTGGTGAGCTACAAAAAGCTCAGCTAAGTCATCAGTTGAGACCATCTTCAACTGATCTGACCGCCACAATTCCCGGTTCGAGCCAGAATTTCCCATAAGGTCTTCTCTGGGTAGAGTGCTCAAGTTATTTAGCCACTTACTTTAGATGGGATTTGTGGGAACTGAAAAGAATAATAGATATAGGCTGGTGGCAGGTTATTTCTATCCGCTTGGATAGCGACCACCGCACTAAAAACTGGTGGTTTCACGAAAATGTGACGCATTTCTGAATTAGCCTGAGTTTATCAGAAACCGTAGCCAAGATGTCTCATCAATCGTTATCGCTAAGGTCATGTATGATAATGACATATTTCTTACGATAGATTTATCGATAGCATGCTATTTCCATACATTTTTTATTATTTACATTAGCATTATCGATTGTAGAAAGGCATGCCGGAATAAATAATCGATTGACGAGGCATAAATACCTTGTCAAAAAACCAAATTAAATTCTATACTCTATCTCGTCGCCACTCTACTGTGGATGGATGGGTGGATGCATCATTCTCTATATTTGCAGTTGATTCATTTTACCAAACCCGCAAAAAAAAATAATGTAATTGTAATAGAGGATTAGAAGTGAATTAATTTAATTTAATTTGAATTAAAGAGAGTGCTGATTCAATATTACTACGTAGAGTTATCACATTCTCAAATTGTCACAATCTCGTATCAACGCGCCATAAATAATTTTAAACTCCACATACACATAAACCTCAAATATAAAATACAAACTAAATTAAATAATGCCACACGCAATCATAAAAACAAACACGTCGGGTATTGACTTAGCTTCAGTTGTACATCTCTACACAAATGTTCAGACGGTGCGCAGGAAATGTTGCTATTTTGAGCTTTATCGCAGAGGTCGTTTCGGTCAAACATTTCCACCGATACTTTGTCGTGGAGATTGTGTGGAATTGAAGGTCTCTTTAGTACTCGGATACACAAATAAGGCATATATAATAACTAGCTTTTGCTCGCGGCTTCGCCCGCGTGAAGGAGTTTTCCGGGATAAAAGTCCACTGTATGATAAAAGTCTTGCTACATATTTTCCCGGTACTGATAGGTTCAAACTAATTTTATCCCCATGGGGGTTGAATTTATCCAAATCCTATTTAAGCGAAAGTCTTCATCATAATAGCTCTAATCTTTAATTTCAGTTTAATCAGTCGAAATCTAAGAAGATTTATACAAACTTTCATCCCCTATTTTATCCCCTTAGGGGTGAAATTTATCAAAATCCTTTCTTAGCGGAAGCCTACGTCATAACACCTACCTGCATGCCAAATTTCAGCCCGATCCATCCAGTGGTTTGGGTTGTGGGTTGATATATCACTACTATGTCAGCCAAGTCACCTTTGAGTTATATATATTTAGACTAGCTTCCGCCCGCAGCTTCGCCCGCGTGGATTTCGGGTTTCAAAAATGGAGAAGGTGCTCAATTTGTCGGGATGTTTTTTAATTTATGGTGGTATGCAGGTGGTCCGATTGTCCAGTCAGGGTCTGATGATGGGATCCTGGTGAAATCGAATGAACTTTTAACCATTAAGGTTGCACACGAAATGACGGAAGCTTAAAAATGGAGTAACTTCTCCCGTTTTCCCAACATTTTCCATCACTGCTATGCTCCTATTAATTGTAGCGTGATGAAAAGTATACTATAACCAGCTCAGGAGTATGAAAAATAATTGTACCAAGTTAAGTTAAAATCCGTCGAGTAGTTTTTGTTTCTATAACGGTTATACAGACAGACAGACAAAAATTTTACTAATTGCATTTTTGGCATCAGTATCGATCCCTAATCACCCCCAGTTATTTTGGAAATATATTTCATGTACAGAATTGACCTCTCTACAGATTTATTATAAGTATAGATATGCAAAAGTAGCTCAAAAATTGTCCATAACGAAAACATGCATTTTAAAGTAAAACAAAAGAAATAATATCGTGAAGCTAACCAAATAACTAATGATATATTAAATTTTGTCACTGTTAAATTTAGTCGGGTCCGCGATATCACTTTTGTTGAGTTTCAGAACGCGACATTACATTATTATATTCTGTGCTCCAACGCACACTGCTTTAATGTTAGGAACACACCTACATTGCTTAAACAACAGTGAACTTTATACAATAGCAATAAAGCTCAAATTGACTCTACGTATTAGTTAGAAAACGTTTGTATGGGAAATAGAAAAATGCTGTTTTGAGGATTTTCCCGGCAATTATTCGAATTTTTCTCACCTTTTAAACCTTCCCTAGACCTCCACGAATAATTCAAGACCAAGATAAGATAAATCCGTTCAGCCGTTCTCGAGTTTTAGCGAGACTAACGAACAGCAATTCATTTTTATATATATATAGATAATAACTCTGTATTATATAGTTGTCCCACTATCGGGCACGGGCCTCCTCTACTACTGAGAGGGATTAGGCCTTAGTCCACCACGCTGGCCTAGTGCGGATTGGTAGACTTCACACTAAGGCATAAACTAATATAATTACTTATTTTTTACAACTTGTATTTTTGAACGTACACTCCGTACTAATGTTTTTAAATCTAAATGGAGGAAAATCTAGGTTAGTTTTGAATGTTGACCTGTTTCGAGCAGTATCGTACTACGACATTATGGAAAATCGACGTGAATTATAATTGAATATGAAATTCGTAAAAGCGCATATCCGAAAATGTAAAAAATTGAGGAAATGGAATTTTTCTAAAGTAGTGTAGGAAAAAATATTTTTGTGTTAGAATTTGGGTTCAATTAATAATAAAAAAATATATAAATTTTGTTGTTATTTGTTATTATACATACATTTCTGGATATAGATCTGAATATAATGTTTATGAGATGTGCCCTTTTCGAAATTGCATATTCAATTGTTAGCTACACTGTTGCGTTTCGACGATCAGTGAGATTCCCAAAGGCGCGAAACATATCTCTTATTTAAAATCGATACCATATTAGATGGAAAGATGACCTAAAACTCGCAGGAGATCGCCCTGGATTAAGTCTAACTTCCAATAGGTCGATCTGGAAATCTTTGAGCGAGGCCCATGTTCAGCAATGCACATCATGCGGCTGATGATGATGTAGATCACCACCACTTCTGTCTATAATTCCTCTGACACTAAGGATGTCGACAGCATCGGTGACTACCATACAGTGACTTTACCAACCGCTTGATTTAATAACATCCATTACCTACAGAATAAAGTAGGTAGTTATCCAATAGTTTTGATTATTCAATTCGATAAACGACTCACATTAAATCACATGACCACATGATAGCCTCAAAATTGCAACGGTCAGTCGTCCCGCTGGTAATGGGCGGATGGTGCCAATTTACATATACAATCCTGCAGAATTGCACTCGCGAGCTTCATTCCAATGAGGTGCGGATAACACCGGTTCTGTTCTCATTTTGTATCTACGTAATGTTCTGAGTGATGTGGGTATGACGTGATAGCTCTGCTTGGCAAAGACTATTTTGTTGCTGTTTAGAGACCAAGATACCTAAAGGTTTCTTTCAATCAGTACGGCATCATACCTATGATTTTTAAAGGATTAATTGATAACTTTGAAATATTCACTGACTATCAGAGGAGTTAGGAATGCGTTGCGGGAACTTAAACGAGTGGTATAGGAATCAAGGCTCTGGGACCTTTCCTAGTAGCCGTCCTGTATGCGCCGAATAAGCCGAATAGCGCGAATAGCGGCGATAGCCTAGTTGGGTGTGGAGCGGACTGCCGAGACGAATGTCCGCAGGTTCGAAACCCAAGGGCGCACACCTCTGACTTTTCTAATATCATGTGTGTATTCTTTGTGAATTTATCGTTCGCTTTAACGGTGAAGGAAAACATCGTGAGGAAACCTGCACATCTGAGAAGTTCTCTATAGGATTTTCGAAGTTGTGTGAAGTCTACTAATCCGCAGTAGGCCAGCGTGGTGGACTAAGGACTAATCCCTCTCAGTAGTAGAGGAGGCCAGTGCTCAGCAGCGGGCAAGTATATAATATAGGGCTGATATTATTATTATGCGCCGAATAAGGCAACCGCTGGTTTTGGTTGGTATCCCGGTGTAGGGTATATATAAGTAGGGACTCGGTCCAATGCTCGCTTCGATGATGCAATACTCCCGAGTTTCGACATTGGGCCGTAAGACCAGTAAAACCGACATAACCATTCGTCAGAGCCCCAGTGGTGGTAGCCATAATGCGTTTTTTCCATGTGAAGAAAGCTCTGGGGCATTAGGACCTCCAAAAATGTCTCCCGGTAAGGCAATATTATGGTGTAAAATCAACGTAGACGGTTTTTAAGTGAGATTAGTATTGCCCGGGTCGAGCCGGTTCATGCGTATTGTACTCAATTTTATATCAAACTAGCTTTTGCCCGCGGCTCCGCCCGCGCTATAAAGTTTTTCAGGCTAAAGTTTTCCGTTATAAAAGTAGTAGTTTCCCGGGAGCCTATGTTCTTCCCAGGGTCTCAAACTGTCTCCATACCAAATTTCATCTTAATACGTTGGGTAGTTTTTGAATTTAACACGTTCAGACAGACAGATGCAGCGGGGGACTTTGTTTTATAATATATTTTTTAGAACTTTTAAAGTGGAACAATCCCGTTATACATCATTGTTGCATAACTTTAACCGTTTACGCAGCGCAGGCAACGGAAGCTCTCAAAACTTATAATTTTCCCCGTTTTTGCAACATGTTTCATTACTGCTCCGCTCCTATTAGTCATAGCGTGATGATATATAGCCTATAGCACTCCAGGAACAAAGGGCTATCCAACACAAAAAGATTTTTTCAGTTCAAACCGGTAGTTCCTGTGATTAGCCATTACTGCTCCGCTCCTATTGGTCATAGCGTGATGATATATAGCTTATAGCGGTCCACAAATAAAGGGCTATCCAACACAAAACGAATTTTTCAGTTGAAACCGGTAGTTCCTGAGATTAGCCATTACTGCTCCGCTCCTATTAGTCATAGCGTGATGATATATGACTTTGAGCACTCCACAAACAAAGGACAATTCAACCCAAAAAGAATTTTTCAGTTCGAATCGGTAGTTCCTGAGATTAGCCATTACTGCTCCGCTCCTTTTGAATATAGCGTGAAGATATATAGCCTATAGCACTCCACGAACAAAGGGCTATCCAACGCAAAAACAATTTTTCAGTTTGGACCGGTAGTTCCTGAGATTAGCCATTACTGCTCCGCTCCTATTGGGTATAGCGTGATGGTATATAGCCTATAGCACTCCACGAACAAAGGGCTATCCAACTCAAAAATATTTTTTCAGTTTGGACCGGTATTTCCTGAGATTAGCCATTACTGTTCCGCTCCTATTGGGTATAGCGTGATGATATATAGCCTATAGCACTCCACGAACAAAGGGCTATCCAACGCAAAAAGAATTTTTCGGTTTGGACTGGTAGTTCCTGAGATTAGCGCGTTCAAACAAACAAACAAACTCTTCAGCTTTATATAATAGTATAGCTTTTGCTCGCGGCTCCGCCCGCGTTATAAAGTTTTTCAGGCTAAAGTTTTCCGTTATAAAAGTATTAGTTTCCCGGGAGCCTATGTTCTTCCCAGGGTTTCAAACTGTCTCCATACCAAATTTCATCTTAATACGTTGGGTAGTTTTTGAGTTTAACACGTTCAGGCAGACAAATTCAGCGGGGGACATTGTTTTATAATAAATTTTTGTATAACTTTTTAAGAGGAACAATCCCGTCATACATTATTGTTGCATAACTTTAACCGTGTACGCAGCGCACGCAACGGAAGCTCTCAAAACTAATAAATTGTCACCGTATTTGCAACATGTTTCATTACTGCTCCGCTCCTATTGGTCATAGCGTGATGATATACAGCCTATAGCACCCCACAAATAAAGGGCTATCCAACACAAAACGAATTTTTCAGTTCAAACTGGTAGCTCCTGAGATTAGCCATTACTGCTCCGCTCCTATAGGTCATAGCGTGATGATATATAACTTAGAGCACTCCATAAACAAAGGGCTATTCAACACAAAAGATTTTTTCAGTTCGAATCGGTAGTTCCTGAGATTAACCATTACTGCTCCGCTCCTATTGGGTATAGCGTGATGATATATAGCCTATAGCAATCCACTAACAAAGGGCTATCCAAAAAGAATTTTCCAGTTTGGACCGGTAGTTCCTGAGATTAGCCATTACTGCTCCGCTCCTATTGGGTATAGCGTGATGATATATAGCCTGTAGCAATCCACGAACAAAGGGCTATCCAACGCAAAAAGAATTTTTCAGTTTGGACCGGTAGTTCCTGAGATTAGCCATTACTGCTCCGCTCCTATTGGGTATAGCGTGATGATATATAGCCTGTAGCAATCCACTAACAAAGGGCTATCCAACGCAAAAAGATTTTTTCAGTTTGGACCGGTAGTTCCTGAGATTAGCATATCATATCTTAATGAAATGTAATTTTTGAAAGACGACCACCCAATCATGTTGTGTTTGCCTGTTTAATATCACTATTTTTTTTTTCTTTTCTCATGATTGAAAACTATGATTGTAAATGTAGGCGAATGCACGCTGTACGCCGTTATTTAAGTATGAATCTATGTTCTCTTTTATTTGCTATCGCTAATTTTATTTTATGCCGCTCCAGGTTTAGTCGATTGGATTTCATCTTATCCCATGTTAACGGTGATGTGCGTGCATTAGCTTATATAACTATTGTGACTATGTACAAGAAAGACTTGGAAAAAATACAAAAGAAGTACTGAATAATTGATGACAAAAAGAAAGCCCGGAGTTTCTTTCTGCCTTTTTTCTTCGGGTAGTCATCACTTAGGTAGCTAGTGAAAGGCTGGTAGGTTAGCTAGGTTAGGGCTCATGTCCTCGCCGGTGAGGATCGCGACGCGTTACCCTTCTATTTCCCCCCTACTTGCCAGCCCGAGCTGGTTACTTCGGTTTGTACCTAGTCTTTTGTATAAACTTTATCCCTAATTTTAAATCTCCATAGTTATATAAGTGATTTTAATAGTTGTTTAGAAATAATAATTATTCTTATTCTTTGTTTTGACGTATCATAAGTGCAACTTTGTTCGCCTACGTGATAAATAAACTATTTTATTTTTATTTTATTTTATTTTTAGCCATTACTGCTCCGCTCCTATTGGGTATAGCGTGATGATATATAGCCTATAGCACTCCACGAACAAAGGGCTATCCAACGCAAAAAGAATTTTTCAGTTTGGACTGGTAGTTCCTGAGATTAGCGCGTTCAAACAAACAAACAAACAAACAAACAAACAAACTCTTCAGCTTTATATAATAGTATATAGATGACATTTTGCGATCAAAAAGAAAATTATCGTTTAAAATTGTATACAGTAATAACATTGTCTCAAAGGCACCTTGAAATTACTCAAATATATTGACAAAGTATTGACACAGTTATTTTTAGCTTATTTATAAACGGTTAGTTTACTGTAAATACAGTTTACGTCAATCCCACTGAAGTGTAGTAGATCTGAAACTTTGACGTAGCTTCTGCGTCACTAGTCCAATCAATATATTTGGAACGGCGATGGGTCATTGACTTCCACTTTAGTGATAAGTAAATAGAAGATTGTTGTTAAATATTGTATAACTGATTCGGTGGCGTAGTTGTATTGAATACGATTGTATTGCTGAGGCCTCAGGTTCTTGGAATATTAAGACCAGCTGTTAAATTAATTCAAATAGCTGTTCGTATCTCTGGAAACGTCACTCATACTTAATACCAAAATGGTGTTTGTACGTTGCGTTCAACATCAAAAAAATATCTGTTACTTTTTATGGACATAAAAATCATTATATTAGGTACTAGCTTTTGCCTACAGTTCCGCCCGCGTGAAAAAAATGTTCCTGGAGAAATAATTTCCTGGGAAATAAGTAGCCTATATATACACTCAGGAGTAATGTAGATTCTTACATTGATAAAATTTTCCAAAATAGAATTAATATTTAGTTCTTGAGATCAGCGCGTTCAAACAAACCCTTCAGTTTTTAATATTAGTATAGATACAGTTTTAATGATATATGTATTATTTGCAGGAATCTGACGGCATCATGGTCGCGCGTGGTGACCTCGGTATCGAGATCCCGCCGGAGAAGGTGTTCCTCGCTCAGAAGACCATGATCGCTCGCTGCAACAGAGTGAGTACATATTCAAGTTATTGGTCTTTCATCTATACGTTAATGCGTGAAGAAAATACTTCGTAGGTACCTCTTTTTAAACACATTGTGTGGATTAAGGAGTGAGAAATTTGTCATAATTGAAGTTCATATAGAATAGGAGTACATTCAAATCAAATTGATGTATAATGTTAAGATCAAATAGAATAGCACAGAAAAAATAAAATTGATGTATATTACAAATATATTAAATTCTACGGTTTAAGTTCTACCATTGGACGATCACTAGTTTAACTCTTGATAGCTTGAGTTGTCATACTCTATCATGCAAAATTAGACCTTATGCAGTGGACATATTTTTCTATCGAGGTCTTAAGGTGGTAGCTCAAGGTCCATTTTCATACATTTTGTTTCGGCTTTAATCTGGGTAACTAAACAAGTATTGGCAAGTAAAGAATTTAAATTCACGTCTAGTTAGTGATTAGTTCTCGCAGTTGAAAGAAAAATGTAAAAATAATTAATAATCATGGATATTTCTGCCTTTAAAATTTCGTCATATTAAATTTTAAAGTCCGAAATATCCATGATTATTAATTATTTTACGTTTTTCTTTAAACTGCGAGAACTAATCACTAACTAGACGTGAATTTAAATTCTTTACTTGCCAATACTTGTTTAGTTACCCAGATTAAAGCCGAAACAAAATGTATGAAAATGGACCTTGAGCTACCACCTTAATGGTAAAATACATGATGGCACATAAACAGAAATTCCATTGTATTTTATTCTGAAGTTTTGTACTGCCTTCGAAGGTGCTTGTCATTCTGAGCTATTAGATGCTTCTTATAATTCCTAGCGGCTACATTGGCTTTTATTAGAACACGTTTGTTTGACAGAAACAATAGACAAGGGCACTTGCCTAGAGACTGGTCGAACTCTTAAAAGTAATAATATATGTATATCTGTGCAGGTGGGCAAGCCGGTGATCTGCGCCACACAGATGCTGGAGTCGATGGTGAAGAAGCCGCGCGCCACCCGCGCCGAGATCTCCGACGTCGCCAACGCCATCCTCGACGGCGCCGACTGCGTCATGCTGTCGGGCGAGACCGCCAAGGGCGACTACCCGCTCGAGTGCGTGCTCACCATGGCCAACATCTGCAAGGAGGCCGAGGCCGCCATATGGCACAAGCAGCTCTTCAACGACCTCGTCTCCGAGGTTACTCGCCACCTTACACCTTACTCTCAACTGGACCAGTTGTGTCCAAATGTACTATCTACTTGAAAGGACTTTAGTGAATTGTTACATATAACAACATAGTTGTAGCTAGAGATTTTACGACATATAAAAAATATATTATGTGGTCCGGTTCGCACATATTTTTGTTGTAACATATATAAATAGGTCTTGTATTTTAATTAAAACTTATTTTGACATAATTTGTGTATGGTACATTTTGATATAACTAGGTCCAATTCTTATTTATAATGACTATAAAGGAACTTAGTAATCAGTAAAGAAATTTGATAACTCAGTTATTTCATATTCGCCAGATAATTGTTATATCATCAGTCTATATGACAACGAAATATGCACATTATTTGTAATTACAAGTAAGATTTGAATGTAGCAATAATCACAGTATCACAAACTGACTGGCGGTAAATGCTATTCTGAGTATTATAAGCATTTGTATTTATTTAAAATTTTTTTTCCAGGTGAAAGCCCCACTCGAGCCGGCGCACTCGACAGCGATCGCGGCGGTGGAGGCGTCCACCAAGTGCCTCGCGTCCGCCATCGTGGTGATCACCACCAGCGGCAAGTCGGCGCACCTGCTCAGCAAGTACCGCCCGCGCTGTCCCATCATCGCCGTCACCCGCCACCCGCAGACCGCCCGCCAGGCGCATCTCTACAGGGGCGTGCTGCCCATCGTATACTCCGGTTGGTGACAAATTTAATATGTGCAATATAAATAATAGGAACCTTCGATCGTCTAATAATCTTCTTCTCAAATGTCCCCCTCATAGCTCTAACTTCACTCATTCTTCTTTCACTATCCAATCTATTCTTATGTGGAATTCACTCCCCCTCGAAATCAGGACGTCCACTACGCGGCTAGCGTTCAAATTGAGAGTCCGGCAATTACTCTTGAATAAAGCGGAAGAGTCACCACCTTAGTTCTTTATATATTACATATATATTTATGTATAGTAATTTTTATTTTATTTATATATATATATATATACACATATATATATTATTATTTATATATTGTATTATTTGTCATTTGAACTTTTAAATTTTCAACCCTCCTTTCATGCACCTACCATGATTATCTCGGCACCACCCTAAGGTTGGCTGGTAGAGAATGCCTATGGCATTAAGTCCGCCTGTATACATTTGTATATGAAGTGCTAAATAAATAAATAAATAAATGATAGTCAAGGTGATCTATTCCGTCTGTTAGGGCGAATCCGTCTTTTTGAAGTTACGAGCTTTCTATTCGAGGGAGAAATTCGATAGTCATATAGGCAAGAAAATAAAGATTTACTTAACGTCTAGTTTAAAATTTGTTCAACAACTTTTCCGGCTAACATAAATAACCGATCACGTAAATTCACTAATAAGGCCAACCAAATTGTTTTATTATTGCCAGTACCGATAAAACCAGGCGAAATTGATTGTCACTTAATCTAGAACCACCTTAATTTTTTTCATAACTTACACTGACATGCCAATCACGGATGCTAGTCTACCATCATCCCACTCTACTCAGCAATATAATTTTATAACATAATAATTGTTCTGCAGAGCCGGCAGCGGGAGACTGGTTGAAGGACGTGGACAACCGCGTGCAGAGCGGCTTGAGGTTCGGGCGCAACCGCGGTTTCATCAAGACCGGCGACCATGTCGTGGTGGTCACCGGCTGGCGACAGGGATCCGGCTTCACCAACACCATGCGCGTCATGTGAGTACTACCAACGTTTGTTGCAAATGCAAACGAGCTAACTGTACATCTGATGGAAAGTGGACGTCGATGATGCCAGACGTACAGCCAAGCAATAGCCTACCATAGAAACTTTTTTAAACCTTGTTTGAAGAACTATGAGTGACGATTGAACTAGGCTCACTACTATAAGGTGAACTTTACTTTTACATAATAGAAGCACATTAGGGAAACACATATTATATAGCCTAACATGCCTGTAATGTTGGAAATAATGATTTATTTATTTTAAAGCATAACCATTAAGATTTGTCATTTTTTGCTCTAAATCCTAGATTATCTTTTGTCATGTTCAATTTCTTTGGCGGTTTAATTACGCGTATATAATTCATTTTTATTTTCTTACAGCCAAGTGGAGTAAATCACGAGTCCAGCACAAATCATCGAACAAGTTATTTTTTTTAAGTATTAGCGCAAGTGATAGGACGTAACGTTGAATTGTTAGGACGCTGCCAACAATTGCTGTCGAAGCTTACGTCGAAAGTACAGTTACAATCACAAATGCTTATGTATTTTGTATATATTTGCATTTAAACGCACGCGTCATCACATATTCATGAAATTTCAAACAAATTAATGAATGAATGTGCCTAATTTGTTTTCATGCTGACTGTACTTTAAGTGATCCTACACAGCACGTTACAGTGATATATGTATAAAAGGAATGTATCTCAAAATTCTATTAGTCCTAGGCGTACATATTTATTTGAGTAATTTATAAAGTGACAACATTGTATATTGCGAAATGCGATAATAAAATTTTTAAAAATGTGTGTGTGCTTGTTTCATTTTTCTGAATAGAACCCAACCCATATGACACTTAATAAAATGACACCCAAAGATAATTATAATATATATTATGGAAAATGACACCTATATAGATTTTAGCCCGTTGCTCTACCTCTCTATGCTCAGTGGTCCACTAGCGTAGCGATTTTTCTTCGTGAACAACAAAGGACATCCAATTTACATTTTTTTTTTCGAAAAAAAATATTTGGTAAGAACACAAAAGCGTAAAGTAAAGTATAAAAGCGATTTGAAGTTTTGAACATGTTTTAACGCTACTTATGTGGGTGACTACAGTGTATATGTCAAAAAATTAAATGTTTTAAAGGTTCAATTTTAAAAATGGTTAAAATTGCTACCCTGTCACTTCAACTATGCTCTGCCGCTGTAGCGTCCATTACGACAGGACGGCGCGAAACGGGCAACTGTGCTGCGGCGCAGTGACGCGATCCGCGCCACTGCCATACTCTCAGAGCCATACTTCTGAATAAAATATAATATGGATGTTCTTTGCGTTGCAACACCCTCTCGTTTGATGCACACAATCCATTTGGGGATGAATTTTCAAAAAAGCTGGAACATAAACAACCAATTTTTATTTGTAAACTTATCAAAAACCAATTTTAAAACCAATCTCCGATTATATTGCTGCTCTTACGCGTTCACATTTCATGTATATTTTGTTAAAAAGTTTGGCATTTGAGACATCTATAGGACACTATTGAAACCTGCACTCATTTACAATGCTTTTGGGGTTTCTTTAGTAACTTGTAGATGGCGCTCTCTGTTGCATTATCAAATGAAGGTAGAGTAACAAAATGTAAAGAAAATGATCTATTCCTCTACCAGGCTACAACTAAGTCCCTAATATCCCGTAAAAGCTTAATGGGAATTTATAATTAATAGTTTATCGATGACCGAATCAACCATTTTCGCAATTTTTTTTATGACAAAGAATTTAGGAGCTTTTAGATACCTGGCCTAAATTTAATGAGCTGTCAATCAAGATCGAAAGGGGATGTGAAGTATTTTGAAAAGGGTTCTTTTTTCGTATAAGGGGAAGGCAGATTGAGACCACCTGATGGTAAGTGGTATGGGGTCCAGTAGTGTCGACTAACGTTAGATGGCAATGCCAACAATTATTCCTAAGCAGTCAACAGTTGTTGATCCAGAGGAATTGTTTAATTTCTGTTTAGCATACAAATACCGACTTGCATCACATCACATCCCCCTTTGGATCTTAATTCACAAATACCGGCAGCGATTGGATGCATAAAGCAACAGTGGACTGTAACGGGCTGATGATGATGATATACCGAATGTTTATTACAACGACCTTTATCATGAGAAGCAAAACATTACAAATTATTATGCGTGACGTGGTCGTTTTTTAGTGACAAAAGTATGAATGTACTTGTACGAAAATATTCATTACTAATGTTTCTGTCACAAAGACAGGAATCCTTTAATATGAGTCATTGTTTTCAATAGAGACGGCGTCATCCAGTCATTAGCCGTATTCCTAAGGACTTTTGTTTGATGAATCAAATGTTTGTAGTAAACATAAGCTGAAGGTTTTTTAAATATAGGTATAATTATATGGCTATAATTTTTTTGTTATTGTATTAGTTGCTGGTATCCATAGGGGTACCTAGTGGAAGGGGGGATGTTAGTGTTGAAACAAAATAAAGTATGTTCATTCTTCAACTAACAATTGATTGGTTTATACTTTTTAAGACTGACAACCTTCTATTATTGTTTTCAAATGATTATGAATGTTGTTCAATATACATTTTTGTTGTTTAATTTTTCACTCCTCTCCCTCTCCAAACTAAAACCTGGCTACGCCTGTGCTAGTTTCTCTACCTCAGTACAAAATAATTCCACGGTTGTCACCAATAATACTGAACGAAAAATGAGATTATAGCAAGAGCATAACTTCGAAATGATACAAATGGAAGCTTTGCGAAATCCACACATAAAAGCGCTGTATCGCCAGATTCATTTTATGCGAGACAATCTTGACGTATCCATCGTTTGATCATTGCACAGCACATTGATCTTGACACAGTGAACAAAAGAGAATGTACCGGCATAAAGTTTTTTCCGTCCAGTCCTCATTAATAACGATCAAATAAAACTGGCACATTTGGCGAGTTGCTCTGAGAATATGGCGCAGAGAGCTGCCGACATAAAGAACTGTGGACAAGAGTTGTGGTTGTTCAGCGGGTCGGCGGGTCGGCGCTGCGGCTCCCGCGTGACCCGCCACCCTGGTGCCGCGCCGGGCCGGGCGGCCGCCAGTAGATACAGCAGACCACGGGCAGGCCGGTCGCACCACGCCGCCGACTAAAAATAACTGCGCGCCGCTCAGTACCGCCGCAACTACCGCGCGCGTCGCCCGCTGCGTCCGCGATCGCAACCATGGCGGAGACAATCGAGGAGACGTACGAGACCGCGGTCACCCGCAAGGTGGTCCGCACCAGCCTCAAGATAGAGGAGGTGAGGATCGACACACGACAGTTTTATGTAACGACGCCCGCGCGACACAAATATAGCACCGGCGCGCGCGCACACGCGACGCCAGCGCCAGACGCACCTGCTCACATAACAGATAACACGTTTGACAGTGAACACGGACGTAAACAGCGGCCGGCCGCTCCGGCGTCAGCGCACAGCATAGCGCCGCCGCGACCGGCTGCAGCACGCCCTCTTTCTTTTGCTCATCCGACGACAGACGTCCGGATGTTCAAAAGTTTCCGGGATTGCGGCTTCCAAAGCTGTTGGCTCAAAGTTCATAAAGTTCCTAATGACGGAACCGTCCCGCAGGCGCGCGAAGGTCCGCCGGCGCTACGTCAGTGGAGGAAGCGCGCGCGCATCTCGGCACTTATAATAAATTTGTGGCAATCGACGTTGTAAATAGAACCGGCAGTTGAATGAAAATTTCCGTGCCCACCTTGACGCGTGTGCATCGACCTGTTTCGTACACGAACACTCCACGTGCGACCTTGCAAGAGATACACAAACACAGGACACAATATGCACTCACACGACACACACATAGGTACACTTTCTAGTTTATTACCAACACATATCATGAAAGACAATCTTTATAATCCTGGATCTCTGGCTATGGCCGCCTCGTATGCGTGTAATTTTGTATTGAGCTTTACACAGAAGCAACTTTGTAATCTAATCAGTCATCGTAAAGCGCGAGTGACGCAACATCCTCATCTAACTGTAGACAGGTGCATGCAGCATGAATGTCAACAAACGGAAGCTTTGGCGGCGGCCTTATCGTTATCACATTCCATCAGTTTGGTCACAAAGAGCGCTCGCATACGCGGCGACTACTGTCCGTTTCCAAAGCGCAAAATCCAATGGAAAAACGCGCCGTGGCATATTTTCGTCTTGGCTCCCATCCTAGTTTATCTGCTACATTACGATGTTTATTCACAATACGAATGCGAGCATTAATGTGTGCGTCCGAGCCACTTGTATTCATGTATTTACTGTCGGTTTGGGTGCAAAACTCGATGTACCTGCATTAAGTCGTAAATCTTATTAATAAACCATACGCATGTCGATCGTCTCAAAACACATCAAGTGAAGCCGTTATGACTCGAAGTCTCTAGAAAAAGTTTATTTAGCATTTCCCTCTTATTTTCTCTGTCAATATCATGAATATAGTTGTTGACATCCTTGAGTGGCTCGGTAAAAATCTTTAAATTGTTTAAACGAGCGCCTTGGCAAATGTTGATGTTTTTTCGTCATTTTTAAAAGGGACAGAAAAACAATGCTACAAAAAGTTTACGGTGTAATGGGCCGTCACATAAATGTAAATAAAGCAACTGTTTTTGAGTCAGAAACACTTTCACACTATCTGAATTGTTTTTATAATGAAACAAAATCTAGAAAGAATTTACACTGAAGTAGAACTGCGAACATAAAGTGCAGAGTATTCATAGTTAGTTTATTTAATTATTGTCGAAATGTTTTACTTGCATCAGTTTGCCTCAAGTTTAGTATATGTGTTAAAAATATTTATCTACTTTTCAATGTTTAAATTTCAATAACATTTCAATTTGTTGACGTAAATTTAATAACACCAACGTAATATTATGTATCCAAAACAAGACGTTTATTTAGGCGTGTTTTAAGAACCATTAATTTTCTGAAGTACTTGGTTACTTTAGTTGTAAATTTTGAAAACGTAGACTATAGAGGAAACTATGACCGGGAAAACCACAACAGAAATAAATACAACTAATAGTACAAAAACATAGTCCTTAACTCAAGCTAAGAATTTTTCATCCTTATTATAAATCTTCTGCAGCCTAATAGAAAAAAAAAATCATTGTGTGGTAATTAATTTTGCACCCCAACAGAAAATAATTATTGTGCGTAAATTAAATTCACCTTTCGCTTCACAGTCAACTGCGGAACGGAGCCTGTTAAAAATCGAATTAAGTATAAATATTTTTCTAAACCGAATAACATTATACATCTCTCTGTAAAGTGTGTTATATGAGATACGGAAACCACACAACCAACTCACCAATCAATCAACATTTGACAAACAAGTAATCCCTTTCAAAATCACTTCGATCAAACTATCTCAAATACAATTTCTCTACATAAATAACATCTAGATATATAGTAGGTGAGTGGACGCGATTTGTGAATGAAATCAGTGCATGTAGGCAGATCTGATACTCACATGCACTGCATAAATATTCGGTATGTGGGCTTGGATTCTAGGCACGTTTTAATAATCTCATTCACGAGGATTAGTAGATTGTTATCGAACAAACGTATTTATCAGTGGAGAAGCGTTCACACAACCCGATACCTATTGACTTCACTTTTAGGTTTATTTAATTTTGTTTTCCGTTAAATTGTTCATAATATAATATCAGCCCTGTATTATATACTATCCCACTGTTGGGCACGGGCCTCCTCTACTACTGAGAGGGATTAGGCCTTAGTCCACCACGCTGGCCTAGTGCGGAGTGATAGACTTCACTCACCCTCGAAAATTCCTATAGAGAATTTCTCAGGTATGCAGGTTTCCTCACAATGTTTTCCTTCACCGTTAAAGCATAATTCACAAAGAATACACACATATTTTTTTAGAAAAGTCAAAGGTGTGTGCCCTTGGGTTTGACCCTGCGGACATTCGTCTCGGCAGTCCATTCCACAACCAACTAGTCTATCGCCTAAAAATCGTTAAATTGTTCGGGATATGTTAACTATGACATTCTTTTTGCCTCGGATTACCTTTTGAAAACTTTCTCCCTTCGCAACTGGTATTTATAATTTAAAAAGATGCATTTTTTATTTGTCTTTTCACTACAATGGTCTGTTTTGCTTTTCCCGAAACTGAATTACACTGTAAGCTAGTCAACGTAATCAATATATCAAAATGTAAAGGGATAATCGTTGTACCATGATTAAAGTTCATAATACAGAGAAGAAGTGTAGAAAAATATAATATAGGTATATAATATAATATGTGTTATAAATATGTAATATATTTTTGATTGATATTGATAGACAAATTTCGACCATTGGACGACCATTAGAATGAATAAATGTTAGTAATTATAAATGTAGAGTCCACTGAGCCAAGTGTACAGTAATTCTCAGTAGATTTAGATATTGATGATGTAGATTTTTTAATGGAATAATAACTATGGACACAGTTGATTAAGTATTTAATGTGTAGATTGCTTTGATATAATCACATTTTTTTTTTGATATAATTATTTATATTAATAGGTGTTTCTTCCTGATTCAAAGTACGTGTTTTTTTTTTCTAATCTAACAAGCTGTTAAGACGTCGCATAGCTCTACTTTTCTTAAACGATAATTATTTTTGTCTCACTTTGACAAAAACAAATACAAGGAAGTAAGGAACAAAAAACTATCTCCTGCAAATTCTGAAATCTGAATATAAGAATTAGAGGACTGAAAGGACAGTTTCAGAATATCCAAACCAAAAAGAAAAATTAATATTGGCGGGAAAATAAATTAAATAAATAGCTGATGTTGCAAGTTAAATCTATTGGGGTGCTCTCAAGATTCTAAGTCTCCACTGTTTTATTATTTATCAATCATTGCTAATATAATTCAAAACACGTAATAACGGCTATTCACACCTCTCACCTGTTCGCAACTAATGTAGCGTTTATAAATCACACAATTGGGTCTCCGAAACATTCAGGATTTATGATTCTTACCTAGGTCATGTTTTGAATACCACTTTTCCAGCAATTCGAATACATCAAAACATAAATACATCAAATTTTTTCTCTTCAATGTTTAGCGTGGGATTGATAATTCTTATTGAGTTTTCCCCATTGCGTTTCGGTTGCCGTGTCATAAAAAAAATACTAATTATAGTTTAGCATATATAATTGACTGATTTTTGAACTTAGAGAGAGCGTATAAAAACAAAACCGTCATGTGTCGTCGATGTTTTAAATTTTTTGTTGTAAAATACAAATTATCTACTGATATATGAAAATTATACTAAGAAACTGCATGGCGGTGAGCATCGTGCTTGCAAATTAATTTCACGAAACTAAACTTAGAATGATGTACGAGCTCATTAACAACAGAGACATATCATATAAAGTGGTGACACAATTGTAAATTCTGTAAGTTGCGATACACTGGATTTAAACGATATATTTAACAAAATTCATATAATTAGGGCTGTATTTGCAATTTAATTGTAATAGCTATCATCAATGTATTGCGAATGCGTGTTATTTGAACACATTACGTATTGTTGTATACGGTTTGGGCCATCGAATTCAACACAAAGAATATTATCGTAACATTTGGAGTAAAGAATACTGAAAGATGCTGTTTATTAAACCAATATGATGTGTAGACCGACATTGATTTTAATGCAAGCGTAATTTTAGAACACTCACGAAGCGCCTGCATTTTGTCTGCTTTGATCTTAACAATTTATTCTGAGCGTGGTCCCGCCATTGTTATAATATTTTCTGAATATTTAACACATAAAAGAAATTATCTTATAGCTTATGGTAAACATTTTAATTAGCGTTTCGTGTAATTGACGGTTCTTGGAACCGCGTGGGCGTACACGAATACGTGAATTTAATTATTACACTGACGTATTTTGGTTTTTGTGTACTTGTCGTGCGGTGTTTTAATAACATCCTGAGGGCATTATAATAAAGTTACAAATATAGTCATTGGAAAACAAGGTTTATACTTTACAGGGGCCTTATTCTCTATCCCTCACGTTATTTTAACAGTGCGTAACAAGCACGTAACACAACGCGTCATGTTTAGGACTATAGAAATTTGACTTACAGAATACCATTCCACGCACATTTCTCGGAGATAACATGACACGGCCGCGTTACGCGTTTACACTATCATACAGAATAAGGGCCCAGCAGTGGCAAACGGTCCAGAGCCCGATTCTTGCCGTCTTCCCTCGTAATTTATGTAAAATCGAATTATCATTAGAACAATTTGAAGACCGAATTTATGAATTTATTAGTACTTATATGTCGTGTCGGGTTTCGTGTTGGTAAATTTCACCCATCGTCACTGCTTGACAGGCTTTTTAGTGGTGTAAGAACTAGATTTCAGTCCGCAAGTTTTATCGGATGTTTTTAAACGCTTGTTTGTTTTTCACTTTACTATATGTTTAATAACATTATTTGTTTTGCTAAAATTTACGATCATTCTAAAATTGTATTATTGTACGATACGAGCCTTAGTTGTTATTTAACCACAATAGATATACAACTAAAGATGAACTAAATAGAACAAAAGAAAATCTCACTTTGAAATACACATTAAATATAAACACAACAAAATGGGTGTTAAATCAATCCTATATCAGTAACAACGGCATTGTTTGCAGGTTCCTTACAAAGTGCACAATTAGATGAATTGAATAGATTAATTTATTATCAACAGACGTTGGAAATCAAAGGAGTTCAGTAAAAACAAAGATGTTTATCGTCAGTGAAAGTTGGCTAAAATAGTCACAATAAAAGTGCAATGTTCTCTATGCGTGACGTGGTTTATGACTATTTTATTAGATCTTATTTATCGATTGATAAATTTAACATAGCCTTGTGGAAGTAGGGTGATATGGCGCACCGCGTAGGTCTCAAGTTTGATTCCAAAGCACGCACCACTGACTTCTGGTAGGAACGTTCCTGCATACAAAGGTTGACAAAGTTCGTAATATCCAATTTGTACTAAGGTGATCCAATAATATGTGTTCTGGTAAACTACTGTCAAAAATAATTATTTCATTTATGTAATAGTTTCTCAAAAAAAGCGGCGATAGCCTAGTTTGGTATGAAACGAACTGCCGAGACGAATGTCCGCAGGTTCAAAACTGAAAGGCATGCACCTCGGATTTTATAAACTTCGGTGTGCATTCTTTGTGAATGATCGCTTCCGTTAACAGTGAAGGAAAACACCGTGACGAAATCTGCATACTTGGGAAGTTGTGAATAAATCTTTTGAGGGTATGTGAAATTTATTCATCCGTAGAAGATAGACTAACCAACGTAACCAATAGACCATAGACCAACGTGATGGGTCGACTACGGCCTAATCCTTCTCAGTAGTAAAGAAGGCCCGAGTCCAGCAGTGGGACAGTATACAGGGCCGATATTATTATTATAAACCTACCACCTACCTTTCTGTGTCTTACCTACGCATTACACTCAGGTTCCCGAAGGTCTGTAAATGAATTTCTCCTCCAAAAATTGCAATAGCAATGTAAACAAAAAAGAGTTGGCACATAAAAAACGGAAACAAAAGGGGTGGCTTGCATTGGCATGATGCACTAAAAATATAAAGGACACGCCGCAGTGACAAAGAAAAATAAATGCGTAGTAAAAAGGTAGAATTGTGTTAATATTACAAAATAAAGAGAATTGGACATTTTATTTGTCATGCTCTCAATCTTTGTTATTGATAGAGCCGACATATTCCCTACTGACCTACTTTGAAGGAAAAAATGGGAATGCATTTTGCGTGTTTAACGATCCCATGAATGTAACTGGGAACAGATGAGACGCAATGGATGGTAAAATACATCCTTTACGTGCAGTCGCGCCTTTTTTGCAAGAGTTCGTGCACCAGCTGTGTGTTTATTCTACATCATTAAAGGATGTATGGAGCGTGGCCCACTGCAGGTTTCAAACGCAATACCGCCTTATAAGGACATGCTCGGCCGCGCCAGTTCCACGAATCAAACACGCTAAAGTCTAGAGTGGAACAACTGTTCGGGAACATTGCCAAATGTGCGATTTTGCCTAATTGACGAGCACGGAACATCCCGTTCGTTTGATCGCGCTCCAGCGGCCGCGCGCTCGCTATTAACTCGCGAATAAAACAAGCTTCACACTGAAAACAAAATGTATTGCACGTCTTTCTTTCAGTCGACACTTAGCGAGCACGGGAGCCGAGGATGCGCTCTAGAAAGTATCGGCTGCACCGCGTCATTCAGTCAGGGTTGTTGATCGCAAATTGGCGTGCAGTACGTCCGATAATAACTTGTCGGCATGGTGCCGCGGTATTGCGGGTCGATGTGGCGAGTGCCGGAGGAGGCGGCAGGCGGAGGGGCGACATCCATCACACGCGTTCGACAACCGATCGACGCAGGTCGGCGTCAACTTGCGGAAGCCGCTACGGAACGGGTCCGTCGCGAAGCTCGAAAATGGAACGCAGCGGATATAATTAAAACTGGACGGACAAATCGTTGGCGAGGAATTAACGCGCGAATTCGGTCACCTATCGCTTAGTCAAATTGGGCGGCTATGTTTTCAACACTTATTCTGTTGTTGCGGCGACAGTAAACGGCTCGGCTGATGCTAAGTACCGCGCGCCGTGTGGGCCGACGACGCACGAAATTAGCCAATTAGCTCGTACTACACAGCGTTCGGAGAAAATCGATGTGAAACTGCGGATATTGGCTAAATGTAGTGGAACAATAATGCTCCATTAGAATACGCAGGAAATTTAGTGCACATGGCTTGTACAGGTCGTTTCCACTGACGTATTTGGAACTCGCATTTATCAAGCCGCTGCGTGTTCGAATACTAAACATCTCTGTATTATTATAGGTTCGTATTATAATAAAAACAATGCTAAAACAAACGGCAATTAAATATATATACGAAATGGAAGTATTTATGAGAACGATGTCCTTCGTGGCGTCTTGTGAGGAGATGAGCCAACGTTTGAGTAATCATCGGGTTTAATATCGCGCCAGACGTGCTCCACGGCAAGCCACGTCTCCATTTACAACACGACAGACTTACTACTGCGTATCAAATTAAAAGATGATGTCGTAAAGGGCATAGACAGCAGGAATGGGTTCATATTGCCTCAAGTACAATTACATTTTAAGCTAGAATATGGTTCTATGGTGCACTAAGCCAAAGATCGCACCGGTCGATCACGATCCTCAATAATGAGGAACCGACTGAAGAGAGAGATGGTTTTATAGTTCCATCTTGCTTGAATCGTTTCACCAGCTAGAGTTTATATTGAAGAACATATTGATCTAATCGACATAGTTAAATAATGATTTTTACATTATTCACATTTTCGTCAAATCACTGTGTAGACAAATTAAAGCGTTACGTCAAAATCAACGTCTAGCGCCATTTACATAGCGCATAAGTTACAAGACAAAAATATCACCGGATATGTCTATCCCGACGACATTAATGGATCCCAAAATAGAAAATTCCAGTTTTCACTATACAAAAACATCAAGCCGACAATATATAGATGGAAAAAGCCTATTTACTGCTATTTATTCATTTCTAGATGACCTAAATAATGGATGAAAAATTGCTATGGTTCATGCAAACGCGCAATTTCGTTAATAGGTTCTTTGACACCCATTAAATGTTCCTCAATGTCAGTGCGCCGGGCGGAGGGCGTTACTTTCTAAATAAATAGAATATAGAGAAATAGAAAAATTATTTAGGAGTATATTAAAAGTCAACGCTTCATTAACTCTTTAATTAAAGTATCACAACAAACCACGAATGCGCAAGCGACTAGATATTCATTTACTTGCGGTTTATTACTAAAGGTCACTCCTTGATCACGGAAGATATGAAGCTAGGTGTCAGTCTACTGGTTACCTTGGCAATGCTATATTCTCTGTTAGGTCTTCTTCCTTCACCTGGTGTGTTTTATGTGTCGATGTTTAATTAAATACATCTTTTTGATTGTATTCGTTTTTGTTATGCTTCTTGTTTTCTGTTTTTGTTGGTATGTTTTTAAGGGTTTTTGATTTCATTTTTACTCTCATTTGTCTTAGGCATTTACTATACATGCAGATAGACTGCTGTCCTAAAATATGATACTAGAAGTTAAGACTATGGTAAGCTTTGCCGTGGAAAATATAAAATAGTTAAGTATTGTTTGTGGCTTCGCCCACGTGAAACTTTTCCTGCTTCAACAGTCCCTTAATCATAGCGTCACCTGTATGCTGCTAGCGCCATCTATATAAGAAATCAGGCTATAAACTTCCACTATTTCCTATGAAAGCAAATTACCGGTATACAAATAGCCTATGTGTTAAACCAGGACTAGGTCTATCCATATGAAAAAAATCATCCAAGTCCATTCTGCTGTTTCTATATTTACTTCTAACAAACATCAAAACACAAACATTTTCACAAACTTTCCCATTCATATTAGTAAGTTTCTTCTATAAAATCACGTATACATTTTTGGATCAGGTTGTCTGTTGATTGAAGTAATAATTACCCGGTGTTTATATCTTAGTCAGTCTCATCGTAACCCAATGGCTTTTTGTAATTTAAATTACAGCCATTCGTCGAGTGTTCGTTGAAACGTCGGGAGAAAATTAAAATAGAAAAACCGCGACAAAATCCGACAAATAGATTAATTTTAATGTTATAGAGTCGTCTGAATTCAAGAGTTTTACAAACTTTGTTCTAATAGTAATATTTCTATTTTATGGAGACCTTAATATTGATAGCCGATACATCGATTTAGGTAGAGCAGGAGTTTACGTAACCCTTATTTTGGGCTTTATTATATAAACTGCTATTGTTTACAATTTAATTTAGTATTTCGTTAAAGTACAAATATCCGTTTCGCATAACTGGTTTATGAAAATACGCTATGATTGGGAAATAGTAAATATTGTTGTAGTAGCTTGAGATACGCGTATGGTTTAACTAACGATGTAGTTGGAGCTTGCAAATATAGATTTAACTGTGGTTACGCAATAGTTTATAGCGATTCATTAGTAATTTTATCTTTGAAAGTGCTTCTGATATCTATTTTATTTTACGTAGATTTGCCAAATTTACTACTCGCTTGAAAGTTGTTTTCTTACTATAGTCCTCAAAAAAGAGAAACTCAGTAGTACTAGCACGTTGCTATTTAACACACAAAAAAGGTATTTGGCCGTAGCAAAGGGAATAATAAAGCGGCGATAGCCTAATTGTGTGTAGAACCGACTGCCGAGATGAATGTCCGCAGGTTCAAATCCTAAGGGCACACCACACACACCTCTGACTTTTCTTAAATTATGTGTGGATTTTTTGTGAATTATCGATTGCTTTAACTGTGAAGCGAAACATCATGAGGAAACCTGCATACCTGAGAAGTTCTGTAAATGCATTTTGAGGATGTGTGTAGTCTATTAATCCGTAGTAGGCCAGCATGGTAGACTAAGGCCTAATCCCTCACACTAGTAGAGGAACCGTGCCCAGCAGTGGGACAGTAAATAATATAGGTCTGATATATTATAAAGGAAATAATAAGATTTTTACTAGGTTGCTTTTATAACTTGCCAAATATATTACTGAATTATAATATAGTCATAGTAACAATGTCAACTTTTCTTTTGAGAATTTTCCTTACTAGAGTCTCTTGTATATCAAGAAAGTACCTACCTAACTAGGCCAACGTTTAAAAGAGAGACGTAATACATAGTATATATGTGCATACATTTCTATATGTTTTTAATAACTCTATGGTTTTATATTTATCGATAACTGCTACAGAATGTTTTACAGTATTACGGTGCATTTTTGTGATAATTACTTGATCCGTGGTAGTAAACAGCTGTCAATCCTTTTTATGTCTTGTTTATTTACATTAAAGTTTGACGTCATTAGACAGTAACACGTGGCTTGTCTTTCTGTGTCAAAAATTAAATTAGAAGTAAAAGACAAAGAGGGTAGTTTGCAAAACACATTATAAACAAATAACGAAATACTAATTAACTGGTTTTTTAACGCATTCGAGAGTCGAAGGGCATAGAAATAAGGCACATTTCTCATTCATTCGTATCGACAACGTATAAATCTCGTAGGTACTTTTTACCCCGTCAAACACAGATTTAAATTCATGCCGTCAAAGATTAAAATTGAAATCTTTCCACGATTCAAAACATCGCATTGTATTATAAGTTTCTTATAAATAAACTTCATTTCAACAACGCAAATGCTTCTCGTCATTTATCATAATGCATTTTAATGCTGCTATGACGGGTGATAAACCACTACGCTAGGAACAAATCGCATGCGTATTCTTAGAGTGGACACGCTGGCTTGGAGATACGGTTAAAAATCAATTAGTTCACGCTGGGTTCTCATCACAGCACGATACGTGTATGTATCACAGCTCATTTCGCAAACAATTGTTTATATTCGCTGGTTTGTTATGCGTTAATGAAGAACGGAAAATAATTATGAGGTCTCGTTCTTGTATGAAATTGTGTTAGTGTAATTTTTGGGTTTTATCAAAGGCATTAAATAATTTGTTACACACCGGACATCAGTACCAAATTTTGTGCTCCTAAAGTTATTATCAATCACTACATAGTATAAAACAAAGTCGCTTTCTCCGCCCCTATGTCCCTTTGTATGCTTAAATCTTTAAAACTACGCCACGGATTTTGATGCGGTTTTTTTAAATAGATAGAGTGATTCAAGAGGAAGGTTTATATGTATAATAACATCCATTAAATAGTGGAGAAATACTGTTATTTTGTTATGTTATACCCGTGCGAAGTCAGAGCGGGCCACTATGTTTTTATATACAACGTTCACAGTTTTTCTGTAGTGTATTTAGTATCAGCATTGCACCCGTGCGAAGCCGGGGCGGGTCGCTAGTTGGTAATAAGTCGTTGTCTTAATTGAAATGTCCGTGAGACGAGATGTCACAGCTTCCTTAGATAATATTAATCATCGAATAAAAAAATAACATATTTATAGAAAATATATTAACATGCGCATTAAAAACTTGCAAATCATGAAATAATATAAAGTATTTTATATTGATTTTTGCTATTTCACAGTAGATTGAGTAACCAACGCATGAAAATTTTTGTATAACAATCTTGCCAATGTCCGCTCTATATAATCTTAGGACTCTTTGGTCTTTATGAATTATGAACGACCGTCTTAATTGTAAGCGCAGTTTAGTGCCACGAATCGCTGCTTCAAAGTTCGAGTAGTGTTGTTACTGTTAATGGACTGTCATTACCATGGATGCCGGGAGCGGAGTGCACGTGCACCCCCCTGTCTGGAACATATCAAAATAAAAATAACTGAATGACGATGGAAAATATCGACCACAGAGGTTTTATTGTGGTTTAGCATATGCAAACACCAGTGCAATTGTTAAATGAAAAAAAAAAATACGATATTATCTAGTAAGTACTCATGCAGATGCACCTCCCTAAAAGTAATCTTGGCGGTGCCCATGGTCATAACGATTATAGTCTTACGTGTTTCTTTCCTGTAATTCTTTTGTATAAAAATATCGTAATCTGTCGCATTTTACGGTGTGAAATTTTCGGCTCACGTGTTTCTCGCTTCCTAAATCATACATTCACTATTGATTGTGGTAGATACGATATGATACATCGCTTTAACCATTCTTCAGTCGGTTAGTGGACTACTATATTTACTATTCAAGATGTGCCCGTCTATACTGTCGTGCTAAGCGCAAAAGCGTTATGTCATGGAAACCTTATTTCGAGATAATCGAAGTTTTGTAAATATAGTTTTGTATGTAAAACTGAGATAGAGAAACTCTTTTAAGATTTTTTTACAAGTTCTAAACAAGATACTGTTATTTAGGTTAGTTCATTGGATGAGTATTGCTTTAAGCTATGTGACGACATAAAAATCAAGATTTTGATTTTTTTTGAGATACAACTTTTGAGCTTAGCACGGCAGTTAATGCCTTTCTAATACAATGTTTGTACTTGCCTCTGCTCGTAATATCGATCGTGTGATAGTATTTTGTCGGAATAAAACTCCCACGAGATAATAAATTCAGTTTATTGACTATAATCTGTAAGCCAAATTTCATCCTAAAGCAGCTAAATGCATTAACTTCCAATAAACGCCCAAGTTTATTAAAAACGAACTTGGGCAGTTGTAGATGATTTTTAAATAGGGTAAGGTAAAAAAAGATCTTAGATAATGACGATATGATATATCATTTATCAAGTCATGTGTCTCTACATTGCTATAGCAAGGACAGGTAGAAGTAGACAAAGTCTTATTTCGTGGAAGAAATTGCGAAGGTGATCTTACAGAAAATGTCAAGCAAGCAATTAACTAACTAAATATGTATAAAATTCAGCATAAATTCGTTGAATATAATCTCATCTTCAAGTTTATGAGAAGAGATTACTGAAGATTTACATCAGTGGCGGCCGGCGGTCATAAAACCATAGGCCAAAACCTTGTTGCAGTTTGTTACAGCGCAAAGAACACGAGAATCTTAAGGACTGTTAGACGTCTTACATCTTAATTATAAGTATTATGAACAAAAGTGTAATGTAAATCCATATAAACAATGCATTTCCAGCCTACATTTAAAACTTATCAGAATATATAGTGATTTAACAAACACTTTACTATAAATATAAACCAGAAAAGCACGATTCAGATGCCGCCATTCCTTAATCAATAGAGTTCAAATTTAATGCCGAACATACCATATACTCCTAAAATCTTAAACAGCGTATTGGACCTACTGATACTCGTACTTCAGAGTTCAGACACAACTTAAGCATAAATGGATGTAGATACGCAAAAAGGATCCAGCCCACAAAATGACACTTGAAATAGTGAAGATTGAAATTTAAATCGTATTTTTGCTCATTGATATTCTATTTTATATTTTGTTAATAAAAAGTTCAAATTAACTTACTTTGACTAAGATGTTTTTACTAATGGAAAATATAGACCTTACCTATAGAGTAGGACTAATTTGGCATACTTAAGCAGCAGTGTGTAGTCACTGCTGTGTTCCGGTTTGAAGGACATTGTAGCCAGTATAACTTGGACATAATGACTTAACATCTCATGTCTCAGGATGGCGAGCGCAGTGGAATACCAAACAATACTTCGTAATTCAAGGTGTTGGATGGTGTTTCTACTGTTTATGAGCGGTCGAATCGCTTATCATCAGGCGAACGGCAAGCTCGTCTCGTCATTCAAAGCAATAAAAAAAATACTCTGTTCATTTTCGACCATATTGTGGGTTAGATCCTTTTTGCGTATCTACGTCCAAATGTACATCTAACCCTAAGTTTACACAATTCACAATAAGCTCGTATGAACATGAAAAACGAGCGAGGGACGTAGCGGACGCGTCGCGAACAGAAATAGAGCGTCTCGCGCGACGTGCCGTACCAATGTCGAGGTAATCGCTTCGCATTGTCTCCAACGTTATGTGAATGTTGAGTTTTTCTGCAACGACCTTACTTACATCATCGTATACGTAATCGATTGTAGTATCGATGTATCGATTGGAAGCCGATTTATAGAGAATATTATATTCTAGAAATTACAAAATATAGGGAAATCTATACAGAACACAATTTTGCCAACTCTATAATTATTGTAAAGGTATAACGATTAATAACTTTGTACTTTTAAAAATTAAAATAATGTTAGTTGTTTACCGATAAATATTTTGACGACGATGTCAACAATCCTCGCGCCAATAAAATGATGTCGCCGTTCCAATCGAAGCCAAGTATTTGAACGGTAATTAATATTGCTTCCGATTTGCCTTGCGCCGCACACACTTGACCGCACCCATAAGGTCGTTGGCATAATGACGAACATCACATGCGGTGCCCAAATAACCATTAACTTCCTACATGACACTGTTTTACAAATAAATATAGAACGGTTTTTCTGTTTGGGAAAGTAAAAGTAGATCATTCACAACTTAGCTGATGTAAATATTTACCCTAAAGAAATAAGAAAGAGGATTTGTATATTTAAACGTGAGCTTGTTTATGAACAAACCTAAAATTAATAAGTACCTCTGACTTTGAATTGCCTTTACAAGAGAATAACAATGATGATATTAAATGTTTTTTGTTTTGTGCCAGGTGTACGCCATCTGTAATAAAGAGAATATTTTAATCAATTACCACTTGAGATGAAACATGCATTGCGATTAACCCGATGAAAAAATAAATACTTTAACTTATTGATTTTTTTATTTGTTTTGATCAGACAACATTCAATTATTATTAAAATTTTTTTTTTTTTTTTTTTAATATACTTAAATACAAAACACTGGCCATTTTGTAAAAAAAAATACTTTTTCATTGCAAATTTTTTGAATGACTGGCAGCCACCCTTTATAGATAATATTTTTATTCTTTTTTTTCCTCATTGTATGTGATTCTAATTTTGAATTTTGTATGACATCAGAAACGTTAATTTTCAATTGTTTGCAGTTTGGTCTCCGATAGTCCCAGTAATAATGATACTGTAATGTGGTTTCACGAGTGGCGTTAAATAGTTTTATGTCCGACCTAAATGCAAAAAGAGTATTTCTGGTCCTGGATTGATGACTCAAGCGTAGACGGTCGTTGGTCTCGCCAGTCATAAAACATTTTAGGAGAAAGTGTTAATGTTCGTATAAAAAGCCTTATTGCTCATTGAGATTGCATTGTTGGAAACAAAAGCAGTGAGTTCGACCACTAGTAATAAAGAAAAGGAAAGTAAATGAACATTGCAGATATGGATGGCTTATTATGATGAGTATCTATTGATTAAAATACAAATTATTCCTATTAGCTTTCACAAAGTTTAACCCCAATAAAATACGGTTAGACGTCATTATTTCGCAAAGAAACAAATAACAAAGCGATTGTAATTAGAAATGAAATATTTTGCTCACGGTAAGAGAGAAAAATCGCAAAAATTAAAAATGTCTTGTGCAAATCAGTGACAACGTCAACATTGAATGCATATCTATTATCCAAAAAGTCTTAACCCATCTGCACAATGTCCCCCAGGCGTGTGACGCTATATTTAGTGGATACATTTCACAACGATACGCCATCAATCTCGGAGATGACGGGATGTGACGACGACCTTATAGCTTCAATAAACAAACACATTAGGAGCATTGCCACGAGCAAACCTCACAGAAAAGGTTGAAGAATAAGAGATGAAAATGTTGTATTACTACAAAAACAAAACACACATCACCCCTTTATCGAAGGGGGAGGCAGAGATGCAGCCAGGACAGCTAGTTTCCACTAATAGCGTTCCGTTCTATGATAGGGGCGAGCTCAGCGTGATATCAGAAATTCTATACTCCGAGCATATTATACTGAGTATAAATGTAGCTTAACAATTCTCCTATTGATACGGGAGGCCTCAAATGAGTACTACTAATTTGTCCTCATGCTTGGTACTCTCATAATATCGAGGCGGTAGGTAGTCAAATTATGATGAATTAGCAACCCGCCCCGGCGTCTCACGGGTAGCAGAGCATTTTGCCTACACTTTTTTTTTGTAGTACAAAACATTAATGAATTATACACATAAACACTCCTTTTGAATCACTCAGCCTATTGGTAAAAACCGTATGAAAATGCCTTTGGTAGTTTATTAGTTTATAGCGTTTAAATAAACGGACGCGATAAAGGGATTTTGTTTTATAATGTGTAAGGAATATTGACAACTTTGCGAATAACTTCTAATTCCCTACATTCTCTTTCATCATTAAATCATGTTTACTTATTTGCTTTGCTATTTGTGTATATCCTTTACGACTACTCTTTCAATATCTTAGACTATAAACTTTAACGATACCACAAACATAAAATGAATTTGATTTATTTTCTGAGTGCGTTAAACTGGGTAAATTTGAAAACTAAGCCTACAGTTAGTTAGTTAGTTAGTTAGGAACTGTAATTTTAATGTATATAGATAGTAATCACAAAGTCAAATCATGGGTGGTTTCTGTTTTGGGAGGTCGAGTACGAATCCCAAGTTGAGCAATATTTTATTGGTTTTTCTTACCAGTTTTACCCGAGACTGGATCCTTTAGAATAGTTGATGTAAGGTTAGATATGGTGATAAATTCAGCCCTATCCCGTATACGGTACGTACGTACGTAGGACACGGTATTGACTATTGACTGATTAAGCTAACGCGACGGCCCAAATCGTGCACAATTGTAGTTAAAACCTTTTACACAACTATGATCATCGTAGTATTAGATTTAGTTTTCTAGTTGGATAATCCTATCACTGCGTGGATGAATTAATTTTGTAGTAGGAATTATACTTAATAAGGTGTTTATTGATTAAATGAACCCAGACCTTGGTAATTTATCGTGTTACAATATGTTTTTCTTCATTTTTCACTTTAGTTCACTGTTAACGCCATCTATCGAAGTAGATACGTATTATTCGTAAGCTTATTTTCGTCTCGCGATCGATTCAACTTCCGGTTATATCTCTTCAGTACGATAGTTGTTTCAGTCATTTCAGTTCGCTGATTGTGCAAGATTATATCATCGATGTTTAAAAAAATAAATAAAAAAATACAACATAGCGTCGAAATTTCATATGTATGGGTCATCATTAATGAGTCATGACAAAATAGTTTCATTAGTTAGAATCATTATTGTTGTTAAAGTACAAATTATGTTAAAGCTGTTGAAACAATTGTCACTGTTTGAATATGCTGTTTCTTGGCAACAAGTTAATTATTAACGGCATTTGCGCACGTGTAACAAGCTAGTAACTACCTATGCAAGGTGACTCTAACTTTCTCAATTATAATTAATCACAATTGATTATTGTAAGATGTTACTTAGAAATAAACACACATTTCGACGGTCCCCAAGAACAAAATCACATCTGCAAAATGCTCTAGTTGCAGTATGAAGGTTTTAAATTAAGTGAAATTATAAATATCAATTACTCACCTCAAAATATAAATTAAATAATTCTTTATAACAATCAAAAGTTTTAAAATGAGTAATTATATTCACTTATTTATAACCTCCATACTGCAACTAGAGCATCTTGTAGATGAGATTTTGTTCTCGGAGACCGTCGATTTATGCGTACACTATACTGAGACGCACACAAACATTTATAACAATTAACAAGGTCCAAAAAAACAACAAATAGGTAATACATGAAGGGTAATATATAAAACTTCAAATGTGATATATTATTCCAGTAAAAACAATTTGCCGTTCCATAAAAAATCTCCTCAAATGATTATAAGACGAATATGCTAAAGTTGACACTTTATAAAAACCACACCCTGACATATGGTCGAAAGTTCTCGTGTTATTTGAAACGCCGGATATTGACTTAACTTGGCACACATGTTGTTCCGAATAAACACCAGTGTTTGCCGTGTATAACAACCGCTATAGGTATACATATTTAGAGACATAACATTTTGGTTAAAAATTTATATAGAGATCGTTTTTGCTATAAAAAGTAGATTTCCGTAAGTAATGCTTTAATCTTTTATTGATTGGAGGTAAATAAGGCTCTGTGATAAGACAAAGGACACAATGTTGTCAGTAAGAAATCTATACTATTTTATTTTACGTCAATTGTTAGGATATTTCAGAAAACATTTACCTTATAACGTTTTTAAAACTCAATCAATTAAAACATATATTACCTATTGGAAAAGTAGTCACACTTAACTTATGTAATTAAATATTTTTCCACATACACATTACCCATACTCAGCCCTTATATCGTCGGAAAGATAGACGGTGGCATATTAGTACACCCACTTTTTGCCGCCTGCTTTCCGTTCCATGATCTGATAGGGCGTGCTAATCACTATATAGGCTCAAATTTCAGATTCCGAGTTAATACTTACTAAGCAGAAAAACCCAATATCGGTTTGGCCAAATGAGATTCGTATCCTAGACCGCGCCCATTATACAACTAAAATTATGAACTGTAATTAATATAAGTTAGTATGACTTCGTTTTTTCTATAGTAGTTCGGTGATGGATAGAGACGATCAGTCTGTGTTTATAAACTATATAAAATATAAGTATACCTTCGTTTTATAACGTGTTTTCACTTGTATTAAAATGTAACATCTTATGTATAAAATGATTGTGGAGTGCAATAAACTTTGAATTTGAAAAATTTGAATTAGTTCACTGACGAATAGAGACGATCAGTCTATGTCCATCCAAAATGTTACATCATACAAAGCAACCCGAGACCACCAATTAACGATTAAATATGAAATGACACTCGCCCACGCGACAACCATTCGTCCCGTCGCGCAGGGCCGACGTTGCGAAATGGTACAAATTATGGGATGCGATCAAATCGTTTGGGATTTAGCATAAGCCCTTTGATGCAAATAGCCGTTTAATACGTGAAAATAGAATGAGATTCTATTTTATACATTGTTAGGTAATACATATCAATATTATGAATCCGAAAGTGTTTGTTTTATCTATTACTTAGAATAATTGTATATGTATAAAGAGAAGTCTCGATAGTATGTGTTAGACCATAATGTAGTACTTATAATCCTATGCCTAATTTCATCCAAATCCCCCCAAAGTTAAGGGGTATACATTTTTACGTCTAACAAACGTCCACGTATAATCCATTTCAATCTAAACATCTTAACTGACTTATGCAGAAATGTCTAAGAATCGGTAAACTTTTTGTTTGATGCAAAACTAGAGTATTTTTACAATCTTCTTCTCTATAATTGATTCATAAAAATGCCATATTTTTACTAGCTCCATAGTAAATACATTAGTTGAAAGTGCAGTTTTTACTTTTACTTATGTTCAAACTGATTGCTTTTAAGTTCGATAACTACAAATTATAAATACGAAGGTTAAATAATAATAACACATATACACGCTGTAACTCCGAAGGAGTAAGCAGTGGCGTAACCAGATCCAACTCTCAGGACCTGAGAGCGGTGTGATACCGCGCTCGCAATACAACTACGCCACCGAGGCCGAGAGAGAAAATAAGAATATGTTTTTTTTTTAAGCGAACATTATAGGAATATTATAGGCATAATTTAATATTTATTGATTTTAGATATTAATGAAAAATTAAAATATTGGGGACTGGTGTATTTAAACTTGAAGCTAAGTAACCACTTTTAATTTACATCATAAATATAATTTAAAAAATAGCCACCACTTTAAATAAATCATAATAAATATTGGAACTGGAAACCAGACTTAACGTTTAAACACAGATGTTGCAAACTGTCCAATGTGATTATCAGTGAAAGCGAGTGGAAACCACAACAGCGCGACTTACTCAAGCGACGCAGCTTGTGCTATAAGACAATGAGAGCGAAAATAATAATGCGATTATCGTCCCACAATACATCAAACCGCGACAACTGACGCACACATATAGCAATAGGAACGAAGTGGTCGCAGTATAGAATGTTTGTTTAGCTATTCTTTACCATGCTAGAAAAGAATCAAACCCCTAGTCATTAATGGAATGCATAGGCTTAAAACATAGTCCATTATACTTGTTTATTGAGGGTAAATTTTAAGCTCACTAGATGTCGCTAGTATAGTAGAATATACACTGAAATTATCTCTAATATTATTGGCGACAGGAAAAATGTATGGCGTCATGTCTTGCTAACCTGGAGGCATAAAAATATAGTGACAGCCTTGCAACCAAGGTTATCTGGGAGTAGATATCATATAGTATTTGTAGAACTGGCTAGCAGATGATACGCTATACATTGTAAACAGTGTTAAACTTGTATAACATATGGAACGGTATCCACTAAGATATAATGTCCGACACCCACAAAACCGCAGTAATTAGAACGTTTATTCCTAGAGTAGCTGATTGAATTACGTTTTTACGTCACTAGTTAAACATTACGTCGTCCAACACATGTCATCGATAGCACGCTATTATTGCAAACGACCTAGCTACGTCAATATTCGGGGAAATTGTAATATTTGCTGCGCTCGCAGGCGTTATTTGCTTGTTACAAATATCAGGCAAAATGCTAAAGATAAAAGACGTTAAAATCAGTATGGAGGTAAAGGTTAGCTGGTGAAATATTGTTTAATTTATACAGTCCAATTCGCGGCTTTCTCTTTTTCAATAATAAAAAATCCACTACATATTTACTTTTCCAGGACACTCATCCAAAACACGGTTTACCTGTGTTTTAAATACAATTCAAATCAAATCAGCGGTTAATGACATATATGCAAATGGCAGAAAATTTCGCATTTTTAGTAATATTTATCGTAAAAAATTAATTTCGAAATAGCAATTTTATATTAAATTCAATAAATAAAGCCTAATTCCAATAGACCTTTGATGAATGAAGGTACGTTTGGACTGAATAGTTGCATATCGCCTCGTACGCACTACATTACTTCACATTCTTGGAGCTTTTCCATGCCCGATGCGCTGCTAGATGCGTTCACGGTCTCGGTGTCACGTCGCATATCCATAATAACCACGATATATAGCTAGATCTTAGTTTGCAATTTGTTTTCTCTATGATATTATGATTTAGCAAGGGTAGCATTGAAGGCTACTTATTCGTCTACACGTATCTACTTTATGTAGTAAAATATACATATTTTAGTGCAGAATCGCCCTTTGTGTTAAATTATACCTATTTAAGTGCAGAAATGTATGTTTTTGTTACATTTCTAACCAAAATTTTATGTACCCCAAGTAAGATTGATGAGGTCGCTACTCACTAATAAGAATAGGTAAATATTTTACAAGGACATATATATCTTTGTTTTGTTTTAAATTTGGCAAAGCACGTGTTATGCTATTTCCGCGATAGAGAGAAGAAAGGATCGTGTTTAACAATGCTAGTGCAAGTCGCCAACATTCTTTTGTAATGTATTTTTATTTAGCTTTAAAATTAATTCTGTTTATGCTTTATATACCTATTTTTTTAAACTAAATAAGTTTATGCATTGAAGTTGAAAGTATTATTTAACATAATGCCTTATTGGAAATGAATTATTGAATTTCTAAGTTTATACAAAGACCATACAGCTAATAGTATATATAGTACGTACTACTTAGGTAATATAACCATACAAAACATACCTATCATACGTAAACATTTATCACAATAAAATTTTCTCAGATTAATAACTAAATTATTGTGCTGAGAAGATTTTAGAACTCAAAAAAAATTGATTCATAAATATAAGTTACGGAACTTGATCAATTAAATTAAAAAACTAGCGGTTAATTTTTCACGCTTCACGGTAGAGCCACGTTAAAAAAGTGAGGTTAAGATATTACCGTTAAAATTTAAACGTGTATCGAATAGATAACGTCGGAACAAAAGTGAAATGGTTTGTTATAGTAAAAACGTAATACGTGAGTCGACTGCTCATGCTCTCGTTTAAATCAACCAATGTGCCGCCATTTTCTGGTGATTTCTCATTACTTTCACTCGAATCATCCGAAGTCGTGGCGTACTTGTTTTTGTATTGATTGTTTTCCGGAACTCGTGTTACAAATGTCGCTTTGTCGAACAGGGTAATATTGATTATAAAAAAAACGTGAAATATACAGAAATGGTGTTAAAAGAGCTTCGTCATTTATTGTTTTATTATTTTCAAATTGCTGTCTGAAATATTGTCGACATTTTTATACTAAACGAAACTATCGTTGCTTATAGTATACTTTTGTAAGTAAACAAACAAAATGAACCGACTATTTTAAACATTACAAAAATATTATAGAGCTAACGTCCTGTAGACAACTGTATGCGGTAGACCAATAGTAGGCACAATCGAATTTATCTACAGGATTAAAGGAATTGGTCTGTCTAGGCGGTACTATGGTATTATAAGATTCCACATATTAAAGTAACAGCAAATTCCTTATTTACTCGTCCTTTCGTCTCAGATCGGTCGCAACGTAGAATTAGTACCAACTATGTTAATTGAACGACGCGATTATTTATCGCTTCATCTAGGTATAAATGTCTGTATAACTACACTTTTATATATGGATAGAAATGATTCAGTGTTGAATTTGGATTCTAGCCCGCATAATGAGCAATTCGCAAATGATCAATAATGACGCATGACATTTGCCGCCTCGCCGCGCCGTCTAACTCGAGTTTTATTTTTCGATCGATTTGTTTTTGCTGTAAACAAAGTTTTTTTTCGCAACTGACGAATGCTGTTTAATACGCATTTTCCAAGAATTTTTTCTCGAACAACACATTGCGTTCCTATTTGTGCAAAATATTTCATGGAACATTGAGTTTCCTATTTATCTAGTTTATCCAGATATCATTTTTCCCTGTATATTTTTGTCAGCATTCTCATAGAAAGTTATTCTTGATTTTTCCATTTTAGTATGATGTCAGTAGTATAATATATTTTAATTAAAATTGTTAGTATTTAATCTTTATCAATTATATTTTTAAATCATGATAGTATGTAATATTTTTTTTGTTTGTTAGAAGCTGCATTAAGATGTGTACTAATATGATTTCTAAAAATTTTAAAACGCTTAAATCTAGACTCAACTATTTTTCACTTTATAACCTAAGTTTTAGCTTTTGTTAACTAGCAGGGCCCATATTATTAAATATATTCTTTAGTGCACCTCACGGGCCCTTTAGGCGTACGAACCGGAGTTCAAGCGATTTGGCAAAATGACTATGTACATTTAATTCGGCTTGCAATTTTCATATAACCTACATTACACGCGTTTCTACCAGTCGTCTGTAACACTTTTCTGACGTTTCCATTCCCTGATAGGTTACTTATTATAGAAAAACCTACACCAAATATCGCATGTCTGAAGATTGAACTCAGGATGTCGCGGCGCAACTAATTTAATAGAGAAGCAAGGATACTAGAACAATTCTTAATTAACTTTCACCAATAGTGTAAAAAATGTATTAGTTACTTTTATGCTCCTAAAACCGAGGCAGAAGTGTAAAGCGCAAAACTTTCCGCCTACAGAGTTTTCTTTCCATAAGTTATACATGGCGGTACCGTCGCCGCGCCGCTACGGATATATCCACAAAACATATTGAACCATGAACATATTATTGAACCTAGGATCTTAGACTTTGAGCAATGTATCACTTGGACTAAAATAATAGTGATTATTTTCTTTAAATCTATTCGCCCTTGTTCTAAAATTTCGCTGAATCACAGTCGTAGGCGTAGTTTATAAAAGATTGATGTGTCCTGTTCGCTGTAACTATTGGTATGCGATTAAAATACGGCCAAACGCTCGTGTGATTTATCTAGTTGTCTATCAAACTTATTGGCAGGTATTACTGTTGGTTTAGTCAAGTCAATCACCTTTGCTTTACGCTGATAGATGAGACCTTCTTGGAGTTCATCACGACTCATGTATTTATTTGATTGAAATAACAAGCCATTTACGAATTATGATTTATTGGGCGTTGGAATTCATCATAACTTATATGTTAAGTTGATTTAAATAAGAAGCTATTTACGAGTTATGTATTTATTAGGCGTTAACATCCTCCAAAAGACAATTAGCAGTCAATGAAATGGGTAGTAATTCTATTTCTTTCCTTGATATATCCTTATTAATATTTATATTAGGGATGTAAAATTTGATAAGTTATGTTAAAGAACTAAAATGACCCGAGTATGGAGATAAGTATTTAAAAAACTATAATCTTCTGTTAAATGACTTACGAAACGGGCTTGCATTAAGATCACTCGGTTACCGCTGTTTGAATATTTAAAAAAGTTACAGTATTCATAATTAAATTTTTATTAGTCGATATCGGAAACCCTTATTTCCGCGGTAACTTTATGTCGCGGTTAACTTAAAAGGTTTAATGCATATTACGTAACCGAAGAGTCACATTATGACATTATTAATTACTAATGGGTAATTAAAAACTAAGCTTAACACATTAATAAATGTCGAAACAGTTATAATTGGTGCTTCCGTTGGCATGATCGCGGGCGGGCGGCGCTGCGCGGCACTTCGGAGGTTTGTAGTTGTACGCGTCGGAAATGTTTCGTCGCTTGTCGGATAGATGTCGCTACACGCACTAACCTATATAGATCGCATAAATAACGACGTCTGGGTTCGCTTGCGCAGCTGTCACGGTGTATTTAAATTCATCTATGAATGCATAGACAAAAGCTATTAATTAGATAATGCTAGAAAATAATTCAGTATCCAAAATTAAGTCATTTGAAGTTAATGTTTAAATTATTCTCTTGCTGTCACTCAATTTTCTATGACTTATAACCTTTGAAGTTGTAGGTTAAAGTTGTACTTATAAAAAAAAAATGTATTAAAAATACTTTTTTTTGCAAATAAACAATAAGTACATCAGATTGCTATGTTTACACAAAATACTAAAAATTAATATACGTGATATAAACGTTTTTAACGCGTTAATAAAAACCATTCGACGTCATTACGGGTTCGTGACCGCAATATCATAATTTCAGATGCCAAAACATGTAAATAAAAAATCGCTTTGTCACTAATGTTATTATTAGGGTGACATGAAAAAATGCAACCTTCTCGCCTTATTACTGACATGTAGAGAACTAATCCTTTTGCCTTATTCTGTAGCTGGAAAGGTTCAGTGTTGGTGTTTGTGTCTGATATTGGATTCTTACTTAAAACTTCCGTTTTAAAACAAAATCTTTATTTTTCTCAGTAGGTAAAGCTAGCGTAACTGAATAATTTAAATATAGAACACATTAAAGAAACTCTTTTGTTTACTCACAATCCTGGTGGTATGATATTACAAATAAAAAAAATATATTTTGTTCTCCACACGTGAGGCGTTGGTGATTGTGGACAGTGATTCACTCGCACCCAGGTCTGCCAAAGACATCAACCGACTACAGTAAAGCGAAAACCATGTGGACCATGTGAAAACATTAATTATAATAATTATATTCCTATTTGTCACTAATATTAGCATGTGAAAGATGAATGAAAATCTTCGTAGAACGGACTACGCTATATAAAATTATCTAGAGGTTTCATATTTGAGCAAATGTGGAGAAAAACTAATGCAGTGCTTTACAAAAAGTTATAGACGCTTTCGCGCTTATTCATTTTGTTTAAACTTATAAAAGTAAATACTTACCTAATAATAGGAAATTAACCCATATTCCTAAATTAATTAAGTTTTGTCAGGAATATTTAAATAAATAAAGTAAAATTAATTTGTATTTAGCTTTCTACAATAATAAGTACCAATTGCCAATAATACCATTGAGTTCGAAGTTTATTGATAGCTCGTAATTATTTTAATACATAGTATATAATTATTAAACGACAACAGCATATTTTAAGCCTCTTTTTTGCGTACATATTTCTTTTTCTATCAAAGTTTATTTTGATTTTATAGTGTACTAGCTTTTGCCCGCGGCTCCGCCCGCGTTATAAAGTTTTTCGGGCTAAAGTTTTCCGTTATAAAAGTCACGCTATATATTTTCCTGGGAGCCTATGTTCTTCCCAGGGTCTCAAACTGTCTCCATACCAAATTTTATCCTAATACGTTGGGTAGTTTTTGGGTTTAACACGTTCAGGCAGACAGATGCAGCGGGGGCCTTTGTTTTATAATATATTTTTGTAGAACTTTTTAAGAGGAACAATCCCGTCATGCATCATAGTTCGTAAACGTTTACGCAGCGCACGCATCAGAAGCTCTCAAAACTATTAAATTTTCTCCGTTTTTGCAATATGTTTCATTACTGCTCCGCTCCTATTGGTCATAGCGTGATGATATATAGCCTATAGTACTCCACGAACAAAGGGCTATCCAACACAAAAATATTTTTTCAGTTCGAGCAGGTAGTTCCTGAGATTAGCCATCACTGCTCCACTCCTATTGGGTATAGCGTGATGATATATAGCCTATAGCACTCCACGAACAAAGGGCTATCCAACACAAAAAGATTTTTTCAGATTGAACTGGTAGTTCCTGAGATTAGCGCGTTCAAACAAACAAACAAACAAACTCTTCAGCTTTATATAATAGTATAGAAGTATAGATATGCTCCATTCTAACTTTACATTATCTCTAAAAGTTTGTTCCTCGACCAATATAAAAAATAGCCCTGTTTATTTTGGTTTGTGTTGTTTTATTTATAGTCACATAGATTTCACAAGATTGTTATTATATATTTTTTTATCATCAGTTTATTGGCACTTTATACTTGGCAGATTCGTGGTATATATTATTTTTATTATACAAAATATTTTCGGTTTCGCTTGCGCTACGTTGCTTCATAGTTCCATACTTCATGGAAATCTTATTAAGTTTGTCATGTAATACCTCTAAAATTATCGTCTTAGATATGGCGATGAAAATTGTATGCAAACTAACAATAAACGACAAACAATAAGATATATATTTTTTTTAACATCACAGATAAAGTAAAGATCATAAGACCGTCATTGTAGTAAATCAAAGGAGTCTGCGCTTGGTCGAAATTAAATGTTACAATCTAATCGCCAATTATGATGAGTAAAAGTTTTATAATGCTGAAGTTACAGGCGTTTATTAGGGAAATTCAATAAGCATTTCGAAAAAGCGACAACTTCAAACACATATTTCTAATAAACTCAATATAAATCAGAACGTTATTTGCGATTCGTGACGACGTGTCCGACATATTAAACAACAAGAACATAAAATAAATTAAGTCAAATAATATAACACTAGTAAATCTTTCTTCGCATAATTTAAAAATGTTCAAAGAATTTTGCTAATTCTGACATCTCTTAACGTGACCTAAATTGTAACGTACTTCCTAGTTTTCACACGCAAAAAAGACATTTGTGACACGAAACATTTGTGTACATTACAGATTCCAATACTGAAATTACACATAGAAGTAATTAGTTTACAATCTTACACATTTCAATAGTGTGTTGAAGAGACATGTTTTAAATCAAAATATTTTATTTTTATATTAAGTGTGCAACTCATGTGCGGCCGAGTCGTGAAATTCAAGTATTCATAACCTCTTTACTATTCGCGGTAAACTTCGAGTGCGTGAAGCGTGTCGTGTTGCATAATTGCAAAACACCGGATGTACCGTCGTATTTTAGTCCCGCGGAAATGGGGGGCGGGGGACAGTTCACGGGCGCGCATGCCCAGGTGACTGGTTGATTCTATCTGGCCTTGTCCGTGACAACTGACAGGAGAAATGGCGGCAATATTTCCCGCGCTTTACATAACCTAAATATACGCACACATTTGTTAACTATGATTATAATTTCAGGTAAGTCACCTTGGAATACGTGATGGGTCGCCAAACGGAATATGAAAACCGGACGAAAATAAAGTCACGTGAGTATTTCCTCGGATCAAAGATCGTGATGTTTGTTTCGTAATTTACGATTTCACTGAGAGTGGCATCAATAACCATAGACAATATCATAGCTGAGGAAAATGGGCGATGACTGAATTATAAACTTATAGAAGAGCTAGCGATGATATATTATTCATAATTTTGTCCTATTATTCCCGATTTCGGAAACCAAAAACCATATAATACTATAATTAAACTTAAAAACTAGAAGGAAAGCTAAATGTAAAGCAATTATATCCCTTTTCAAATTACCCTTTATTAGGACTTGTCCATTACGTCAAATGTAACACTAATAACTGAATAGCGTGTAAATAAGTACCTATATGTTTACATTCAGTTTTTCATACAATAAATAATATAATCAATGCGCCCTATTCCGTCTACGGGGGCAAATCCGTCTTTATGAAATTACGGGCGTTCTAAATGACAGCTTTGTAAGCCGTATTGGCAAATAGGGGATTTTTGTCAATTTTACTTACACGACTATCGAAGCTTTCCTTCTATTAGAACATCCGTAATTACTAAAAGCCGGATATGCCCCACTAGTCGGAATGGGCCTCTAACTATATCTATAAGACTTGTATGCATATTTGCGACAAGTGACAACCCTACAGAACACATTTTCACCAGATTGTTTCGTAAATTTAATAGCGAATGTAGCCGTTAATCTGCTCAAGTATTTATAATCATAATTACTAAAGCTCATATTACTTTAATTAACTGCTATTAAGCTATTAACTGGCAACGTAGCGTGAAATCACGAGCGACTCTACATAGTATAAAGCATTGGATATTATCGTTTATGTCTGTTCGCATATTGTTAATGCAGAATAAGTACTCAAAAGAAAATTGAACCGCTTAACTGCCTTTGGGTATGTAATAAAAGACGGTGGTCAGGGGCCCTATTCCGTCTATAAGGCCGAATCCGTTTTTTTGCAATTACGGGCGTTCTATTCGATGGACAGCTCGATAATCGTATAGGTAAGAGTCAAAATACCCTATTTACCTACACGGCCATCAAAGCTGTCCATCGAATAGAACGTCCATAATTGCAAAAAGACGGACATACCCCCGTAGACGGAGTAAGCCCCTTTAACCGTAATTTAATTTGAAAAAATAAATGTTAAAAATTTTGTAAATTTTTTTTACTATGTTGTTTGTGGTGTATATTGTGTCTTTTTAGATATAAAATGTTTTATATTACAATGCTTGAATATTGATATTTGTGTACCTTATAAAACAATAAACAAATACACGCCTCGAAATCTTTTAGGTGTGTGAAAATGGCACAAAGTGGCTACGTGGTAATTCCGCCCACCTACCACCGTTGATGTGGTAAAAACCCGTCATAGTGACTCATTCTGAAGCATTAAAAACCAATTTGATTCAATAGGGGAGATATCGAACGATAAAAATATTAATTACAAGTGAAGTTTTAAGTATTTGTTAAAAAAAAAAACTGTTCTTTCGAACAATAATCTATACATATTATAAATCAACGTCCCCTTTTCTATCTGTCTGTATGTGATCGATTTTCTGAAATCTACTGAACGGATTTACATGAAATTTGGTATGGAGAAAGTTTACGACCCTGGGAAGGTTGTAGGCTACTTTCTATAACCTGGGACTTTTATCCCGGAAAACTCCTTCACGCGGGCGAAGCCGCGAGCAAAATCTAGTCAATACAAAATTTTAGTTAAGTGAGAACACAGCAATACTGTATTTAAATTATTTCTTATGTTCTGTTATGTTATTCTCACGCTTGTGACTTATTTGTCTTTTTGAGAATCAAATTATTTAACCTTAATTTCTTCGCAACTGTGGACTGCATGTAGTAACATTATGAAAATAATCAATCATCATTAGGTCCATTCTTGGCAATTATTCAAATTTTAATAAAATAATACAGAAATGCATAGCGGTTTAAAAATTATTTGTGCTAGTACAACAGTGTACTCTATATTACTGTTTTTTAAATCTACAAAAAATCGAAAACAGAGAGGTGCATTAATGATGTATTATACTTAAAATATTTGAGGTTAATTATTCATTATGCATTTCAAACGGTAAACATCCAGTTATAATTTAAACCAACTTTCGTGGCTCCATTCGCGTGTAAAATGTTATATTTTATACTTTTCAGAGATATAATATCGGCCCATATGTTAATACAGGACATATTTAACCTCTGTGTTAAATTTCGTCCAAAATCATTCAGCGGTTATGGCGTTAACTTCCAAAATTTTTAGAAACTTGGTTATTATATTATTGAGAGAAAATTATTTTCTTAGATATATAATTAATTATAATCACTATTTATTCACAATATGAACACGTGAACACTTGCATATAATGTTTACCGTCTCTCAGAGTAGCGAAGTCAATTAATTACTAAACATTATAATGTATTGAAATAATTGCTTATTAGTTTCGATAATAATTGTCGTGTTATGTTATTTGTTGAATGGCCAATAGCTTTTCTTGGCACGGCATAATGCCCGACTAATCCTTCCTTAATAAATGTTTCAAACTTCGTCCAACTGCTAATTTCTGTTTATTTACTATTAAACAAAATAATAAAATAATTATATGTGTATTGCAAAAATTATAATGCAACAAATTTGACCAAAATATATTAATTGGAAATTAAACTTTATTACGTTACATGTATGAAACAATCTCGTTCGAGCTGAGATAGTTGTTGCGAATCTCGTTTAATTTAGTGATGCGCTCACACTCGATACAGAACTTTATCGATAAGCCGTTTGAACAGAATTTCGGACGATAATCCGAGGAACATGGTACGGATTTATCGCGCGCTGTTAGGAGAACCGCGTATTTATATTAAGTGGAGTAGCTGTCAGCGCCTACGCCGACGCCGCAATGGACGGTTGCATACAACACCGTTTTTCTATAAATCTAAAACAATCCATTTTTTGTCTACTTATTTGTAATTTTTAGTCCGAAATAACAGTTGCATGTCAGTCACATAATTTCTCTATTTTCCAATATATTGTATTAGTTTCGTTAAAACTCCAAAAAAACTGAGTATGGAAGTGGATTTCAAAATATTAAAAAAAGAACTTAAAATCTGTATACTTAGAAACCAAAATACCATAAAGCTTTCGAGAACAAAATGGCGAGACGGTTGTTTAAATATTTCATTAATTTAGATATCATAAAAATCTTCTGAAGTATCTGATATTGAGCCAATTCACATAAAATGTAATCTGCGGGGAAAGTTCTTCGAACGAACTTGCAAATACAACGACAACTAATAATCTAAAATTTGCTCACAAAATTAACTGACTGTTGGATTTAACAAAGCATTTAAAGGTGACAGTTAGGAGTCATTTACGTCACAATAAATTGTGGAAGCGTGCGCAGGACCGCCGCAAATAAATAAAATAACGCAGGTATTTCTCAGAGCACTCGATAAATGCGGAAAATAGTATTGTCAGTGCGACTTTATTCATGTAAAAGGCCAGACCGACACTTAACTCTTTCGGCTAGATCGTCCAACTAATAATAATCCGCACGTGAAATGTTTTGGCTGGTGCTTTTTGTTCGCGGCGGTTATTTCAGTTTTCCAGTAGGATTTTATACAAGATCAGGTCTGGCCGTCTCCGCAGTGCAGCGGCGCAGGACGCTACTAACGCCAATTGGCAACTCGCAAATTATCGGGTGGTATACTTAGTGCTCACGACAGCAATGGGTTCTCTACCCAACGACGAAAAAGGAATTATCGAATACGAAATTTGAATTTAATTTACGATTATTTTTTTTAATAATCGACGTGCTGTGGGTCGTTTCTTAGTGCAGTGAATGTGTGCCAAAACCTTTGAGGTCAGTGTTGTGAACGAACAAGCATCTAGCAAAAAATATGACGGAATTTTTTGGATCATGGAGCAACAACGGCGAGGACGGCGACGAGGTGGAGGAGACGGTGGAGTCCGTAGAGACCATCACCACAACCACCACCAAAACCCGCGTACCAGTAAGTCTACCCGGTGTTAATAAAGCAGGTTTTATTTAATTACGGCCTTGAACATGACTTGCGTCGCAGGTGTATTTTTGCCACAAAGACACATTTAGCTCCGTGGGCACTATGCATCTGGAATACGTGGAATAAAAAGAAGAAAAACGACTGCCCAGCTGCATTAAATCTCTCTAAATCCCGTATTAGTTTCCTGAAATACGTGACAGAGAAAGCGAGTGGCGACAAGTATATTTTTATTGCGTCTCGTCTGTATCATTGTTGGTGGTGTTTATTTTGGACAAGTCCAGCTAGTGTCACGGGCGCTGTCAATGCTGGCTTGCTGTGATACGAAACAGCGTCTGGCCCAAGGTGAAGGCGAACTCTACCAGCTCCAGCCCGTGTCACTTGTCATTCAAACATAAATTAACTAATCATCTATTTTGGCAAAACGCAGTACATTTCCACAGAATTATAACTATCGCAAAAGAGAGAATTATTTAAGTATAAAAATTGGGACACAAAAATAAAATACGTATAATTCGTGCGTTACTTCGTCACTGCTCTGTCAGTCCAAAAAATCCACGTAGAAATAAAATGCTTTTGATCTCGGTAGTTTTATGACAACTTCTATTTGTGTAGTCATTTTATTTACTTAAATCGTGAAAACTTTGCATTAGACACCTACATTTTTATCGATAAGAATCCAGACATCAGTATTTAGATTTTATATTTTTTTTTATTTCCAGACGCGTAAAAATACAACATCGCATATTTTAGTTTAATTTCATTCTGGGCTGATTATTTACGTAGATTTTGGATGTTGGAACGCACAGTTGGCTTGGCGATTTAAATAATTTGTTTTTATGCCTCATATAACATAAGTGTAACGTGGAAAGATAATTAGAGAGTCCGCCAGCGACCTTTATAGTACCGTTTATAAAATACGGAGTATAATTTTATCTAGGCATTTCAACAACCATCTATCTCGTGTGCTCCATTAAATCACTCCAATTTTAATTATAATTTTGTTAGATTTTACATTCTTATAAAAATAATCTTAAAAACTAATGTTAATTATATGAAATCACCAAACAAACCGTGTTACACTTATTTTAAGAATAGCGATGCATTAATCACCGAATACTTCATAGGACGTCTCCTCACTATTTAGAGTTGATGTTTGTAAATAGCTTTATTCGAAATTTAAAAATCAGAATTATAAATTTCACCTGTTCTTTTGAAGTGAAATGCTATAATATATCGATATCGATATTTATACGATTGATAAAACCTAAAGCTCTAAAGGTATCTCTACAAGTAAGGGAATTAGAAGACTTCTAAAGCTAGTTATAGACAGCAGATCATAGGATCGTGATTTAAGATCGTGTATCCGACGAATAAGAAGCAAATCGTTCCTTTTATGTTACACAGTACGTAGGAAGAACAGCCCTTTGTTTTAACAAAAAGGAATCATTTTCCACAACGTAATGCACGCCCCGTTTGCACGATTTTGTCTCAGTAATTGGCACTCTTTAGGAATTTAAAAACTTGTTATATTTTGGGAATTACAAAAAAAATATACGTCCCAACAAGCATTGTCTAAAACGTCAGAATTTTCATTAATGTAGGTAATGGGGTGTAGCTCTTTACCGCTACCAAACTCCCTCAAATACCACTGCAGCGCTATTTCTTTCAAAAACAGATTTAAAATTCCATTATTACCAAAATGAGAATTATCGAGATAAAAAGCAGCTGTAGTTTAAACGATAAACCAGGACCTGGTCTTCGCGGGCGCCAAATTTCATGTAAATCCGTACAGTTATTTCTGCTTTTACTTCAAACAAACATACAAACATCTAAAAAATTTCATAAACCTTCGCATTTATAATAGTAGTAAAATACAAAGTAAAAAAGGAGCGTTATATATTAGTAAGATGAGATTCGTATCACGTATTTTTTTAATTAAAAAAAAACACTTAATTTATAAAAAGCGCATAGACAGCCTTGCCAGAACAATTGCCCTCTGTCAAATATTTCGAGATAAAAGTACAATTTATTTCAGGGCTTGGTCTACTTGTATACCAAATTGTATCCCAATTTCTTTAATAATTTCTGTGTTTACTTTAATAAATATGTGCACGCCATCTTTACAGAACTTTGAATCTCTAATATTAAGGAGGTAGGATAAATAATATCATAAACAATCTAGATAATTGGTAATTTGTTTACATTTTGGCTGGCTGCATGCATATATTTCCACTGTTAATTTGTTATCAATTGGAAATCGTTTAGAATGGTTTATATAAGTGCAATTATGTGTTACATATGTTGCAATATCTGCGTTGGGTTAGGTTAGGTTTGACCGTAACCTAACCTAACTTTGCTAGAATGCATATCCGCAATAGAAGTGCATCCTTTATGTATCTGTCGTAAAAGTTTTATCGCGTTGTAAATATAAATTAATTATTTATGATTATAGGTTTAATTAGTAATTACTCATTATAATGCTTTACTTACATAAAATTATTCTAGAAGTATTGCTAACACTTATGATGTGGTATCTTAATTTCTTGGAAAAAAAATGTACAATATAAAAAAATGATTGAAAAATAAAATTTCTATTTACATTACTGGCCAAAAAATATCGCCCGTTTTAAAAGTAACTAATAGAAATTGACTCAAGTGGACTTCCTTGCTTCTTTCACCCGTAGCCGCGTTCTCTGACCGTACAACATAAATATATACATTTCTATACAAATTCTAATTCTGGTGGCGCGTTCTGAAACAATGTTTAATGTAAAATACACAATGTAAACATGTGCTTTATATGATTCATTGAAACGTTTGCCCCACATACTGAAATATTAGTTTCCTTGAGACAATGTATGGAGGTTTGTACTTAAACTGTTTATACGTTTAGCAATACGGTTACTTTGTTGTGTTTTATGCGATGTTCAAGAGATTTTACGACTGATATTTAATAGGCTTTAATTACTTTATATAAAGCGCGTTGGCGACTTAATTATGAGAAGATGTTAAATATAAATATGTAATTGGTGACTAATATCTTTATACTTTTATGTTTTGTAGCGTCTATTTACTTGCTAATAAATCTTTATTGTTATTAGATACTACAAAAGTTACTTTGACGAGCATAATGTAACGATGTTATGAATAGTTGATGTTAAATTCATGGCATTCCAATTAAAAAGCGGTATAGGAATTTTCGTATTTGGAACATAATATTGCTATGGATATCTAACACGGAAGCGGATCTTTTCCATCACGCATGTGACTGTAGCCTGAATAAAAGCGTCTTTAGAAAAGTGCACGCAACGTTATGCATGGTAATGTTTTTATTGCTCTACCCTTAATTGGCCAGTAATGCTTCTTTGTTTATAAAAAAATATCTGTTTATATTTGAATTTATTTATATATCTCATTATTTTTTCATCTAATGTGAGCGCAAAAAATTTTTCATCGTGCAATATTTTTTTTTTTGTGAAGTTGTGATTAGTCTAATGATTTCCAAAAAGTTGTCATTTTTTTCATATATCAGTATGACGATACTATACAAAACTTTTTTTGTTAAATATTCACCAATCTATATATTAATACCTGGAATTCACCCGCCTCCAGACAAAGAGGTCATCACCCTCTCGCAAGAGTTCGGATTTGTTTATAAAAAAAATGCGCTCATGTCGTAAAATATAGCAAAAGCTATTTATCTTGGATGACTTTGGAAATATTGTACTTTGCCTAATTAACTTGTTTTGACTCTTAGCAATAAAAATAGCCTATTTAATCTGTTATATGTTTTATTGAGATAGTTTGTCTATCATGCCAAACACATTGCCAATTCTTTTCGATAATTTGGGATTATCTACTTCAATAACTCAGAATAAGGTACATGTGGGTATTGTTAGGGATATATCATGAACTGCACTAATAGTATAACATTTTCAGCAAGTATTGCTATTTATAAGAAGACAATAATTTCAATGTTTTCTAAGCATTTGTTTGTAATAATAACGTGTGGGTTGTGTCATAATGGTAACGATGCAGACGAAGGCGTCTTCTACTGACGACACGCTTGTTTTAAATTCTTTGTATTATTTAATGCTTAAAGACAAACATAACTATTTAAAAGATCTTTTTTACTATAGTTTTATTTTTTCTTTCACAAATACTTTCGCTGAAGTCGATTCATTTACATTGTTACAGAAGTTTTTAAGTTATTGTAATAATATTACAGGCCATTACACTTTACATCACCCGTTGAATTTTTTGGAAAGACAACGAATGTCAAAAAAGATACATTGTTTGTTTGGACACATGTTACTAATTCCATTATAATGACGTCAGGTATAACAAGTGGCCTATGTCAACACTCGAAGCTGCATTATCTGATACACAGATCACGTTTGTCGTTTTAATGTATTCACAATAACAAAGGTACGTAGGCACATTAGGCCGACATTAACGATGCCGTCACAGCGAGCACGTAGCTGCGTTCGTTGTGAAACAGTTTCATCACACGGGTTCGATGACAGCCGACAAAAGTGCTAATTGGCCGCGACACTAAACATTTATACTACGAGCCAAAAGCCCACAGATATATCGCATTGTTTCATTGTACAGTGTACGCAGCCGATTTACGCGTTCGAAAACAAAAAATCAGGGAATCTTTTATAGCAGATTTCTGGTTTATTTACAAACGACGTACCGAATCGAATGATGTTTTAATACCGAATTAAATCTCTATAATTGCAATGTTAGGTTGATGAAAACGACTCGCTAGAATTTTAATTATGCACCATGTTTTTTAAATGCAAATAAAACCTAATAAATCCCTCAAGCTTGTCTCGTAAATATGGTAACAGAAGGCATTAAAATGGCAATTCGAAATTCAGTTTTTTTTTGTTTACTCGGCGGTAAGTGCATGCAATTTTAAGCCTTCATTATAAAGCAGGAGAGATGAAAATCGTTCAACAACAATATATTTATATACGACGTTGTTGGATTGCGTGCAGCCGAAGCTAAAATAGATCGCACAGCTCCGCCTCACCGAGATACGTACATTTTTGGAAATCAAATAAAAGCTTTGCGTTTAAAAATAAAATTAAAACAAGGTTGATTGTAAATAGAAAGCGTGGATTCGAGATGAGTCACACAAAGGTCAACCTCCCGTTTGTTTAGCGATAAAACCATTGTAAAGGAAGTTCCTCCAAAAGATATTCGATTACTCATACACCAAAAACTATCTCCGTAGCCCACTGTATCTAAGAACTTGCCAACTCGCTTACGAACTAATATCAATAGTAAAATACAAGAATATTACGAGCATAATGTCAAATATTGTCATAATATCTCATGCAGTTCATGTAGGCCGTGACGTTGGTGCACAGCAATGTCAAAGCGAAACTATTTTTCGCACTGAACAAGGTTCAGGGACGAACAAAGACCGTGTGAATCTCACAAAGTGGAAGGGTCTGAAGAAGACGCGTGTTCGTCGAGCCGACAGCCCGACGGCTGAGTAAGCGAGCGTCACGGCTACTAATCCCGAGCTAAATTTGCATCTCCAACATCAACATTCATATAATGTGCAGAATGAACGCTCACAAACATTATTTTGGTGCAAAGTATTTTCTTAGCAACTAGTTTGCGATTGCGTATTCATTTATTAGGAAAAGCAAGGTTATGTCGCGGTGACCACTCTTTTTGGTCGTACTTGTATGCATTAGAGACGTTTTATGTTATATCCTATCTTGAGCTTTAATATAAAAATATAAAATTTGGGTTTTTAATTTAAATTTTTACTAAATATCCAACGAGTTTTTGTTAATTTTGTTATGTCACATCTGTGCGTATAGACGAGACGTCCTTGTCTATGTGAATGAGTCATGATTTATAGAGCATTCAAAAAGCTGCAAATAAAATAGTAATTATAAAGTTGTTATAAAAATATTTTTACGGCTTTCAAAAAGATGTAATTATACATTATTTTGATGTCGTTTTATTATGAAATTTTATTTAAATATTCTCTGTACGTATTAAAATGTTCCAGTAGGCTTTTAATCTGGTGTTTTATAATTTTTAATAGCTGAGTTGTGCAATAAAAAGTTATAGATATTATAATCAACCGCAATGTAATTATGACGTCATTTATTTACCTAATGTAACTAATAAATAATAATTAATTTACACAAGCATTGATACACATAACATGACACAATTGATTTCTACCCTAATTAATTTATAATAAAATTTCATACACAATAATTTAATTTACCTATCTTTATTGCGTACTTTGTATAATATGATTTATCTTCTGTGCTTTTAATAGTGGTCCATACATTGTTACCAATCTTAAATCTTCAACTATGCCAAATAATAACAGGTGATGTTTTGGATCTCTACCAGTGGCGAAGGGTGATTTTTCGAAAGGTAACCCGAAGTAACAAAGATTGCCTTAGTTAACATATCGCGGTCAATTTGACAGACAACGAAAACTAGGACAAACGTAAAAAAACCTAAAAGGGAAGCCGCCAGGAATTGCCTTGTATGGACGCTTCGTCACTGATCTCTACCTTACCGACATAAGGGCCTACGAGGCTACGCACATGGCATATAGTATAAACGCGACGCGCATTTTCAGTGCGCTCATTTGAATGTAAAAGTACACGGCTTGTAACATCGCGATTACCGTGCGTTATAGTTGCGTTTGACGCGCGTTTACATTTATTTTAAAACATTTAATACATAATCTCTATTAATATAAAGATTAAGGGATAAATAGAACCTTAGTGACCTCAGATTTTAACCTCCAAATACCACTAGATTACCAGAACCATAAGATAACTTTTCCTAATCTAAGTATTGACGGTATATCGATTATATTTCGTGTCGAAATGTTTTCAGAGGTTAACGTCTTTTTCGTACTCTCGGATAGTTTATTGCCTATCTATTCTCGTAACGTTTTTCTTCGCATTCTGCGGAACATAATAGTTTATTAATATGCTGCTTAGGATTTGTGAGAGATTCCGGATGCTTCTCGATGCTTCTCTTCAAATTTCTAAGTTTAGTTTGCTCTTCTTTGTAATAATAGATAAATTATAAACTCTATAAAGCGTGTATATTAAATAATTTCTGTCTATTGGCAAAGGATAAGATAAAAAAACCGTTTTCTTTGTAAGTATCTAATGTATTTCTAATATAGGATACTCTATTTATTACTAAGGAGATATTTGTGTAAATGAACTGCAGACAAATTGTTTTGTGGTAATATGGTGCATTAATTTTGCGGGGGTAGTACGGTCACTTAATATTTTGGTAATTGAAGCCGGTAGATATCACTGTCTCACTATTAGAAGGTCATGTGGTAATTTTTAATTATATTGGAAGAATGAGATTAAAATTTTCATGTTAGTAAAAATTTAAAACGACAATAATTCATTTTTCCCCGTGTATTTTCGGGATTATTGGAAATTCTTGCTGAAAAAGACATCGACATATATAATTCAATTTGTTTAAAAAATATTACATAGAACCTTAGAATAGTTAGCCAACGTAATTGCTACAGTTTTTTTTTTCTAGATATATTAAATATGGAAACAAGCAAGGTATTTTTTTTATTTTCCACAGATTACAAAGTCATCCAGCCAAAAACAGACAAATGTATATACAATCTTAAAGCATAATATAAATATTTTTATACCTACAACTAAACATTAATATCTAAACTGTACATTTTAATTTATTATTACAAGGAATCTATATAACACAGTCACAGTTAAGATGCCAAATCTTCTAGTACGTTCTTAGAAAATATCACATGATTTGGCTTGCAAGATAATTGTGTCCAACGATATTTATTATTTTAATAATGTGTATGACGTCACAAAGCTGGTCTTAGGTCGAACATCACAGTAAATAATACAGGTTTTATCCATATAGTTGTGATATGTGTCCAAAGAGTAAGGAATGACTTATGACATTTTAATATTGATATTACTGATATATCTATATTTTTATTTTGGTATCTACGAAAATAAAGCATATTTATACCCTAAAGATCGGCAATGCGTCGATATTTGTTATGCATATTTATGAGCGAAGGTAATCAACAACTTAATATGAAATTGTTTAAAATTCTTTTATAAGTAGTCTTTTTGTTGTCAGGATTTTCAATTTTAGAGACATGATGACAGAGTAATTGAGGGCAGGTGATTGAACTACATGACTGAAAGTATTGTTTACACTTCTTGAACAGGTACAAAGCTATAAAAACAAGTGTAAATATATCACAACTTCTTTTCCATCACGCATTAGGATCTTCGTTCCGTCCAATTGGGTACACACAAACAAATAAACAATGCAATTTTAATGCACTATATCAATCAGTTATGATAAACGTACATGAGCTGGCGACTGATGCCAACAGACATAATTTAATTGGGGGAACCGCTTCCTACTTATAGAATGTTTGGATCATAAACGTGAGTACTGGATCAATGGAATAAATGTAAGTTAAAAATAATTAATATGATGGCTAATTCTCACGCCAAGTACCGTTGCATAAGTGATATGTTTTGGTGTGAAGGACATTGCAGCAAGTAAACTAGACATTATGAAACTTAACGTCTAATTTATCCGGATGACATGCACTGTTATGTAATACAGAGCTCTGGGTTGTAATACTGATGTTAATATCTAAAAATGACGCTCACTAACAGATGAGCGACTTGCTAGTCTCGTGAATCATTAGTACAAAAGGCCCTAGTAATTAAAAAAAAATGAATCATGTCACGATGCAATTAAATTTATAATTAGTACAAACATTGAATAAGAATAAGATAATGAAATAAAATTAAGAAACGTAACGAAATGACACTCCGAAAGAAATAAGGGCGAACGACTCATGACCTACAAACAAACAAAAGATGAGCAATGAAACATGAAAAATAAAATAACGGAGGAGGGCCCAAGGGCATCGGAGAGGCGATCGCGTCATCAACTGGATTCGGGTCGCATATAGACGTTGTATTAGCAATAAAACGCAGGAAATAACGAGAAAACAGTTACGATCGGATTTAATACTAGGTCAGTTATAGATAAATATTAAATTTTGTATGGCGAAATGTAATGGAAGATTTTCACACGCGTGTCTTTAATTTGAAAAAAGAATATTGACGCTGTATCTCTAGAAATATTTGAAGGGCTTATATTAAATTCTAAATTTAAATTTAAGAAATAAATAACTGACATTATTTAACCAGACCTACATGCATTGACATGTAGGAAGCGAGTCAAAATATTATTATTGTTTACTGTGGGCGTAATATCGACCTTGGCAACAAAATCGACGACCAGCGAATGTCCACTCAATTCTATTTATTTTATAGTAGAGAAATAGTGTACTGTCGTTTATAAATAGATGCGGAATGTTTGGAATACACGCGTTCACGGATGATTTATAAATTTCGTGTCTTTTTGTTATTGTATAAGCGAATTTATTAACGGGTAGTGAGGCTAATCGATTAGACCTACTGACACAGATAACTAAAACTATTTTTGCTAGAATTTTTAACTTCTTTTTAGGTTATTTGTCAAGGTTTTCGTGCTGTTGCTCAAATATTTAAAACATAAATAGGCGATGTTCCAGTGTAAAAATTGAACAAACGAAATCAAAACAAAACAATCATATCTTATTCTCTGAAACATCATCATTGTTTAAATGTTTATTACTTGTTTAACAAAAATGTAAAGGTCATGCTGGATACGTATAAGTTTGGCAACAATATGTAAGCTTTAGTTTGAATTTACTCAATCAAATCTGGTAAACCATCACAAAGTTTTTTGTGTAATTTTTACATTTCAATAGATGTTTATATTGATATTACATTTAGTTATAGTTATCTTTAGAAAGTTCTCTAACATAACATAAATTGGACAGTTGTGTTAGCACCTTGACCTGATAACAATATGGTCAATATACATTGCGTTGTCAATTATAATGACAGCAACTGAATAACAACAATATAGTATTGCGAAATTGGGTCGCTTGTGCGTGAATTAAGATTTAATATATATGTTTTTAAGTGGCGATAGCCTAGTAGGGAGTAACCAAGCTATCAAGAAGGTCGAAAATTCAAAATCCAAGGCACACATTTGGCCTTTTAAATTCACGTATTATTTGTCAGTTATCGATTACTTTAATGGAAATAAATATATCGTAAAGAGACCTACATAACAAAGACATGATTATCGTAATATAAGTGTAATAAATGTGTAATCAATTAAACATTATATTGGCACTTCGAATTTCTACGTCGAGATGTACACTAAGACGTCCTCGGTTAGAATCTTACACTCTGTGTAAGTTTTTCTATCCCGGGACCTTATCCTAGAAATTTATTCGAAGCAGGATGCTGGAAAAATGTGCTTCCCAAAGATATGTTATAACAGAATAAACTTATCTATATATATAAAAATGAATCCCTATTTCCCTTGGTCACGCCATCACGCGTGAACGGCTGGACCGATTACACTATTTTTTTTGTTGTTGTTGTGTTTGTTATTGTCAGGAGAGGAATCTTATGAAAGAAAAAATCATAAAATTGCGCGAAAAATTAGAAAATTTAAGAAAACTTAACGAAAATATTAATTTTATATAACTGTCAATTGTTTGAAATAACTGTCAGCGATTGACAGAATGCGCGTTGCAAATTCATAGTTAAGACGGGACAACGCCTGTCGGGTCAGCTAGTAGAAGATAAATATTGAGAACCTTAAACCAATACCAAAAGAGTTGGTATTTCTGTATTGTATGAATATCAATTATTTTCTCATAAAATTCTCAATTAGCCGCGGTCCGAAATCAATCCTTTAATGTTTGTTCACCATTCAACCATGATATCGACATTAACTGCGGCCTTATGGATCGAATCGATTTGACTCGTTTCAACGATTCGCGATACTCCATTGTGTTCTAATTGACCAGTCCTTATCGATATTTCCAATCGATTTTTGAATACATTCCCACATTGTGAATTACTTTTGTGGAATCGCTTTTAGTTTTCGCGCTCTAAACACGTTGTTCTAAAAAGGTATCTATACTATAAAGTATTAGTATGAATCTTCTTGGCAGTCAGCCAATAAGGTTCAATTTACCTTGATCATGATGATTATGGCCATACCAAATTGGAGCACTATAGTGGAGCAAACTTTAAATTATTTTTTTCCGTGAATGTTGCTCCGCAAAATAATACATAAACAAATTTTCTGTTTATAACTTTTGAACTCATGCAACAGAATACACCACCGCGACAGTTTAAATGACTTAACGTTATAAGCTTAATGCGTAAGAATTTGCAAAAAATATTTCACAATTAAAGTTTTAACAATAAAGTTATAAAGTCATTTAGTTATTGTCACGGTAGGTAGCTAAGTATTTGTGAATGTTTTAATTAACTTTTTTATATCACATTTAGGTTTATCAGTAAGTTATTTCATCGTTTTCGAACATTATTTTTGTCTCATAAGCATCAAATAATTAAAACTTAAGAAACTATTAGTATTTTTATCCGTTAATACTTTCTTTATTTTGCTAGGATTTGGATTCCATTTCCAGACTAAATATACCAATCATGTACATTGTAACCTTACGTATCAGTCCAAAAATATTCGGAACGTTATATTTGCGAGGCTTCAGTAGGCTTGAAGCCAAAAAAACTTGCAATTTCGAGTATAGCTTGTTAACGCAAACAACTTCACCTGTTTCTCGCCAGTCTTTTAAAATCAACAAACAATATGATTTACAGGCTCCGTCTGGTACAAACGGAATCTATATTTAACCGCGTTTGTACGCTAAGCGTTTGAGCAGTTATTTCCATTTACACTGGTGTAAAAGGTTTCACTGTGATTTTTACTATACTATGAGGACACTACGTGATTTTCGAATAAATGATGTTTTGTGCGACGCTTACTGTGAAATTGTTAATTTTACTTTAATTGATGTTTTAATATATACCTAATGAAGAATTTTTCTCCAAAATATTCGGTAGAAGTAATTACTTAAATAAGAAGACAATTAACCTACAATTCTAAACAATACAATGGTTGGCTTGGGTTATTAGATATGTTCCGTTTAACAAAAAGTAAAATTAGATCAAAATTAGTTTTATGCTGCTAGACAACTTAGAAGCTCCAAACTACCCTACTTTTTCATCAAATCCAATTACAACCAGCATTATTGTAGAAAAATAATTTATTGAGCCATAGTTTTACGAACAAATAAACCCATAAATAAAACGCTGCGATGGTGGGCGGGTGCGAACCGGTTGCAGTAACGGAACGTTAACTTAGTCATGCTAAAAATTGCACCGCCCGCCACTTGGCAACAGATTAAAAAACTTGAATTTCGGCGGGCCCATTAATTTTGCGAGTGCAGCAAAAACTGTCACAAGCACATTTATAAGTGTCTGGATTGGAGAGCTTCGGTGAATACTGCAAAAAAATATTGTAGAGACCGAAGGAGATAGTGATTCGAGATTCAATTCCTAGTTAACAGCTCCGTATTAAATGCCGTTCTGCTGGCTTACGAGCATCTTCTACTACCAAGTGATTACGATTGAATCTACACACTGGCTCAAATGGGTTCACATATTTCATATACCCTCAATATTATTATGTGGAATTCTATAAAAATTAATACTTATTAAAAATATGTTTGTGTGCATGAAGAGAAGACGCAATTCGCCTAGTAGCTATCACTATGATGGTTTTTAAAACAAATATTCGAGTTACAGAAGCACTACATTTCATTGCTCAACACTTGTCTCACTGAGATAGAGCCTAATCATAACATCCTGACTCTACATAGCGTCGGTGTTATTGGGTTCCATTCGTTTCTTATAGTTATGTTTTGGCCACATATTTTATAGTTTATTGTAGAAATAGATATCGATTAGTAACTGAACACAACTAGTGGCAGTCCAAACAACGCGAAGACCCAGGCGAAATAAAAAAAAAAGACGCGTGACCCTGGGCGGAGCAAAAAAAAGGTCCTGTAAGGCACGAAGTGAGGCCCCCGTAAGAGCGAGGTCCCGGGTGGTTGCTCGGTCTCTAAGCACAACTGAGTTAAAACTTCCATATTTTTCGAGGAATTGTACCAAAAATGGTGATCGAGAGATTTTTGGGAAAACTTATAATTAATCATAACTTTTCCATGTCTGAATATTATTATTGTTAATAAAACAACGCTTGTTCGATTTCCAATCACAATTAAGAATCGTGTAGAACATAAAGCATCATTTAAAATAATTTATTGCTATTTCCATAAAAGACAAAAATCTATTTAAATAAATTATCAAATGAGGTTGCCTGTTTCCCACGTTTAACCAATCAAGTTTCTAGTTTAACGCATATATGGAGCTGAGGGATTAACCTTAACGGGACTTCTGAACTGTGTAATGAAACATTGTTTACTGTAGCGGTAAGAGTTATAGGTGCAGAGTTTTTTTCCGAACTAAATAATTCTATTATTTCTATAATAGAAATCACAATGACATAGTGTTAAGAAGTTCACACAATTTTAGAAGATCGTCGATAGCTCACGCAAGTCTTCGAACATTTTACATATTGTTATGTTTGATTGAACTGATTGAATGAAATAATACTAGTGTTGAACGTTTATTCTGTGCACAAACAAGCAACATCAAAAACAAATTTCTCTATAATTTGAATCACATTTTGCTGCAATATGAAGGGTAAAAAATATATCCGTAAATTATATAACGATTAGTTGCTCGTCTGCGGAAATTGAATGTAACAAGGTGTGTTTAATGTTTGCTATTAAAGATTATCAAATGTTTATAGGAAAGTCATAAAAGAAACTCGTACTTTTGCCGCACCATTAAGCTGTGGAATAGTTTACTAGCACTCGCGTTCCCTCCTTCCTACAACTTGGAATCCTTCAAGCGTGAAGGAGCAATCAGACAGGCCGGCATAACTGTGCTGACCATCCGGGAATGTATTAATCTCTTGCTGGTCGAATATTTGTTGGCTTGCACTAGACATCAGGTGCAGTAAAACTACTTTAGGGAGTCAACGACAAAAAAAATCTTCAAGCCATACACCAACGCCCCTACATTTTAAATCGTTGAATAGGCCTTCACTTACAAGGTTTCAAGCCGTAATCCGTCCGGTGGCCCATTTCGGGTTGATGTACTATTTGGTCTAACATAAATAGTTTCATTCAGTCATTCATGGGTCTTCTTGGCTCCAACGCATCTTACATTTGGCAACAACCGAAACTGTCGACTTAACATGCAATTATCATAAATCATTTACGACTCGATATATCACATATGGTATGATTCTGGATGCGAATATTCCAAATAGGAATGAATTATGAGTATTCCGTTTGGTGTTGAGATACATTTGTATGTATCCGACTGGATAATGTCCCGTACACATGCTAAAAACCCGCCAAAGTTCCGACATGTTGGCATTATTTTGGCGACTGTAAAGAAATGTTATTACTTTTGTTGGTCGATGCTATGTTTGGACCTAATGCCACCTTAGTTCAGATTTGCTAATTTATAGATGTTGGTGTAGTCTTCTACCAATATCCATATAATTATTTGTTTTTGTTTTTATGAGCCACAAGTACTTGCACATCTTAATGAAATGTAATTTTTGAAAGACGACCACCCGATCATGTTGTGTTTGCCTGTTCAATATCACTATTTTTTTTTCTTTTCTCATGATTGAAAACTATGATTGTAAATGTAGGCGAATGCACGCTGTACGCCGTTATTTAAGTATGAATCTATGTTCTCTTTTATTTGCTATCGCTAATTTTTATTTTTATGCCGCTCCAGGTTTAGTCGATTGGATTTCATCTTATCCCATGTTAACGGTGATGTGCGTGCATTAGCTTATATAACTATTGTTACTATGTACAAGAAAGACTTGGAAAAAATACAAAAGAAGTACTGAACAATTGATGACAAAAAGAAAGCCCGGAGTGTCTTTCTGCCTTTCTTCTTCGGGTAGTCATCACTTAGGTAGCTAGTGAAAGGCTGGTAGGTTAGCTAGGCTAGGGCTCATGTCCTCACCGGTGAGGATCGCGTCGCGTTACCCTTCTATTTCCCCCTACTTGCCAGCCCGAGCTGGTTACTTCGTACTTTTGTACCTAGTCTTTTGTATAAACTTTATCCCTAATTTAAAATCTCCATAGTTATATAAGTGATTTTAATAGTTGTTTAGAAATAATAATTATTCTTATTCTTTGTTTTGACGTATCATAAGTGCAACTTTGTTCGCCTACGTGATAAATAAAGTATTTTATTTTATTTTTTTATTTACATCATATAATTTTTGAAGGTAATTTTATGCGCTATTCCCGAGTTTTTATACAAATGATATTTTTACATTACTGCTGATAGCAGTACATATACAATCTTTAATACTGTACAGTCTTATTAAAACAATTTATTTATACGTGCATTCTAGTATTGCAACTTACTGCGAAACTAAGCAAATAGAAAAACACATTTTCGCTCGGTTTTAGACGCAATACCGTCCCAAATAGTCAAAGCGTAACGTCAGATTGGCAAATTTTGTGCAATACCAGATATTATTATCATGTTTGTCAACAAACTAGAGTGGAAACGAATTACACTATTTAGATATGTAGGTGTGAAGTAAGTTAAATACACTTTATATAAGTACTTCATTTTGTAATAACGGGTTTGTGGTAACATCTTTGGATTGAATGTTACATGTTTAAGCACTTGAATATACTTTACGTTTAGTACATATTTAAGATAATTTCACTAAACTGAAGATATGGCTTTGGTACCTATCTACGTACTGAGCTAAAAACATCTTTTAATATTATGTGGTACTTAGAGAATACCTACATGGAAGAAAAAAAAAGGGACATTTCAAGCCGTTGTTTTTAATGGTTTGACTATGGTTAGCAAACGTACTATTCTAATAGCATATAACGCCCACAAACTCTTCATTACTGCCTATCCTTAAATAAACCAGTCCAAAACCCATACTCGTGTCATTTATCAAAAAGTAACAAGTAAAGGAACAGTTGAGGAAACTAATTTTACTGATTTATGCAATTAGTTAGATTAATGTAATGTTCTTGCGAGGAGAAGTGGCAGCTTATTGGTAGCCCTAATGGCCACTATATTAAACTAAGTACCTTGAGCACTCTGGTAGCACGTCGGAAATATAATTTATTCTAACGATGTTTAATATATTTTCTTATAATTTGTATGTTTGCACATATTAAACTTTAACAGAGCCAATATCATTTGTCATGATATTGCTTATAACTCAGAAAGGTTGAATTTACTTTTAGGTGATGGCAGGTAAATAGTAAGTGGGTTACCAAGGGGCAGTCGCCACCCACGATAGACGCCTATGTTGGGACTAATAATGTATAGTCAATGATTTTTGGGGATTAGTGAGGAGGAGTGAGGATTAGGAAGGATTAGGGGATTTGTTACATGTTTAGCTATGTCACTGACCGCAGAATATGCAAAAACTACGCTACGTTCAAGCTGGTTTCCCAGAAAACAGGGGTAAAACCCTAGCCGATCGATTTATGCAAGGAAAATATAAAAAACACTCTAATGCTTACAAAAAACAAACTCTTATTTTAACCAGTATCAGTTCGAAATTACCTTGAATACAGCGTTTTAGACGTATAATCAAGTCTAATCACGTTTTTAATTCATAAATAAAGTAAACAAATGCACGAATCTAGAATGTTAAACTGTGGCCCAGTTACAAAAGGTGAAAACTTAAAGATTAATTTACATAAGGGCTTTCGGTGAGTGAAGAGTGATCAGTAATCACGCACGTGACAGTTGTTATTCATACTCACACTCAGTCGTGATGTCGACTATGTTTAACTATATTACCGTTTCCAAACGAATCCTACGAATACATGTGAAAGTTTGAAAATATTTTACGATATTAGTGTGGAAGTAAACGTATATCCACGATCGGGAACTCATTTATTAATCGTCTGATAAAAGTTAGTTACGAAAAAATTAAAAATGACAGTTGGAATTGTCTAATTTTATATTAATTTAGGTAATTATTTATTTGTTTTTAGTTAATGTTTATCTGATGATTGGAATCCTTTTATAACAATACCCCAAATTGAACATCAGTTTCTAGCAAGTAACTCCTATGTCCGGCAACAATTTTAATCTTCTTTCTAGTATGTAACTAATAAATATGCAAAATATAAATCGAACATTCTAGATTATACAGCAGTCACACGTCAACACTGCATTATGCAACACATCAACTGTTCTGGGCAAATCCCTATACTTTATTTACATTGTCCATTACTGGTATGTAATACGAACGAAGTGATAATAATATTAGCACAGTAATGTGAAGAATAAGAGCCTTGTTCTATATTGTATCATAGTTACCTTTATAAATATTTCCGTCCTTGGAACGTAGTAGTTGGCAACAAAAATATTTTGGTCGCAAATAAACGCGTCCGAACTTTCTTGTGGGATAAATTATAGAAAACCTTTAAACCTACCTTTCATGATGCTCGCCCTCCATAAATGAGGACACTCTATGTTTTATGCATTTTATTTAAGCCACCAATGTAAACCATTCATTATCAATCACTCACCACTAAGAATTAAGTAGAAGAGACCATTCAATGTAATATTGAGCAGTGAGCTGCCTTACAAGACGAAAGTAAAAATATCAACTTGTAAAACCGGTACATTTTAAATCATCAATGGGTAAAAGATAATCTAATAAGATTTTTGTTTTAACGCATGTGTGCTATCAATCCAAAACCGAACTTTCGCCGACGTCTCGACGCAAACCGGTAACGTTGTGATAATAACTGGTAACGAAACACTATTTGCGTGTGACACGATATCTCTTGCATCCGTGAAGGAGCTTTTTGTTACTCAAGAGACGTTCTCGGAAGTCTGTTATGATTTTTTAAATCTTAACCGTTTTAACTGTAAAACAAATGAGGTTATGGAATAAAACGGTTTGCGGAAATGTGAAATTAGCACATAAACTATAATGTGTTAGACAACTGTGTATTATAAAAAATTGCAGAAGTAATAAATTCTAATATCCTGTATATTTTTTATGCTTGTTAAAATGTAATGTGACATAAAAGAATATTTAATTATAATTATTAGTGTTTACATTCGTTCCAAAATCTCTCATGTGCTAATAGCACTTACCTCATTCATATACCTATGATATCGGATTTTGATGCCTACGACCTACACCAATAAATATAAAATTTACCATTTGTATACGTGCCTTCTCACTTTCAGAGGAGGTAAACTTTAGATTAGGTAAAACTACTTTCTTAAGGTTATAGCTTAAGGTCCATTTTTCATACATTTTGTTTCACCTTTAATCTGGGTAACTAAACAAGTATTGACAAGTAAAGATTTAAATTCACGTCTAGTTAGTGATTAGTTTTCGCAGTTGAAAGAAAAACGTAAAAATAATTAATATGCATGGATATAACGGCCTTTAAAATTTAATACGACGATTAAAGGTGAAACAAAATGTATGAAAAATGGACCTTAAGCTATAACCTTAAATTTGCCCACTGTCAATCGACCAACTAAACACAACTAAACCGTCACGACATATATTGATACGTGTGTATTAGTTTTGGGTATATTATCTTCTTAGGAAGGAATACAGCAGATTACGATTTACACACTTATTTTAGCCATTACGCCATAACGCTTTAAAAATTTTGTTGAGGTCTGAGGATGTCTATAAAATATAGAAATACGTAGTAATTATGAATGACCTTAGGCAAGCAGCTGTACCTGAGGTAATGGAGCAGGTAAATAACAAAAACACTGTCTTGTGTTTCTGTGAAAGATAAAAGCTTAAAGATAGTCGAGGCGTTATTGTTATATAATTTTTCGCGGAATATAACAATGCAGACTTTAGTATGTAAACATGTTCAAGGAATGTTGGAATACTTTCAATCTTATCCTTTCATCGAATTGTGGTTATTACTTCCTTACATTAGCAATTATTTTCGATGTGATTTTGTTTCTCATTATCACTTATACTTTCCTTTAAAATGCTTGCCGTAAAAACTTTTCTCACGTATCTTCTAAACATCATCTTGAGAGGAAAATCCGTATTAGTAGAAAGTGTCGAGTTGCTTATGTGTGAACGTCATGTGCATGCTAATGACGTCACTGTGAACTTACACGTGTAACAATGGATCCACGCCAGCATTTTATATGTGACGGTGAAAATCTACTTTTCTCGACTTTCGCGCGACACGAAAGTCGCACTACTACTCGATTTGTTGTCAAACACTGGCTTTTTAAGGACAAAACACACAATATAGCTTTCATTTACTCACATGTGTATTGTCATTTTTATTCTTCTATAGTTCTGTTCTCACCAATATTTGAAATAAAGGCTTAATGCATTATTTACTTACGCTATTGTATCAACATATTGAAATGAGAAGTAAAGAAAAATACGATTTTGGACTACCATAAAATGCAATATTATTTTGCATAACTTTATCCAACAAGATAAGTAATATGACAAACTTTCTAATCAGATTCCGGTTCAAATAACTTCCCAGATTCTAAGAGCTTTACAGCTTCACGCTCTTCTGCTGCGATCCTGGCCTTTATTTTCGCCATTTCCTTGTCTCTAATCACCTTCCTTTTTGCTTCTTCCTCCAGGTAGTCCGCTTCCCTAGATTCATATATTTGTTGTTTCACTCGTGCATAAAGTATGCCAAGAATAAGTAGACCAAATCTCGTTCCCCTTATTAAAGGGGATACTGGATATGGGGCACCATAAGGTAAAGACATTTTTGAAGAATAAAAACGACACAAGAATCAATATTTTTTAAAATGTGTCCTTTTTGATACAATACGTAATGATGACATTTATTGAATTTCAAATATATTTTTTTAAAGCCTGTATTTAGACATTCGAAAACTCAGAAAAGGATATTATAATTTATTCTTACACAAAAAAAGCGAATTTGTTTACAAACAAAGAGCAATATTACAAAGATTTTTAAAGCTATCCGTATTTAAAGACAACACAGAGGTCGTTCACCGTTTTCGCGAATCGTAAACTAACATCCCTAATACTAGGTCAAGTGCAAACGGTGCGATTTATTATTTTTTTCTTGTGTATCGCATGCGTGTGGTGAGAAGGCCAGTGGCCGAGTGGGCTGCTAAGAATACCGCTTGTCTCTGGTGTGGCGACCACCAATTATAGCAGACTGGCGTTGGGCCAGCGGTCGGCCTAGTCGCGTGGTCAACAGGAACAAACGTTTATCAATACATATCAATCATTGTCGCGTATTTAGTTTGGTGTCTTCCTTTCCATTTGTATATCTGTATGCAATTTTGCGGTCTGTTGCATAATTTTATAATATGCACTCTCTATTTTAACGATATTGTGTTGCATAAAGTTTGGTCTATTGCGGCAAAACAGTAGTGTCGTCTATATGTATCAATACAGTTGCTTTCAAGAACTTATAATCTTTTTGACAAATACGGTCATTAACAGTCAACTATCGAAGCGTCTAGAACGATAATAAAGTAGCTATTATTTAGTAATTAATTCCTGAGTCACACAATATTACCTCAGTTTTGTTTGAAACAAAGGCTGTACTTTCTATATCTGTTAATTTGAAAACAATGGACGTGTTAATTTAAACGTGTATTAAAACGTTCTTTGCGTGTGGGTTTATAAATGAATTGACTCATTGTTTGAAATATTAAATTTCCTTGTACGTAGTTTTATGGTAGTTTAATTAGTAAGTACTTGATTGCGTCGGCTCCTGCCTACACATATAAAATAGAGAGTTATAAGTCACTGCATCACAAAACTTTGATTAAAACCAGGGATTGAGTCAAAAAGTTTCATCAGTAATATGAAGGTGACTGTCAAGGCGTTAAATAATATTGTATCATCAATAAAAACCTTTTAAGAAGAACCTTGGATCAGCCATTATCGTAAATGTATTCAAAAGTTATTTTACAATCGAAACCAAACAATTTGTCTCTTTTTTTTAACGATTTGCGTAGGTGTGAGGTAAAATAAAAGAAAATAACTACAAAAAAATATATAATATATGTATCTAGGTATATTTCAGGGCTTCTCCAATTATTTACCTACTTTTGCAATTTTGCTGAATATAATCTATATATATATACTAATTATAAAGAGGAAAAGTTTGTTTATTTGAAGGTTTATAGGGGCTTATCTCTGGAATTACTGAACCGATTTCGAAAATACTTTCACTAATAGGAAGCTACATTATTCCTTAATGCTATCATTTACTTCGGGCGGAGTCGTGGCCAATAGCTAATAAATAATAATCTATAATAGCACGAAGACACACACCGAGGTTTGTCTTCTTTGTTTACTTCTTACTATAATAAACCTTTCAATTTTTAAGCGTGACTTCCACGGCCTTAAACTTTTATGCCACGAAATAGCACATCATGCCCAACTACACATTGGTATTGAACAAGAACTGTACGCAATATGTGGCACCAATATTAATTTATTCTGTGCTTAGTTGTTGACAGTGTAATATTTTTAACAGACTTAAATATTATTATTATCTTCCATTTTGAAGGACAGATTAGCCAGTGTACATTAAGAATTATGAGACTTATTGGTATCTGCGTCTTTACGTGCCGTATCTAGGCAATTCAAATTATCTACAGGTAATACAAAATTCTATTTATGTATATGGGTATTGGGTTTTTATTTCTTCGTCTACTTTATAGACAATAATGGCTGTCAGTAATCAAAGTGACATTGTCATTGTTCTGAGGAGTGACATATTGTTCTCTAATTATTATTTTAAAGATGGTACTTACGTAGGTAGTTTTTGAAGCTCACTGAAACTGCGATTAATAATTTTGCTAACATTGATTGACATAATGACGTTCTAATACTAGGCAGACAAGTACGAAGTCACTTTCCCCATTTAGCAACAAGTTTTCTAACAATTTAAAGTAAAAAATATTAATTTATTCAATACAATAGAAGTTTGACTGGTTGATGTTTATTTTTCATTGCGATATGTAAATACATATTCGTATTACCTATTATCTATATCCTATTGCTATATTTATGCACATAATTAAACAGTTTGAAGGTACCAATTATTTAATGTTAATTTATTTATTTTATAACGTAGACGTTATTTGAGTTTGTACTTATAATTTTTTTATACACGAGCATGGCAAAGTAATCTCACTGCACCTGATGATAAGTGGAGTGAGGTCCAGTAGAATGTCGACGGACGAGAGATGATTACCCCTTGGCAATTGACATAATTATGCCGGGCGATTGCAACCGGATATATACAGGCTGATCCCGTAACACGACACAGTTACGTAGGCCACTATGGCGGGTTTTAACACCGTATGTACGGTGGTCGCTATCCGGATGGATATAAAATACATTGTACCACCAGCAATATATTAATCATAATATAAAATAAATATTATTCTCATATTAATTAATAAAATATTAATCTCACGTTGAGGAAGTAACTACCTTGACATAGCATGTATGTAATCTTTTTCTGAAAAGAGCAACTCCAAAGTTTGTTGCCCGTATTTCTCTCGTGAGAACTGTTTTCCGAACTGGTGGTAGAGTTAATATTGACGGAATCTAAATAATATAACATTTTACAGGTTCAAACAAATTATTTCATTTGTTATCGTCGAAACAGAGTAGGCGATAAGCAAACAGATTTAGGAAGATCCAAAACGCAACCAACAATAGGCAACTCTTCAAAATATTGAATGAACAGCCACGACCTCCTAACTTATTGTTACCTTACATAGTTACTGTCAATCGGACATAATTGACCACATAACGGTGACACACGTGCGACGTTATGTCTGCAGGTCGTGAGTTCAATACCAGCGTCGCGTCAGGACGGGCGCGCCGCGTAATGTATTACGTAATCATGCCATTGGTAACAAAATGTGTTCTGAATTTGAAAACACTTCCTTAAGATCCTTACTGCTGTATTTTTTTTTATTTCTAATTTTAAAAACAGGTCTGCCCCAATGATGCTTAAGGCGATACCTCAAGGTCCATTTTCATACATTTTGTTTCGGCTTTAATCTGGGTAACTAAACAAGTATTGGCAAGTAAAGAATTTAAATTCACGTCTAGTTAGTGATTAGTTCTCGCAGTTGAAGAAAAAACGTAAAAATAATTAATAATCATGGATATTTCGGCCTTTAAAATTTAATATGACGAAATTTTAAAGGCAGAAATATCCATGATTATTAATTATTTTTACGTTTTTCTTCAACTGCGAGAACTACTAACTGTATCGCCTTAACATAGTATGTTTTGAAATATGTAAGACTAGGCAGTATGGTCGTAAGACTATAGCCTGTCATCTAAGGACGAAGAAAAAAAAATTAATAAGTTTTGATTATTTCACAATGTTGAGAAACTTGTTAGGTTTCTAATATTTTGGGCTAACAAGAATTTCCCTCATTGATTCTACGTGGTTCAGTTGCTTTACCGTAAGATTTCATAAATCAATATTTCTTTGCCTAGGTGCTTTACGATAAGATTTTTTATAAACTGATAAATAATAAATATAGATATGACACGTAGGTATGTACTTACCGATTTCATTACCACTTACAATATGACCTCACAGCAACATACCTAGTCACTTAGTTTAAAAACTTCCCTTAATTGTTGATTTCAATCTTCAGATGGAATTATTATATTTATATACTTAGGTACTTAATTAATATTATATTGATGATAACACACGTAAGTAAACTACTGGGGTTGTTAGATATTTTATGCCCAATACCATAATTTATGTCTTAAGTGGGAAAACAAAATAAATAACCGAAAAAAATTTAACTAACATTAAGTTTGGTGCATGATTTTCAACATCTGCCTACCCTCTGCGATACAGACGTAGGTACTATATAAGTTGCACCGATAATAATGGTTTTACTCAATGACGTTTTACAAAAACATCTTAGGTTTTACTAATAAAAATCGCTGATAATAATATACAGTGTAAATATTATTGTGGTTAACATTTATATCCATACCACAGTGACCTTTTATTGATCATTTTGTTATTTTCGTTTCCTTCAACGTTTTGTCATTGTTTTATGTTTAGCGCCTTGATAAGAAAACCGGTACCGGTACCCATAATCTTTCTTTCCACCACCAGTGAGCTTCACTAGTCATTGTCCGTCTCTTTCTTTCATTAAGTAAAAGGCTTTTTCACTTGGTCATCTTTATCTCGCTCGCTCTTTAACATTATTTTAGTCTGTAGTTGTCATTTCAAGAGGGCGCGTGTGTCACTAGTCGCGTTTGGTGTTTTTAGGAAATATATTTTACAGATTTGTTAAATGTAATAAACTTGTAATATTTCGTCTTAATGTTATAGTTCTAATAAGTAAATATGACTAGGAGTGTTTATTTTCTTGATAAAATCGTTTAAACATCACTAATCAATTAAATTGTGGGTGTGGTATACGCCGAGTAGCTTGTCAAAAATAATGTTTTATCTATTATTCCAATGTTTTAATGTATTTATTATATAACTTACTGAATGTAAAACGTGTATACAGCTTGTTAACTGAATTGTGGCGAAAGTGACGTTAAAAGAAGTGTTTTCTCGTAGAAATCCTCATCTACGAAGACCACTACGATGACGACCCCGGCCAAGCTGTACGGACGGGAGTTGTCGACATACGATGAGGTGGACGTGGACGAACTGCTGTCCAAGCTAACGCAAGAGGAGCTCACCATGCTCGCCAAGGAGGTTGATCCAGATGTAAGTAACCTCTTTGTTTATGGTACATAATGTTGATCATTTCCCGAAGCTTCAGGCTCTCCAGAGACCTACCTAATAAAATAATATTTAAGATTCTAATTAATAATAGAAATCTTTACAATGAATCTTATTTTATGCAGTAAACTTGTAAATCTTGTGAAACATATAAATGGATCTTATAGATTGGCATAAAAATTATATTTACATGTGAAAGGATATTAGTATTCATTTATTTTAGAAAAAGAGAAAGTGATAAAATAGAAATCTCAAAATGTTTGTATTGTCTGTCATTTAAGGTTTTACAAACAAAACCTTGAATTTGTCCCAAAAATGCATTTTCAATTCATGCAAATAATGTTTATAATTAATTGCACATTAAATAATATGTATACAAACACAAAAGAGAAACAGTTTTAACATGTTTTAAGTGACTATTTACAAAAATACTGTTTTCAGTGTCTTTCCGTGTTTGCTTTTCAAAAACAATTAGTCTTGTTTATGCATTTTTATCTGTTAATATGTGACTAATAGAGTCTAAAAATAGCCAAAAAGATTGAACCATAAATAAATAAGAGAGCATTGTAGGAATACCATTATTCATCCCGCTAGAAACACTGTCTCTTTTTTTTTTACTTATCAAGTATGTTTAAAGATTATACTATGCCAAGAGAAGGATAGGATACAATGTAAAGAAATACTAGCTACTATTAAAATTGTCTTTTTAGACCTGTTAATTACAACGAAAAAAATGGAGTTCAGTGAAAGTTAAAAGTAATTTTTTGGACTGCCAAAGGGTAATTGCTCATCAACCTTCTATTGGACCTTACTCCATTTACCATCAGGTGTAGCGGGGTCAATTTCCTCTGCACTCATAAAAAAAAAATTTTTGGGCATTCTGCCAGTTGCAGAAATGCTAACAAATATCTGACCTGTCTTTAAATTATTGCCAAATTTAGTATAAGTTAATTCTACCTTTTTAAGACAACTGGAAATATTTACAGTATACTTTATGAAGTTATGTTGGTCATAAAACAACCAACTGGCATTTCAGTTTATGAAATCAAATGATTACAATAACTTAAATTGGATGTGTGTACATAGTTGTGCACATGCAATATACTATATACTAATACAATAAATGAACATCCTCTACCCACAGTAAATGCAGGATTATGTACCTCAGTAATACAAGCTTACATCACTCAATTAGACTGAATTGCCGTCTGAGGTCACATCAAATAATGCTTAACCTTCTTTCATTGCCCTTTAGTCTATTACCTATGAATTGGTCATGGTTGTTTGTTATACAACATTGATTTCCATATCAATTAATATGACATTAATTGATTGTTTTGTTGCACAAAAATATATTATTGATTGCTTTTATCATTTTTGTGATGTTCAAAATAACTTTATCCATCATCTAATTTGAATGTGGTCTAACACATTTTTTCATGGTTGTTGTGGAAATTTGGTAACTTTAAACTGTAAATATGATCTTACAAGCAATTATGCTAGAGTAGAATCAACATAAATAATTTCCGTAAAAGCAAAACCTTAAATGGAATAAACAACTTACTGTGTTATCTCCTGTACAAGTAGCCTATATTAATCTTGGTCATATTCTATCTGTGTGCCAATTTTTATCAAAATGTGTTCAGCAGTACTTACGACAAGTATCAAGCAAACACAGAATGCATTATTGCTAGTATATGTTGCTGCCCACTTCACAATTTAGGTGCACATTATGCCAAAAAAATATAATAGGAAAGGTTAATCAGGCATAAAGCACCTGTTACTATTGCAACACAACCTTGGCTCACACCATTCACCTTGCCTTTATCAACTCAGTTGCCTTGTGTTGCAGAAATTTAAAAAACTAACACAATTTGGTGGGAATTTCTTTTTATTGCTACATGAATAGGCATAGTTTGGCTTGAAGCCAATACTGTTTTACAGTTGGTGTATTAAGTTATTGTTTTTAAAATAGATAGCCAAGATTCTTCGAGTTCTATTTATATAACATACCTTAAAATACTATGAGGAACTTTAGTTTTAGTATGAATTCAGGATTTTCTATGTAAAATGTGTTTCGAACAACTATTAACTTTTGGTATACTGTTTTTGTATATAAAGTAACAAATAAATCTCAAATTAAATGCCACAACATTATATTTCATAACAGTGAAAACATTTATGGCATACTGGCATGTTGCACTAATATAAAATAATAATAAAAATAATATTAGGTAAATATTTAAAGAGAAACTGCACTAAGCATTTAATTTTTAAAACATTAACACATAATTGTCTCTACAGTTAGTATATGAACTCGAATGACACCCACTATTATGAAACTCATTACCCAGCATGCTCCAATAACCGTGGTACTGTAACTGCCCATCTTTAGAATAATTAACATTGACTTCACTGTGTGCATATAATCTACCGTGTTGTTTGTTTACGTGTAAAGATACTTTGGTAAATACTATGTAGGCCTTTTGAATATAAAATATATATTCCCAATGTTTTGTCTGGCCATACTGTTTCTAAAAAAATTCATAGTATTAAGTTTGAAAAACAGAAGGCACATACCCTATTTATATAAAAAGATAAAATTACTTGGCTGGATGAAAATTAAAAAAAAATATAATGTTAATGAAAAAAAATATAAGAAAATTCAGAATAAATCCTATAACATAGACATTTTAATTACAACTAGTTTTCAACCTCCATTTTGTTGTTTTGTCATTAATGTTAATTAAATCGGAAGCGGAATGAAACAACCATTACTCACTCTGATTGGATTGGGTAATGATGCAGCAACAACTCATTCTAGTTAGGTAGTTCTCATCAGGAAAACTTATAGTTTATATTCAACAGTTATGTAGGAACCTCAAAATATATATAATAAATTAATAAATACAACCTTTAATCATCTAGTAATAATGTAGGTAAAACTAGTCTTCATTGTACAACCTAAGGTAGGTAATGACAAGTCATTACCCCACTGGGTGCTGGACAGGATCGTAATTGGACTGTCCTTAAAAAATTGCATGATATTTTTATATTTATTTGATGTTTTACCAAATTTATTAATTGTATGAATAAAGCCACATAAAAGTATTATATATTTATTTATTGGTAGGTATTATTAACATTCTTGCCTGTTATGAAATATTAATTACTGAGTAAATACCTTTATCTTTTGTTTACTGCTATAAATAATTGTTATTTGTGTCAATTCACTGACTTGTTAATTACTAACATATTGTTCTACTGAGATGTAACCTACAAATCTAGCATTAGGAACAGGTGGAAATTATTTAAAATGAGTTTCACTTAACCTATGTTTTATTTATATAATAAAACATAGTTGAGCTCCACTTACTTATATAAGTAGACCTATTTGTTTGTGTTTCATGTAAAAAATATGAACGAAATTCGATGCATATATCTTTCTTTTACTAATATTGACTCCAGTAAATTAAGTAGTTTAACGACTAACTATTTACATAATGCAATGGTTGTCGCTGGTGCAGTGAATAAAACACGATATTATGACTCCATAGAAATCAAATTAATACGACTAACACTCCAATGTGTGCAATATTTTTTAACTCATTGCCCATTAATCATCTTTATCAATTCTCAAAAAATACTTAAAAATATCTATATATTTTTTTTGTTGCATTTACCTTATCAAAGTTCATAATAATTTCAGTCATCTAGTTAATCGGATATTAATGCACTAGGCACACGATTATCGACTCAATTACATAGCGATAAGGACATTTAGGGCGCTACCCGATGATAACACGAGAGCTCCAATCCAAACACAATCATTGATATATGATCGCCGTTGAAATTATCTATGTTAAGTGTATTTCAGCCTTGAATTTACGTTTACTTTGTTATGCCAATTGATTAAATAAAATAGGTAAATACTAATAGCAAGTTCATGTCGCACGTGGAATGGTGAGGAGGGAAATCTCGAACTATAACCGCAATGTAAATACGAGAAACTATAATCTATGCAATATACATGAATCGCACGAATCTTAGACATATAGTTTTACTCCCGAATCATTGTGAACGGGATCTTTGTCTTTCGCCTCTTCGTCAATTACTTCAATAACATTAACATTTATAACTACAGAACTAATAGTTTGCTCACGATGCCATTTGTATGAAATTACAGGATCCCCGCGTTTTGCCATCACAAATCATCACCTAAGTAATTCCTCAGTTCATAGACTGAATGCAAAAATCATCCCCATTCATTGTCTTGTAAACACAAAGCAATACTATTTCATTTCTCTTTACTTCCGTATTTGTAATATAACAATTTCCATTGGTAATTCCAGGACAATTTCCTGCCACCCTCGCAACGTAACAACTACGCGTGCGAGAAGGACCCCACGGGTCCGTTGAACCGCAAGAAACTGATCGAGCACATCAACAAGCAGGCGCTCGAGACCCCCGACCGGCCGGAGGTGAAACCCTACGTGCCCGGAGTCATACGAGGCAAAAAGGTAATAGCAAGTTAACGATCATTCATTAGGTTTAATGAAATAGTTATTTACTATTTTTAATAAACTATCCATTTTTTTAAAGTAAGTATCTCAAAAATTAACCAATAAGAACAAAGTCTTTTTGACATGCTTACAATTAAGTTTTTTTTGGATTGGATTAGCCTCGGAATCGGATTGAATTTTGAGATTGGAATTGTTCATAGAAAAACACGCTGTTGTAAAGGTAACCGCAACCTTGTTGTTCTATAAAAAGGTCCTCTGTATAAGACCTACTCATTAGGATATGTAAATAGTTGGTGCTCCTTCAACCTTAAGGAATAAGGCAGATATGTAAATCCATCAATTATTACCAATCTGAATGTTCAAAATGCTAGGATTTACTGTCACCACAAACGATGCGCTCTGCTGCGATAAAAAGAATATTCTTTTAACCCACTTAATGAACTACTGCTATATTTAAGGCCTACGTCCGAAAAAAAACATTACAGTTAAGGCCACTGCCCACTTACACCGGAACATTTAAAATTCATAACCGTATCGGCACGTGGTGTAAATAATATTAAAATGATCTGAAACTAATTGAAAGTAAATGTAAAATATGTAAATAGTACGCGAAAGAATTGTATGTAGTTACGGTGAACAAATCACATTTCAATTAAACTATTTATCATCAAAACTCGGTGAAATGGTACAAAAAAAATTCTCATTACAAATACGTAATTAAAAAAAGAATATTACGACGTCGTGACACGTCGGTCAGTATCGACGTCAACCTGTCGCGGACGACGCGCGCGTTTGTCAAATGTCCTGTAGATGCAACCGTTCCGCCCACCGAGACGTCTACCCACGTCCGACTTATGACTCGCTAATCACTAGCGGCTTCGAATAAAAAACGTTTACTACTAGTGAATAATGGGAGGTTTGTTCATAGCTAATTTTGTCTGGGTGATGGTTGTTTGCTATCGGGTTTTAGTAGCGATAGTAGTAAGCCAAGGAGAGGAATGAACAGGAAAATTGTAAACTAATAGTATGTATTAGGAAACGCTTCGTTTTGGTGACGTATTTTTTTTATTATTCAACATGGGGGAGGTTTATTTTATATTTATCAAGATTTGCAATGTATATAGCTCGACCAGGAAAATAAAAAACCTCACCGAGCTTTGGTAAAACATTAAACTATTTTCTTGTCAGTATTAGGTTAAATTTAAAACGAAAACCAAAAGTGGTTCCCTCATAGCAGATTTTTTATTTTTCTGGTCAGGCTTTATTAACACCGCTCTCGAGGAAGTTGCGACTAACACTAACATTATTTCTTAGTAAAATTATTTGAAAAAATGAACATAGAACTAATTGCAATGTCATTCATTTTCAAACATTCTTCGGAAAATTTTCGCTAAAGAATGTAATGAGTGAGCAACAAATTTGCGGTTGTGGGGTAATGAACATTGCAAATATGACACGTCAGATGAATACGTTTGCTAGCACGTTACGTATTAGATTTTTAATATGTTAAGTTAATAAGACGTTCATGTTAAAAAGAATGGTTATTTTAATTATTTTTTAAACTATATTCTTAATTCATATCCTTATATCAAGGTTGCTGTACATTCTGATGAGTAGCGTCGTGTCTTTACATAATTCATTTGTCGCGGTTACATATTAAAAATAAATAAATGTAATTATAATTGACCAGTGTACTAAACAAGCTCATGAATATTTCCACATGCCGTCCTCTTGTCATCACAATTTTAAAACAATCCAATCAGATAGGGCAGCCGTACCTTATACTTTTGCCACCTTACTAATAAACATTGCATAGATTTGTAATAGTTATTCACTGTTTTGTCTTGATATGTTGACTGACATTTGACGTCTGAGGAAGCGAGACAAAACATTGTATAACTATGACGGACATATTTTTTATTGCTTTTAATGATGAGACGAGCTTGCCATTCGCCTGATGGTAAGCGATACGACTGCCCATAAACAGTAAAAACACCATCTAACACCTTGAATTACAAAGTATTGTTTGGTATTCCACTGCGCTCGCCATCCTGAGACATGAGATGTTAAGTCTTTTAGTAGTCACTGGCTACCAGTGGCGAAAGGTAAAATTTTCAAAAGGTAACCCGAAGCAAAAATAATGCTTTAGTTAATATATCGCGGCTAATTTAACAGAAAGCAAAAACAAAGACAAACGTAAATAAACTTAAAAGGGAAGCCGTAGGAATCAGGTTGTACGGACGCTTCACCACCGCTGACTGTATAGTTTTTTTTTTATTTAACAAAAGGCATAGCACAGAACACAATCATTATAAACAATATTTAAGCACTAAATACAATATGACTAGATTGTATTCCTTAAACCTATGCCCTAATTGAAATTATACTACGGAAACGACGCTACAAAAAACAATTAACAATATAAACATCTGCTTATACTTAAGTGAGTTATGTAAACAAAAATTTGTACGGAAACTAGTACTACCTATAAACTACGTAATTTTCGAATACTATTTAAAAACAGGCCCGGCCTGCTGTTCATTATTCATGTCTACTGTTTGTACCCAATACTTAATTTTCTTTAAAATGATGTGCCTATAATGCGAGGATAAGAAGCGCTATCGTTCTTCACTGTGACTAAGTGTGTTTATACGCAATACTTAAATTTTATGTAAAATGATGTGTCCCTAATGCAAGGGTAACCAACGGTTGATATCATTTTGCACTGTGAGTAAGTGAAGTGGTGCGGTTTGCAGTGGATCCCGCCGCCGCCGCCGGAGAAGGTGCGCGACGCGGAGGAGCAGATCACCATCGACCTCGGCGACGAGTACGAGCAGGCGCTCACCGGCGCCACGCAGGAGGAGATCATCGACCTCGCAGGTGACTCACGCGCTAAGGCATGGGGTTGAGGCTGTCACGTGCACTTGGCCAAAATGTCGAAAATAAAATCTTTTCATAATTTGAACTTTGTCATACAATATTTTATCGTATGTATGTATGGTAGAGGGGGGATCGTGAATTTGAGTTTTTCTTTTTTTTTGCCTTCGCCCGGCATCTACATAAACCTAATATGCCACTGGGTTGATGGATGATTAGATCTTGTTTGATCAAAAATTTCATTAGATGGGAATATGTGCTTTCCTTTGGGGACTTAATATATTTATTAATTACGACAAATAATACCGCCATAGATTTCTAGATTGTGTTTGCCTTTTACAAAGGCCAGACCTAAAAGAAACTTCTAGAATACGACTTTTCAAACGCACCCATTTCGCGATCACATATTTTCGCAGTGCCATTTATTTCAGATCTCAAATTATTCTTTATTACACTAAAATAACTGCGCATGAACTCCCTAGGGATAAAACATAACGCGCAAACGTCTGTGATGTATGTCTGCCAAAAAAACGCGACAACAATCTGGAACGTAAAATGTGACACAATGCGAATGTGTGTTACGAAATTGTATTATGTGTCGTTATAGTTTTATTTATAACTGGCCTCTGTGTACTGCCATGTTCATGGTACATTTTTTTAATTTGGAACATCGCGTTAAATTAATCGATTCAATTAAGAATCGATTATTATTACTCATAGTTTATTTAAGCATAAGTGTTTGAATTTAAAACGTGTATTTTTTTCTAGAATGATCTATTATGATTATACCCGAATTTTACAAAGTTTTAGTGTCCCAGTGAATATAAGTGCTGTCGCAATGTTTACATAGTATGGTCACTATAGTTCATTGAAGCTATTTTTGTACGACTCGTAAAATTTTATAGTCGAAATTATCGAGTTTGTCGACCCACTTACCTATAAAATGACGTGTCAGAAACTGTCGCAGATTCGATACTAGTTTAGGACAATTCATTACCGGTTTCTACCAATAAATTATATTCCATTATCATTATTTATCATCCTTACATGAGTCAGCGCGTCTCGATTATAACCGTAATAACGCGCACATGTTAAATTTATGACAATCTGGCAAAAATCCAGCATTGTACCAATGGTGTCTCATAATTCCGCACGTACGGTACATTTTATAACCAAGCATTAGTCCGCTCTTTGACACGCGAAAAAATGCATAAAACATTTACCGCAATAAAACTCTAATGGATTATTTATAGCGCCGATGTTCAACACGGCGATATTAACTATACGTGTGGCTCCAGAAAGAAATACGTTCTAGCGAATGCAATTATGTTGAATTGCGTGTTCGCGACGTAAATGTGTCGTGGCGTGTTTATTTAGAGATGTGCCGGTTGGTGATAATTTGATTTGTTGTTACGTGACTTTTATCGAATTACAGGATCGTATTCGGGCTAGACTGTACGCATTACAGTCTACAGACTAGTTTGAGCTATCTTGATTTAAATATAGAGTTTTGTTATGTTTATTCAAGCTTTGTAGAGCAGTTGCTTTAGTGCAAGGGGCTTGGCCAATGAAGGAATTTGTAGAATACCTTGATCTGAGATGAAACACGAGTGATTCTTATCGATATGTTAAATTTTCCGTATCTGATTAATATTACGGAATGAAATTAAAAAATAAATCTATAGATCTCCTTATTTATTTATACAAAAAATTATTATATTTGTATCGCAACATATCGATAAGGCTTATCGATTTAATAATGGATGTATAATCGATTCTCAGCTATCCTCGGCTTCCACTCGATGATGAACCAGGACCAGTACCACGCGTCGCTGCTCAACAAGGGACAGCCGGTCGGCCTCGGTTGGGACGGCATCACCAAAGCTACCAAACCAAAGGTATGTTGTAGATAGTTCAAAAAATGTTTTGTGGAAGCTATATTTAATTTTTATTCGAATAGTTTCATAACTGTCCTAAGATCCTCAAGACTGTATCAGATTTAAGTTTGAGTATGATTTTATAGACTTATTAATGTTTCAGTAGATTTAATCTATCATACAGTTTGAATTATTTTATATATTTTATAACTAAATGAGATCATTTTTGCGTTTCAGGTTTATCCAATGGATCCTCCCAACGACACAGACCCAGACGAGACCATAAAGAGGGTACAAGAAAATGACCCCACGTTGACTGATCTCAATTGGAATAATATTAAGGTATTGTATGATAAATATTCACTCAAGTTACTTTGTAGCAATGCACATAACGCTATGTTTTCAGTATATGGCAATAATAGCAAATATTGTGAAATATTCGTTTGATTTTAACACACGCGAATAAAACTGTACTTTATATTTATGAAAATGGAGTTGAACTCTACGTCAAAAATGATTTCGAATATTTGTTCATGCAAAAATAAGGTCATTATTTCGGTAATGACAACATAATCTAATTTATTTATTTTTAATAAGGTACACCAACAGCATTACATATTACATCAATCAATATTATAAAAAAACAATAAGGTACAGCATCTGATATGTGTGCTACTAATAGGTGAACACAACATTTACCACTAACAACATATTGAATTAAAATCTAAAGCATAATAATAGGAAGTAGAAAAGAAAATTATAAAGTATTAAAAAATATTATATCAATGAGTAACAACTATATACTAACCCCTTTATTCATAGACGTTTTTTATCTAACGACCGAGTAAAGCTGTGATAACAAGTCTGTTTCTCAGTGCTGACGGCATGGCAGTCTTCGCAGTGCATAGACGTAGGGCCGTTGTGATTGGCTAATATTGAAATACAACAATAATAACCAATCACAACGGCCCTATGTCTATTTCTCAGTGCCGTTGGGCACTGAGAAACAGGCTTGTTATCACAGCTTTACTTCGTCCTTAGATAAAAAACTTTTATGAATAAGGGGGTAAATAATTTGTTTATAAAAACTATTGTAACAACGTCAATGAAAACGATTGTAATCTAATTGATAGTTGAATGTGATACATTCCAGAACATAAGCGACGAGAAGTTCGAGAAGCTGTTCTTGGGTCTGAAGACGAACACGCAGCTGGAGGTGGTGTCGCTGGTGAACGTGGGGCTCGGCGACCGCGGCGCGGCGGCGCTGGCGGCCGCGCTCGCGCGCAACAACACGCTGCGCTCGCTCAACGTCGAGACCAACTTCATCTCGCCCGCCGGCGTCGTGCAGCTCGTCGCCGCGCTGCTGCACACCAGCGTCGAGGAGTTCCGCGCCTCCAACCAGGTACAATCCCTTCCCGATCACAAAACGCACTTGGCAAAACCGGGACGATTCGATTTGAAAACGGGACTCAGTGATAGCAATAGTTAAATTAATGTGTAGTAAAAATAGGCTAAAAGAAATTCATGTAGCTGTTAGTGATTCTAAAAGTGGCAATATCTATAGGATGTGACAATATAGGCCACATAAAATATTCCCAGATTGACCGTTGAAAGCAGTCTGTTATTCTTATTTAGTTCAGCATATAAATAGTAACATAATGGTAAATGTCAGGTTCATTAACAATTTCAGGTGTTTATGTTTATTTTCATATACAATTGGCAAAGTACTAGCAAATAATTGTTGCGTATTTAAGCTTTAAAATACATATTTATCGATATATCCCTCGATCCCCAGCGATCGCAAGTGTTGGGCAACAAGATCGAGATGGAGATCACGCAGCTGGTGGAGCAGAACCCCACGCTGCTGCGGCTCGGCCTCCACCTCGAGTACAGCGACGCGCGGCACCGCGTCGCCTCGCATCTGCAGCGGAACATCGACAGAAGTGAGTGCCACACTGTCTCTAACCAGGGCTTAGATACTGTTATCGATAGACAATCCTGTGGGATTATACAAGGTGCTTGGAAGGAGACAGACGAACACCCGTATTTTAATTCTTTATGGGTGTATCGAGTTTTCCCAAGCACCGGATATAAATCTAGGTGGGTTGCCCATACCTAGTTATAACTCTAATAGGGGAGTAATCTTCTAGCAAATTAAAAAAAATAATAATAAGTGATTTAATATGCGGGCATAATTATCGACTATCGAGAGATACATCTCTTGACAGTCGATATTTTTCCAGGGCTGGATTACACTTTTTATTAGTGCTGTCAACTTGCGGTTTTGCCGTGTGAAGACAAAACCGAGATATATCAATTTTATGTTTTATTATTAGGTTTCATAGCCCATATATGTGCATTAAAATTATATAAAGTTCGATGCAAATCATCGTTCTTAATTCTGGTCATTCAATAAGTTTTATTACAGGTTTTTATTATTAGATACATAATGTTTTATGTAATGTATTTTTAGATTGATTATGTATAGTCTTTATTATAATTTGTGTACATCAAAAATGATTTCTCTACCGAATACTTGTGTTTTCGGCTTTACATCATCTCGTATTGTCGCAAGATTTGTTTCTATCATCAAACATAACTCGAAGTTCATACATCAAGAAATCTGTACTTTCATGGAAGCTGGAAGAATGCTGTGCACGAAATATCAAGACCAGTGTAAAGGCAAAGGATTGCGCATTATCAAAACATTTATCACGACAATACATTCCATAACAAGTAAAATTCACTCGAACTAAAGAATTTAATACAAATTATTAAAATGCGAAATTGTATCTATATGTAATGGTATCTATATACATAACAAAACATGCAAACATAAAAAAACATGTGAGAACATATCGATTATCTTTATTTGTCACAAATAAATTTGTTTGTAACAAGATAGAAATCGATGAATCATTAATCTTAATTTGATATCGATTTAATCATTTAAATAATTCGTAACGAGTGAATTTACAAAAAAATTATAAATGCGATGTAAAAAGCTCATTGGCACAAGCACTATGACGATAACAAACATAATCAGCTTTTATTAACGGTCATCAATCAAGGTCTCAGCTCATCGTAATGTGAAGAACTGTACATAAACAACAGAAGATATACCTGTGTCTGATGCGGGGAAATACTGTTATGTGTAATTATTTGGGGTAAACAATTCATGTGTTTAATATATTTTTAATACGTCAGCTTTTAATGTTGTAAAAAAATATTGCTTTTCACGGAAACAAATATTGTGGGGTATTTGCATCAGAGACAGGACCTATACCAAACCGATTGTCGTATATCAGATTGTCGAGTGCTCAAGCGAGCTAGCGCGTCGCTGCGCCTGCGCCTGCCGCGCGGACCTCCTCCCGCCCTCGGCATCGACTCCAGCTTCCTCATGACGCCGCCCTGCGCCGAGGCACTCACGCCCCCTACCCCTGAACCGAGGCGACCAGTCATCACCGAAAACGTCGAGAATACAGTCGTCGTCGAAGCCAAAGAGCGGCCACAGGAGCCCCAGAACGGAGACGCCCCTCTATTCCCTCGGGAGCGTGTGATCCCGGTCGCGACTGAGTTAAGTCCGCCTGTGAACGGAGAACGAGAAGTGGAGCTGCGCTCCGGAGACCATGTGGACAGATTCGTGAAGGCGGAGAAACCCGATATTAACCCCAATCCGCACTCGTGAGTAACACACACACTCACGCGTGTCCTCCCCCTCGATACCATTGTCTAGGTCTGTGTCACGTGTCGACAATTGAACAGATATAAATCGATATTCTTATCGATAATACAATCACAATTTTTTATCGATTCGAAATGTCTGTTCGATTGTCCAAGCGTATAAAGATGGATGTGCCGTGATCGAGCTCATGGTGTGCAAGTAGTGAACAGTGTATGTTGTTCCATTACAGTACGGAAAGACCTAACGCTGCGACTTCAGTTCAGATTCTTTAACAACATGCAAAAGGGCGCGCGTAGTCAATAGTCGGAGGTCAGACCCGCAGCGGTACAGTAACTGTTAGCACGCCGCGCAGACGTATAACATACTTCGCTTAGCAGCTTCATAATGTCGATTGAACGAGTGGCCACTGACACGGTGCTGTTTTTTAGTCCCTGTTTTATTTCCTCTGCTTAAAAAAGCCTAAATGATCATAGCTTTTAGGGCGACAAATTATAATCACAATTTCGATATAATCGCTGACGTAATGACATTATTTATAATATAAATTATTGATGACCCACTATTCATTTTTCAAGTATCCACATAGATATTCAATTGCGATTAAATATTCAATAAAAAACAATCACTAACGGGTTTGGTATACTGGAAAATATAATTTCATATAATTTAATTGGTATAAGTATCAATTATGTTGTTCATTAATTGAGTTAATAATGTCGAAATGAATATTACATTTTATTAAAGTAATAATATGATCATTATAGGCATGACATAAAAAAATGGTATCTATAAAACTGCACCAAATAAAATCTATTCTAGTCAAACGTGTCACTTTGATAAATCAAATAGCAAAGAAGTGGCATGTTTATCTTTTTAACACACTCTTACTCTATTCTAAACAAATTCTTTACAATATTTATAAGATCTGCTCTCATTCTATCCCTGATACGTAATTTAACTAATATATTTGATCCCCGATGAGTTTTCGACAATTTTAACAGTTAACAATTTGATTTTTAGCCGAGAGGGGAGCGTAGAACCGAATGATAATATATAGAAATGGCCGCAGAACATCGGTAAAAATCCCGTTTTTTTTTATTTAATTGGATTTGCTGCATATAAGGCCGATTATATTTTGCAGTGCTATTTTTTTCTTTCGGGAATAACGAGTTTTTCCACAGAGTAAGGCTTCGCTAATCGAGTGTTTGAGCCATCGATCGTCTGTGGGGTCCCAGATACGACAGGATAGGCTTTGTGTGTTTTATCTAATTTGTATTGAATAAATTTAACGTTTGTCTGTCGATTTTGATTTCGATTGATTTTAGGAGATTTTGACAACGCCTTTATATTGATAGAAGTTATTTTTGAAGAACTCGTTAAAAATAGTCTATATCAATGATTATCAAATTTTCACCATTGAAGCATTTATTGTATTTATAACATTTTTCTTCTAAAATGTTTGAAAAGCGATTTAAGTCTCCTGAAATATCCAATATCGACGTTGCAATGTCTTTATTTTAATAAACCTAGTGTTATAAGCGAAGACTAATCATGCAAGCGTTATGCATGTGTGTGAGTACTAACAGAATGCTGCGATTGCGTTCCCTTCTCTACACTATGCGACGAATGTTCCAGCATGTTAGTTAAAATAATATACTCCTGTGATGTGAATTATTGTTTTATTGTTAATCCTATATACAATGTGTACCTGAAAACGAATGTTACCGATATTCACTGTATTGATAAAATCGATATGGATAATAACTCGATTATTGTAATTACTATATCTGAAATATATTTTGTGTTGAATTTTAGCAAAATGTTATAACCAATTTCAACTTGAAATACGGTGTAGGAATTTCATTTACGCCTTTCTTAAAGTTTTATACAGCAGTAATTAGTAAAGAAGTTGTCATATTTACTAGTCAAATGATATCTCGAAAAATCTAATACTTGTATTTTTGTTTTGTATCTCAAATTTAAAATATTCATAGGAAATTGTATTTATAAATATCGCGAATATCGGTATGTATGTATGTATGTATGTATGTATGTAATGCCCCGAGCCTGTACCCTGTGTTGTGCATTGCAGTACGCCAGCAGCGCCGGAGCCAGAATAGCGCTTAAAGCCTCGCCTCTCACGTGTGGTAAGTGCACAAAATTATATTGATTACAAAACGTTTTTATTTTAAAATAAATCGTCGCTTGAAATATATCTGCCATTATATTATTAAAATAAGAAATTCTAGCCAAGGATCATGACGCTTTTTTATACTAAGTTGATATTAAATATTTTTTCATATAAAAAGGAATCATGTCACATCAGCTAGCAACATCTCAGAAAGAGTAAGGTTTAACTTGTCAAAAATTGTATATATATTTGTTACCCTCCGCTTATATTATATGTAAGCATGATTTCCAACTATATCCATCCTACTTAACTGAATGCAAAATATATTTATATTGTTGTATGTCATATTTGTATCTGAAACCATTGTATTTGTCACACCTAAATACATGACTGAGTTAAGGTTTTTTATAGTATTTAATCGCGTATTTTTTTGGAAATGACAAGTAAATTTGATTGTATGACACCCAATGTCCTTTAACTAGTATTTGAGTATGAGCACAGATCATAGCAAGCATATAATTATATTTAGCTTTTAACTCATTTTTTTTTCATTTTTATAAATAGATAAATTTTCTTATACTTACAAATGCATATGTCATGTTACAAAATACTTTTTCTTATACATTGAACTTAATCTCTTACCGCCATTTTCAATAAACGATTCCAATCGCTTTTTTAGATCTATCTCAAAAATTGACAAATCCGAACAAAGTATTTTTGACATGTTAACAAATGACTTATTTTGATTGGTCCATTCTCGGATACGAATTGAAGATTGAGTTTGGGATTGATTATTGAAAATGGCTGTTAGACAGACACAGAGTTATGAATTATTAGCTTGCAAACAATTTAGGACAGTTTAATTTGCTCTTAATAAAAACCAACACTGAAAATCTCCAAATACAATAATTCGGTGTTAAAATATTCGCGGTAAAATGGTGCCTGTGAATTATTATATACAGATACAGTGTCATTACATATAGTACTTTTCTATACTTGTATTTCAGATTAATTAAGATTTTTCAGCGCATTAACATCATCCTTATTAGATGATTTTAAATTTATAAATTCCCAATTGATAAATGTGTTTACGATGTGTTTGCAGGTGGTCGCGTGCGTCGCCTGACGCAGTTCACCCGCAGCCGCAGCTACGTGGTGGGCTGGATCCCCTGACGCTGCCTCCGCGCCCTCCCGCGGGACCTTGTGCTTGTGTGCCCTCAACCCTCCAGCCAGACCCTTCCTACCACTATAAGCTTAGCTTACACCACAATTTCAATGTTTTTGGACGTTTAAAATTAGAACAACCTGTATACTGACTTTTCTACGCCGAGTTTTAATGTTAGTAAAAATGTTGCTTTACGCTTAAACAAAATTATGCGGTGCTGCTAGTAGTTAGTACGTTTGAAGGGCTCCTGAAGTTTTAATAAAACTATTTCGACGACACACAATCACAAAGTACCGAACGGACAGTTATATGTGTGCCCGAGCGATGAATGTTGTATGCAACAAGAATTGTGATTTTATCACTCGATCGAACTTGAAACGATGACAACACTAGTATGGTGGCAGGCCCATCACTAGTCCAATAAGTGCAGTGTAAATCTCATTTGATATGAATTTTAAATAACCATAGACAATGTTGATATTTCTTTTCAATACTTCGCATTCGAGCTATTCGAAGAGATTTTTTTTTCTAAATTAGTTTTAAGTGTTTTTTTTTAATTATGCTTTGAATAGAAAATATATAATCATACTGCCGCTACTTGTTCTACAAGTAAAATGACAATTCTTGTCTATGTGTGAGTGACGTACGTTTTACAATTAATTCTTACTATAGTGTGCTAATGAAATTGTATTAATTTTTATTATTATATTGTAATATATTTTAGATGTGCACATTCCATTAATGCGAAACATGGTTCTCTTGTTTTGACGCTTATATAGTGCAATAATGACACTACAAATAAAATATTTATCTTTACTAACATATATTGACTGAATCATAGAGAAATTATATTTTGATTTAAAATTTCGATATTAATTCTTATTTGATTGAAAAATAACTTTTTTATTAATCAGTTTTTATGATTAATCGATATATTTTACAAGGGAAGATATGACCCGTGTGTAACGTAAGAGAAGCCATGTTCTGCGTCAATGGAGAGCAAAGTTAACTTTACATTTTTCAATAAAGCACTAGGTTTCGTTGGTGGTGTGTAGTCACGATTCGTATGCCTTCAGCGGTCAAAATACTTTTGTACGTTTTTATAGTCGTTGTTAGATAATAATAGAGTAGGGAGTCATACAGATGCAGATTAGCTTGCAATACGCGCGACCTTCTGCTTTCTTGAGACATAAAATGCTTACGTTTAAATTGTAACTTTATGTATATTTGATAGTGGATCTACTGGGGAACTAAGTGTCCGTAAGATTGTGATAAAACATCATGTTTTTTCCATTATAAAAATACAGCTCGACTTTTAGTTTCCATAAGAGAGATTATTTGTATATGAATTTAGATTTTTTAAAGTGTAATATTCTTTTATTGTGACGATTTATGAAAAATAAAATATAAATTAATTAATATAAAACATAATTTTAATTGTAGTTATTTATGTTGATATTAAAGTTCAGGAGCATTTTGATTCAACGAAAACCTTGACTATTAGGGTCGCAGTTCTGTAGTTTGTGACAAATGTAAAAAAAACTTAATAAAGTACGTAAAACATTGACCATTCTGTTTTAATTTAACAGCCTTTTCATTCAACTATATACATAATTGATGATTATAACCATTGAAAATACAATAAAATCGATGAATCTGTTTCAAGATATCAAAAAAGCCTTGCTATATTAAATTTATGAGAAAATCTATTTTTTTCTTTTATGACTGAAGTTTTAATTAAATCGGTTCAGCCGTTCTTGAGTTACAAATGATAACTGATTCAGTGGCGTAACTACGCAAATACAACTGTATTGCGTAGGTACACGGTACGAGTACGACTACCGCGCTCAGGTCCTGGGTTCGAATCCCGGATCGAGCCAAAATTACAGTAGCCGGGTTTTTCCATCTTAAAAATTAGTCAGTCGCAGCTCGGAGTCAGGAAGTTGGCGGTGTGATACCCCCGTGCCTCGGAAAGCACGTAAAGCCGTTGGTCCTGCGCCTTATCTCTCTCCGGTCATGTCGGATTGTCGTCTCACCGAACTATGAGCCTGTTGGAACAGAGAGTAGTATAGATTTTATATTTTACTAACATGTGACTGATGCATTGGAAAAACAACATAATTAAACAATATCGACTTACGAGTCGCATTTTTCCAGAACATTCTAGGGAGGCGGGACTTAATCTGTTTTTATTATTTTTGATCCTAGCGTCAGGCTAAACCAAGACCGTTTTTGGGCCTGCAATGCGCGTTGACAGTGCGTATATTTCTAATAAGTATTATGGATGTCATTGATACATATGTACTACGTACTTGATTTGGCGTTCCGAACATTCACTGTGTTCAACTGAATTAAACTGTAATCCATTCAAATTGATTTTATTATGGTGTCAATATTGATGCTTGTGGTTGTGTAGGTACGGAGTGTGCTCATAATATAAAAACGCGAGTCTAAGTATAATGTTTATACTTAGACTCGCGTTTTATACTATAAACCTGGATTTGAATAAAAATGTTAGTCAAATAAGTAAAACTATTTGTTGTTCAAGAAAATATATAGGTTATATCAGTGACGTTTTGGTTGCCATTTTAGTTCAGATTTTGAACTAATAGTTTATATGGATGTTCGTGTCTATAGAATATACTTCAATTATGGATGTATTTTCAAATAAAACACAATGAACATGCGAGGATTTATTTTTAAATGAAACAACATTGAAAACTTCATTTTCAAATAATACTCATTGCGATGGACTTTTGTCGCTTTATCACCACTTTATCACCACGAATTAACTAATATTTGCAAGATTTATATTGAAATTCAATAACATTTTTGGTGGCCAAAAACAATCACATAAAGTCCATCACGATTCTGTTATAGATAACAATGAACGAAAGCGAAGAGAATCAAGCGTTTAGTAAGTGGATGAAAGTCGCTTAACTATCACTCTATGAGAGCTGAAAACAAAATTCCAACATCATTTTTTATACGGGCAAGGCAAAATGAACCCATCGCACCTGATGGTAAGTGGAGTGGGGTCCAATAGAATGTCGACTGACGAGAGATGATTACCCCTCGGCAGTCGACACAATTGTGCCGGCCTGTTGGTATCGGATACACAGGCTGACCCTGGAACGCGACACACTTACGTGAGCCACTATGGCGGGTTTTAACACCTTGTGTACGGTGGTCGCTATCCGAGCGGATATAAAATATATCCTTCTACCAGCAAATTATTTGTTTGAACGTATCTATTTCCTCAACGTTACCAACGTAAATAACAAGTGCTATATCAATATGATAGTTTGCTGGTCGAATTATCCGAAATTCGCATTCTATGCATAGATCCCTGTTTCCCCTGCTTTCACTTACGCAGAAAAAAATTCAAGGTCCCTCCTGGTCAAGAAACGAAAAACACACTTCAAATATGGCGCATAGCATCCACTTATTACACACTTAACACGCAATGTGGTTTATATAATTATATTTTAATTACAATATGTACTATATTTTGATAATAAAACCGATAAGCATTTCATAATCTTATTTCATATTATTGTCGACATTGGCTAGCATCATAGCATTGTGAGCCTGCTAAGTACGATTAGGCCTACATTCTAACCTACTATACATATTAAAGAGCAAAAATCACCCATTATGGAATGTGCAATGTCTAATGCCGGCGCCACACACAGACAAATATTTGAACAAAGACTTTAACACACATTTGAACACAGTTACAGATACTGACCAAATTAAAATTTTTAAGTCTTTTACTTTTAGGTTTGTATATAATCGGTTCTCTTTCTAGCAACTCGATAACTTTGAACGCTTTGACGTGTGGTCGAAAAACCGATACCGAATGGCAAATACGCAAACATTTAAACGATCTTTGCACAAATACGCAAATACTCGTGCCACACATGAGTTCAAACAAACAATGAGTTCAAATATTTTTGCTATGTGTGGCGCTGGGATAATAATGTGCAAGATATCGAACTCTAAGATAAACCATAAATTGCTGAAATTAATGCTATATTGATAATATTGCATTACATATTCGTGAACCAGATATATTTTAGTGAAGCTAGGTGTGACCATACAAACATCTTGTACTTTCTTCCCGTTCTTCTGACCTTATTTTATAACTTATTATATTACAACCAAATTGTAAGGCAATTTTATACGCAATAATTTCTACTTATTTCCAATTCCATTCCTTCAAGATATTTTTAAACGGCAAGCAGTGTACAATTGAAGGAAAAAGCATTAAATAGTGTCTTTAACAGTCACAAATAAAACGTAGTCTAGGAGCTAGGTCACACCTTCAAAATTGCATTTACAATGGCACTATTATTTTACTACGTGCTAAGTACATTCAAATTCCTTAGTCGCTATGTATTGCAAAATCAAGATATTACCAAAAGTCATTGCAAATAAAAAAATATAAATGTATAATTTTTTATAACATTATTGCCGAGATCGATTTTATTACTAAGCTTTAAAGAGTGCTTCGGGATAGAAAAAATTGAATCCGATAAAAAAAATATTTTGTCAATAATTTATTTAATCTTTTTGTCTAGTTTCAGAGAATTTTATAGAGCGTAAAATTGTGTATCGATGGGGAAATTTGGGAACGTGGATTTTATGTTACCCAAACATTATGTATTATTTTTTTCTATAACAGTATTGCCAGTTTTCTCGTAAAATATTGTACAGTTTATAGTGAAACACCCTATATATCGTCAAAATCATAGAAAATCTTCGAACGGCGATGTAATAAATTCAGCAAAAACATTAACTAATGCAACGTTAAAAAGCTGCAATAATTTTCATAATAGTTCATATTAATATCGCAAATCAAACGTTAAAGTATTCTACAATTTGTTAAAACTACAAGCACCTCTAAGCGACTAACGTGTCAAGCAATACGTTCATAATCAGATAGAAAAATCCTTAAATTACGTATGACTGGTACAATTTTTGGTCAACATTATACTTAGAAATTATTCTAAATTGTTTAAAAATTAATTGATAATAGTGGCAGTTAAATTGTTCTTTAGTAAATACACTTTTGTGGCGCATTTTTATCATATAACCATATCGTTTATTTTATTTTATATTGTCTTCATATGATTCAGAAAAAAATGTGCTTTTTCCTCGAAGACAATCATCATCATCATGATCATGAGCCGCAGGATGTCCACTGCTGAACACGGGCTCCCCGAAAGATTTCTAAATCGATCGAAGACAATATATAATATAATTTAAACAAACATATTTAGAATAATTTCCGTTTAGATTCTTGCGCCTCTAAAGAGAACAACATTTTATGATACGTCTTTAATAGTCTTTTAATTATTTGTTGTGAAGTTTTTTTTTCTAGGAATGCAACACTATTGAGCGCTTATTTGTGTTGCCATAACTTCTGTCTTTTTTTCAACTACAACCAATTTAATATAAAGATGCAATAAAGCGATATGTAGAAACTACAAGTGTATATTCCAAGCATTCAAAGAATCAAAGTTAAAATTGTAACAACGCAAAATAGCCGATGAGAGATTCTTACATTATTGAAAGTATTAGTAAAAACACACTTATATATTGATTAATATAAAAACAAACTGATCTATACATATTCTACAAATTTGCTATTTCGTAATGAATTAATTGGTCTCTACATCAACAAGGAAAAAATAGTACGAGAGCTCGTACCAAAGTATTTTCGCAATGATTTGTATGGTAACATATTACTGTTTATATTTTTCTTAAGTAGTCTATAGTATTATCATACATTGATACATTTGAACCGAAATAAACTGAAACACGACAATAGAAAAAAAAATAATCTAATTTGTCAAAACTTTAGACTTTTATTATAATATGCGTTCGTAATAGTTCGTAAAATATACATAGTCACACAAAAATGGTGACGTTTTCCACTACTGTGTTATCAATATGTTATTTAACGATATAAATGGCCGTAAAATGTACTTATTTGCGTAAAGTAAGTACAAGTTAATTAAGCATCCGATGTACAACTACGATATAATAAAAATGGTCTAATAAATAACATAATTATGCCTAAGTAATATCCCCGGAACGAGACTAGGTCGCTACAACTACCTGCTATACCGTACTTATATACGAACTCATTCGAGACCAGGGCCCTTATTCTGTATGATAGTGTAAACGCGTAACGCGGCCGTGTCATGTTATCTTCGAGAAATGTGCGTGGAACGGTATTCTGTAAGCCAAATTTCTATAGTCCTAAACATGATGCGTTGTGTTCCGTGCTTGTTACACACTGTCAAAATAAGGTGCGGCATAGAGAATAAGGCCCCAGTGTTGCCAAACACAAAAAGGACGCTCTCAGCCCCCGTAATAATGCACCGTCACATTTCTTAGCTCTTTGACTTGTGCATTAAGGCTCATTTTCAAATAGCAACGTCCTCTACATTGATTCAAGTAAGATTTTGGGACACTCTGTTAAGAGTATCAGAAGTACCGCAAAGTTGACAGGAAATAACGCGGTAAAGTCAAATATTTTTCACAATTCACGTTATTGCTGGCAAAAAAAAGTATAAATATTGCTGAAATCGAGTGAATTACATCCGTAGTGCCTAGAAAAACTAGGTATCGGTACCTTTTCCCTTTAATTGGTACCTTACCAAAAAAAATATATTACGTGTAATTAAAAAAATTACTTGTCTCGAATGAGTTCCAAGTTCCTAGAAAATTAAGAACACATAACACCCTATACACCAACGGTAACGATCATAACTGATAGAAGAATATACATTACAGTATGCGCCATTTAATTTGACCGTCCCGAAGTTAGTCACGAGCGGTGTTGCCAGCTACTATTTTCAGGGACTGGTTTAGGTTTTTGGAAAATAGATGTCGCTGATTTTTTGTCACAGTCGCAATTGACATCGAATATGCAGGAAACCAGTACTAGGCGCCCAGAGACGTAAAGAAACATCTGAAATCAACAACTTTACGGGGATCAATTAAAATAGCGTATATTGCAAACGAAAAATTCCAAATACACATAACAGCAAAAACCAACATTATTTATTACATATTGCACTGGTTTGAGTTATAAATTCAAACTCCGCCTGTATTCAAATTACCGACTACGGTGTACGCAAGCGACCGTGTTTAGTCGGTCACCGATTTACTACGGAACGTAATTTACAAGTCGTCGGACGACAATATCGGAAGCTCGCATTGTCAAAACAAAGCAGTCAGAATAGTTGCATTTGAACTGGTCGACATTTGGTCTCCACTATTCTCATATCTTAAATATTCCAGGGTACTGCCATGTCCGCAAAAGAGAGAAAATATACTACAAAAAAACATAAACTATAAATTCCACAAATTGTTTCCTGCAAACGTTAATTCAAATTCACTGGTATTTTTGGACCTATAAGTTTTATCTAAAACATCATAATACCATTTTCTATTAGGGCACGATTCTAGGTTTTGAACCAATAAGGCAAAATTAACCTTAATAATATGTATATTGGGACCAATTTAATATGTATTACAATTGAAGTGCTAATGATACCACGTTTTTAGTTCATTGCTACGACTTAGTAATTTTTCTTCCGAACTAAACCATTTTTCAAGAATCCACAGTTGTCAAATTATTTTCTGCCTGAAATTACTTCAAAATTGATCCCAATGTGTCAAATGTCTACAACTTATATGCAGTTGGTTGTAATATCTGGAATGTCATCACCTTCCCGCCTCCAGGTGAGTAAGTCGTCCAACAGCGCTTCCAGCTGAGGATTGCCGCCGAGTCTGTTCACCTGGAAATACAAACAAAAATATGTAAAAACAATACAACTATTAGGTTTGTAATTGGTAAAAGTAGACAGCGCCGTTCAGCTTTGAAGGTCATTAAGAACTTCTTCAGCTCCATCGAAGGAAAAGCAAAAAATATACTCAAAGGGCTAATAGCGACAAGGTAAAAATATTTTAAAAATATTCCATATCTTAAACCAATATAAATCGACTTAAAAGGCTTGTATTCAAACTGTGACCGTACCTTTATTACCTCTCTCTGGCAGTGGCGAAAAGGTCCATATAGCCCAATTCCTGCCGGCTTTCCATTATGTAAAATCTGGTTATAATTAGAACGATTTGCAGACTTCATTTATGCATATTAGTACCTAAATATTGTGTCCCTTTCGGAAAATGTCACCTTTCGCCACTGCTCTCTGGTCCAAATTAGTCGACTTAAAAGGCCTATAGCCAAACAGTATATTTAGGGACATACCTCACTCCTAGCCTCCAAGTCGAGAGCGTGCAGTATCCCTCTCGTGTATCGGAAGCTGCCGAGCTTCTCTAACAACGTGATGCAATATCTCTTCACTTCAACATCGCGTGTGCGCTGCCTTAATATGTCTGATGGCTGTTTAGAAAACTATAAGTCGCACGTAATATAAAGTTGGTTCGAAGGTGTGTGAAGTCTACCAATCCGCACTAGGCCAGCGTGGTGGACTAAGGCCTAATCCCTCTCAGTAGTAGAGGAGGCCCGTGCTCAGCAGTGGGACAGTATATAATACAGGGCTGATATTATTATATAATTATTATTACTATGAAGTATGACGATTTGAACGAGATGAAGTGTAAAAATCCTTTTTGAAATGGCTTATCCTGGAAAAATGCACTGTTCACACAGGAATTTTATTAAAAAAAATAATATCACGCGGGGCCAGGCACTAAATACTAATAAGCCAAAGCACATTAGAAGGATCCTCACGCACTTATTGTATACAACATAATGAATAAAACAGATACAGAAACAGATGTTAAAAGCAAATGGTATTTTGTAAAGGATACGAAGCACTTGGTTGTCACCCTCCTGGTTTCTGATGGCGTGGATGATCGGGAAGCTGAACTTGCCTTCGGTCAGATCTTCACAGTAGCTTTTGTTTTCTGTGTACTAAATAAATAAAAGCAACATTTACACAATTTTTATCCTTAGTCGACACTAACCGTACAAAATCAATAATATAGTTTATTAGTTGATACATACACAATTTGCCTGGTTGCCAGTAATATGAATACTCATAATAAGTCATATAAACTTGACCAGAAAAGTAAAAAACCTAGGCATATTGTTAAACATATAACTAATTTGTTATATCAATAGTGTTTAACTTTAAAAGCAAAAGTGCTCTAAAATCAGGTCTTTTTGTTCTGGTCAGTAATCACCTCTTGCATAGACAAGTTGCAGTAGTCGTCCCTGATCTGGAAGTACAGACCGAGGATGGCTGAGAGCTTGGTGAAGTCCGACTTGTTCTCGCTGAATAGCTGCATCAGACGTATCGCTAGCATGAACAACCCACCAGTCTCTGTAATTAATAACATATATTTGCAATCGATGTTACCTTTTATATTATAGAGGACTAACTCCAATAGTTCCTTATTAAATACCCCGCCTCTTATTATGTCATGACAAGTTAAGAATTTAACCTTTCTCATGAAAAGTAAGTAGGCACCGGTAAAAGCGGACGTACGGAGCGACATAGTCGTGAAATAACGACCAAGCTCCTTAAGAAAGATAAAAAAATATAATTAAATAGTAAAAATAAAGCCTTCAAAATGATAACTGAAAACACTAAACTACTAATAAAAAAGAAGTATAAGATAAATCAGCCAACTAAGTCAAACAAAAAATGAACATTAGCTTTCTTTAATATGCCGTTGATGGCTGTTTCCATCACTCACTTTTGATAGTCATCTGCTTGTACTCCTCCTCGGAGGGACATTGGAAGTTATCCCTCCAATACAGCTCCATGCCCTGTCCTCTGTGCAGCTCCAACAACTGCTCGGTGTACACTGTTGTACCCTGAAAATAGATTGTTGAAGGAGTAGATCTGTGTGGTCGCTCTACGAATCAAAATTCGAATTATTCTAAGTTTCAATTTAAATGATAGTTACGATTTTAAACTTGTAACAATAAATAAAGGAACAAAATACTACTCATGGCAAGAACTAGCTGCACTGGTCACGCCTATGTCTACTCCTTTGGGGACAAAAGCGTGAGTGGGCGTAAGTTGATAGCTCAGAACTAACACAAGCCTTGGAGAGTTTCATAATATTTACCAGCGGATGTCCTAACTCGAGGGTCTTCTGCAGGGCGATGATCATGGCATAGTTGGCGGCGTTGATCGTGCTGGCCACGCCGTAGATGGAATGTGCGACCGGTATCCCGCGCCTTAGGATGCTGTTGTCTTGAATGTCGTCGATCCTAATAAACATCAGCTTTAAGTAATAGAGCCTTTGGTAACATATACTAAATGACGTCGGCCGTGTCAGTCAATTATGAACCAAAGAGCAAATATAATAAGGAGGTTTGAACCAAGATCGACAACTTGACTTGATGCATGACAAAGATACGGCAAAGAATCGCACTTTTACTCCTGCCATTTTAACTTGCTTACCCGTTTGAAGGATTTTACAGCAAATTGAACAGCAATTTTAAGGCGGTGCCACCAGCAAAACAGCGTGCTAACTGTATTTTTCGAAATTTATAATTCATATAGAAAAAAAAATTTACATATTTCTAGCTAGATTTTAATTATCTTTGGTTGTTTAGAGTATTGTATAATATGGATACTGTTTCTTTTTATTTTATGATGGAAATGCTACAAAAAAATTCATTACCTGCATCTCCTTCGTAAAGTAGACATCATACCTAATATTAATTTGTATCCAACACAATTTGATAGGCAATTTAATAATTAACATTTTGGTAGTTAAAAAAAAATAAACCTAAAAATTTATATTTTTACTACTTTAGGATGAGATTCCAGAACTCCGAAAGATAAAATCTGATGATGCCATCCTATTGTAGGAAACGGCGCCAAGTGCAAATACATTATGAATGATTATTTAATTATGGTCGACACGCACTTCATACATATTATAATTTTAAATCACACCATTCATAAATACAAAATCGTTGTTGTTCTACGAAATGTACGTTGCTTGAGTATTAATATATTTGAGTCATCATTTGCCGCAAGTTTTATTACTGTGATGGCTTTTGTAGTACATTGCATTCCGCTTAATAGTAAATGCGATAATTAACCTAATAGTAAACTACTTCCATATATTTGCTGGTGGTAGGATATATTTTATATTCATCCTCATAGCGACCACCGTACACAAGGTGTTAAAACCCGCCATAGTGGCCCACGTAAGTGCGTCGCGTTCGGGATCAGCCTGTGTATATCCAGCTCCAACAGGAGGTATAATTGTGTCGACTGTCGAACGATAATCATCTCTCGTCAGTCGACATTCTATTAGATCCTACTCCACTACCATCAGGTGTAGTGGGGTCACATTATCTTGCATGTATAAAAGAATACCTCGTCAAAATATTTACAAAGTCACTCGCAATAATGTCCATCTGCTTATTAGTGATCAAACATTTGCAATTACTGTTTTCAATATGTTACATTGCTGCAGGATTCGAGTTATCGAACCCAGCGTGCACCAGTTTGATAATGAAGGCGGAGTTATCATCCATTTTCCGGTTAAATATCGATACGCCATAATGTTATATTACGTGACGACAGGATGTAAAAACATTTCGCTTTTAAGGTATATTCTTGCTTGTTTTGTCATGTAGTTCACAATTCACGATGCGGAAATACTCTCAAACTACTAATTATACCAGCAACCAGCCCTGTTTTATGTCGTCAGTGAAAATATTATTGCTGTAACCGCCTTAACGAAATTGAGTTATATATACAGTTCCACTGCACATTTCTCATTTATATCATACAAGGATATCAGTATTTTATCGTATTTATAATTAAACTCTATCCCTACCTTAAACTGAAGTATTATGATTCCAAAAATGACATATACATTTTAAATATTTAAACCCGAAACTTGAGCATAGATGTTGGCTAAACTAGTTATTTTCAAAGAGCGCGTATCCAAGAGACTGCTCCCGTGTTCTGATAATTGCAGATTGCATAATTTTGGTGGTACTATTGTAGGTTGCTTTAACATTTCAGGGTACGGCATCAAACTACTCAGGGGCGGGCACGACTTCAAAACCGATTTGTTCATTAATTCATTGAGATTTTTGATACAAATAGGATTTATAGGAAAGAGACGCTTGATATAGGTATAAATGGCGCGAGATATATTTTACAAAAAGGTGCTAAAATAATTTTATTACACCATTAGTCCATTGTTTCGCTCAAAGTTTGCCATATTATATTTTTCTATGCAAGGGAGTAACTAGTCATATTCTAGGGAGGTCCTGTGTCCTAGACAAAGTTTATTAGATTTCAAAGCTTACAGTAGAAGTAGGCTGCCCCCAAATGTTTTGAATTTGTAATATCGTCGCTTACCATGACTCAGTATATCGCGTAAGTGAAAATATTTAATTATTTAAAAAGGTCTTTCCTGCCTGAAATATTCAAGTCACAACTCGCTCAGAGATAAGTAAATAATAAACATTATAATAATGACAATAAAATTGATATGGTTATTTAGATGGTTCCTGCTGATAAAGTTAATAAAAGTGTTTGTAAAACCGTGAATAATTTAGTTATAAAATTATCTTCGATATTTATGTAATATTAAAAATAATATTACAAAATTTATTGTTCGTTTCTTTAATCCCAAATATAGAAAAATAAGTGCAATTAGTTCCACCACCATTGTCTTTTTTATTAACAAATGCTAGTGCAAAATTACTTCCTTATGACTTATGCCCTGAACACACGTTTTAAACAATTATATGCAGAATACCAACGTATTATCAGACTTGCCGTTTATTATCATAGCTTACCTGCTGAATACGAACACGTATGGCACCGGTAATGAAACTTTCATCATTAGAGGTCTAAAACAAATTGGGTCCTTTTTAATGCATTTTTTTTCTACAAATACCGTTTCATTGTTGATTTACGATTTTCAACAAATCGGTGGAATCAATCCAATCTCGAGAATCAACCAATCAAAATGAATTATTTGTAAGTATGTCAAAAAAACTGCTCCGATTGGTCCATTTTCGCAACAGATTTTAAAAAACGAATTGAAGCGTTTATTGAAAACGGCGATTAGACATATTTAAATTGAAATAGCTAATGAGTTTTATAAAACATTATTTCTTTATTATTATACAAATTGTAGTTGAAATAACATGGGTAATTCATTATACTCTCGAAGTTACTAGATTTTTTGGGTAAAAAAACTGATTAAGCATGAGAACGTACAATAGTTATGTTTATAATAATATTTTATGTAATTACTAATTAATGTAGAATTATAATGCAACAGTCTGAATAAAATATGACGTCAAATAAAGTTTGTTGGGTGTAAAATGCCGACTGTCCAAACGGCAATATTATGTACACAGTTTATTTATTTGTGCAAATACATTTTGTTGTGTCGTCGTCCGCACTTTTTTCCTAGGATAAAAGCCACACTGTGCATTTAGTCCGTGATGAAATGAGTTCTTTATAGAAATCTTGAGGGTGCGTGAAGTCTACCAATCCGCACTAGGCCAGCGTGGTGAACTAAGGCCTAATCCCTCTCAGTAGTAGAGGAGGCCCGTGCCCAACAGTGGGACAGTATATAATACAGGGCTGATAGTATTATTTTTATATAGTATGCAGTGTGGTAATACCATATGATCATGGTTATCATCAGAGCAGCTTGCACGTGTCCTCATTCAGTTTAACAAAAAAACATCAGTAAAATGGCTACGAATATGATTCCTAGATGTACAAAATTAAAACATCGCCAGTCATTATGTATGTTCCGACGTACACTAGTACCAGCACGGTAGATTTGACGCCAGATACTCGCATGACGAGTGCAAAGATCATTTGCACAGTAATTATAATTTTCCTGTCTTCGTTCGAAGGAGAATAGACGCGCAGTTGAAAATTGTGCACAAAAATTTCATAGAAAAACATTTGTATTGTATTAAAAAAAGAAATGAAATTATTTTCTGTTTTATTATTATTCCTTGTTATACCTTTGCAAGTTTATGAATACTGTATAATGTAAGAAACGTTAATTTGTGAATTTCAATAATGAATATGGTATACAGAGTCATTTTGACATTGGGGTTATAAATGATACCACATACACGTATTTATCTCTACTAATATTGTGCTAAAAATTGTCCTTGAATAGCGGATATTTACACCAAAAATAGCAATTTTAATTTTCTTACTCATAATCATTTTGTATTTTAGTGGGAATATATCTTTTATAATATCGCTGCCTGGCCCCGGATTTGAACCTGGGACCTCAAAGCAGTTGTCGTACCGGGCACGCAAACGCAGTAAATTATAACATTAAAAAAACGTGTAAAATCTGTTCATGTGAAAGACTTGCGCGTAGACGATCCTATCCTAGTTTTTATACACATATATCTTTAGACACAATATTTTTTTTGTAGGCCGTAGAAATATCTCGCCATGTGCCCAATCGCTGGCAGAAACACAACTATGTGTTTATTTATAACCACCAAACATCATAAAACTTTTTCTGAACATAATTTGTGTTGGCACTACCCATTTAAATTGATTAATAAAATTAATTTCATGATATAAACTTTACGAATTTTATTCTTTTGAATGTAAATAAAAGTTATATATTTTGTTCATAAATATTGAGAAGTTTATTAACAAATTCATAGTATTATTGTGATTGCGTATCTAACTCTATGACTGTTACGGAAAATCAAGAAACAACATAGACCACATCTTTTCATATTTTCACTGGTGATAGGTCTCTCATATGTGAGAGTCCGCCTGTGTAGGTACCACCGCAATGTCTATTTCTGCCGCCAAGCAGCAGTATGTAGTAATTGTTGTGTTCCGGTTTGAAGGATATTGTAGCTAGTGTAACTACTGGACATAAGAAGACTTAAGGCGATACCTCAAGGTCCATTTTCATACATTTTGTTTCGGCTTTAATCTGGGTAACTAAACAAGTATTGGCAAGTAAAGAATTTAAATTCACGTCTAGTTAGTGATTAGTTCTCGCAGTTGAAAGAAAAATGTAAAAATAATTAATAATCATGGATATTTCTGCCTTTAAAATTTCGTCATATTAAATTTTAAAGGCCGAAATATCCATGATTATTAATTATTTTTACGTTTTTCTTCCAACTGCGAGAACTAATCACTAACTAGACGTGAATTTAAATTCTTTACTTGCCAATACTTGTTTAGTTACCCAGATTAAAGCCGAAACAAAATGTATGAAAATGGACCTTGAGGTATCGCCTTAATATCTGATGTATCAGGATGGTGAGTGCAGTGGAATACCAAACAATACTTTGTAATTCAAGGTGTTGGATGGTGCTTCTACTGTTTATGGGCAGACTTAGAGACCTACCACCAATATTTTTCAGATACAAATGGGTAAAAAAAACTATTTTCTTAATGTACTATTTTTTTAACCTCATCCATAGAATAGAGAATCCATAGAGTGCTAGCTATAATATGATTGGCTCCTTTCATCTGTCAGTTTGATCATATTTCTTTTCTTTTGTAGTTGGATATTTATTTCACTCACATTTATATATTACTGGTAATAATTTTTATACCATTATGTCATTACCAACAGCGATTACAAGCAACATTATAAGCAGCGATAGCCTAGTTGGTTGTGGAACGGACTGCCGAGACGAATATCCGCAGGTTCAAATCCCAAGGGCACACACTTCTGATTTTTCTAAAAAATTATGTGTGTATTCTTTGTGAATTATCGTTCGCTTTATAGGTGAAGGAAAACATCGTGAGGAAACCTGCATACCTGAGAAGTTATCTATAGGAATTTCAAGGGTGTGTGTAGTTTACCAATCCGCACTAGGCCAGCGTGGTGGACTAAGGCCTAATCCCTCTCAGTAGTAGAGGAGGCCCGTGCTCAGCAGTGGGACAGTATATAATACAGGGCTGATATTTTGTCATTACAAGGCATAATACCCATTGTCATATAGGATAAATATAACCAAACAATAGGGGACCATCCTATGTTCGATTTTTTACATTATTCTATATGTAATGGTTAATAATACGAAAAAGAAACCCTTCTGCGAAAACTGTATTAAAATTTGTTAAAAAATGAGCCAGTAATTCATATTTCAAATATTACTATGTGCCGAAGTGGGCACGAAGTGGGGATTTCGCTTCATCTCTGTCTTTCGCATGCATCGTAATGCCCGATGACGTCACACGTGGATATTGCGCCTCTTTTCTGTTTCTTGTTACTTACCCCTTCTACCGAAATTGAAAGACTTATAACTTGTTGATTTTTTACCAGATTTAAATAATTCTTTCTGTGTTATAATTTATATAACGTTAATATTTGATAATAATAAAGAACAAAAATGAGTCCTATTATGAGAACTTCATAAAATTATGTATGTATATATGTAGAGAATGCATAAAACATATTTGCTTATGTTTCTATGCATATAAATTGTATTAATACATGAATTAAATATCATGTTCATAAGACCAATGGGCAAAAAACAGTTGCAATCAAATAAGAAATTATAATCAAATAAGAATGAAGAAAAAAAGATATATTAAACCTATGTATGAACAAGTTATAAACATATTAAAATGAAAAAACAATTTCATAAATATATGACTCATCTTTCTTTTAAATTGACAATTATGTGATAAATTAGAGATAGGTTATCAGTACCCATTTCACTAGTAATAGTAGATAATATTATCATCAATAATGCCAAATATATACAAATATATAGTTGAAAAAGATAATTGTTATTCTTTAACTGTAGCTTTTTTTATTATTTTTTTTATAAGGTGGTAAACAATAAACTTTTTAAATTTTATTATTGCTTTGAATGATGGAATGAGCTTGCCGTTTGCCTGAAGGTTAACAATAAGACCACCCATAAACAGTAGAAACACCATCCAATACCCTGAATTACAGAGTATTGTTTGGTATTCCACTGCGCACACCATCCTGAGATGTGAGATGCTAAGTTTTATTATCTCGAGTAATTACATTGGCTACAATATCCTTCAAACCGGAACACAACAGTGACTACACGCTGTTTGGCAGCAGAAATAGATATTGCAGAAGTACTTACCCAGGCGGACTCTCAAATATGAGAGACCTGCCAGAAAAAAGTACAACTGGGTCATTCAAAGAAGTGATCATCTCTGCCTTTAAAGAAAAAAGACAATATAATGGTACTCACAGCAAGCTAGAGTTATGCAGCATTTGCACAATCTCTCCCACCGCACGCAGCTTCTCTTCGGAAATCTTGAGCCAGTAGTTGAAGGCAGATGCAAGCTTCGTACGAATCTGCTTGCCCGGTACTTGTTGAATGTACATGAATGGAGTCAGGATTTTCTGAGTAGCAAAATTTGTTTTTATTTTTTAATTGTTTTTAATGATTATGATTTAGAAGTTGTTTTACTGTATGTAGACTAGAATATGCATTTGTAAACTGGTTTTGATAAATAATACTAATATCTCCAAGTATAAAAAAATATATAAGTATGCATAGATTAGAACAGAAAAGGTTTACCATTTATTTAATATACAAACGCTCACTACTTTCTTAAGGCTTGATTTAATGAAAAAAGAAAATCCTTGTTTTAATACTCCTACGTTAATTAGAAAACAGAAGATTTGAAACCTTAACGAAGCTTACAAAATCGAATTATGTATCTACCTAGTCTTGCCATAAATATTGTAATAAAGAAAAAAGAAAATTGTTAACTGCAAATAACATTTATTACTTTTACAGTGTGTCAGTTTAATACATAAATATAAAACAATTAAAAATATAAAAAGCTTATTCGAAGTGGTCTCCATTGGCTGCAATACAGTCCTTTAAACGATGAGGCCAGTTATCAATAGAAGCAACGCACTCTTTCCATGGGAAAATTCTTCACTGCCAATCGTATAGATTGTTTTAGGGACTCAAATTATCATGGCGTTTAGAGCAAGCTGTACTCTCTAAAACTGACCACAAATCATAATCCAGCGGATTAAGATCGGGACTAGACGACGGCCAGTCTTCAGCTCTGATGAAGTCCGAAACGTTCGATTCCAACCAAGACTGCGTGGACCGAGCTTTATGACCCGGCGCCGAGTCTTGCTGGAAGGACCATACTTGGTTATTGAACATGGTGATGTTAAGGGGCTTAACTACCTTCTCAAGAATGGTATCTTGATACACTTGTGCCGATGTTTTGATACCTTTTTTCACAAAAATATGGCTCAGTCACTCCTTCATAGCTAACACCCCACCAAACCATCACTGAAGTCGGATAATGTCCACGTTGCACTCTGTCGACTAATTGGGAAGCTTCCTTAGAGCTTTGAGCATAAATACGGTCATTTTGTTTGTTAAAATGTTGCTCAATTGTAAAAATTTTCTCATCCGTAAACAAAATTTTTCTGTGACCTTTGCGTACCGCTTCAGTAGTTGTTTCGATTTTACCACCCTATTCTTCTTTAAATTATCAGTTAAGAAATGGCCAGTGCGTCTCTTATAGGCTGCAAGTCCTAAGTCATCTTTTAAAATACGCGACATGGTTCTAGGTGCTATCTTCATTTCCCGAGATAAAATCTTTTGCTTTCGGACAGGATTTCTTCGAATTCTTTCCCTTACTGCTTTGACCACCTTTTTCGTACGAACACTACGTGGACGGCCAGATCTTTTCTGTCACAAACAGAGGAGGTCTCATTGTACCTATTAATAGCCCGGTACACAAACATTTTACTAATACCAAGTGTATGGAGAGTTTTAAAAATTGCATTTGGCTCCATACCTACTTTGTGTAATGCTATCACAGCGATTCGGTTCTCTTTATCACCCCACACCATTTTAATATCGCAAAATATTTTACAATGTATTGGCGCCAAAATGAGAAAACACAATGAACAATCGTATAAAAATGACAGATTCGAAATTCAAATGTAATATTTTTTTATAATTAAGTGTAACAGTATTTATGGCCAGACTAAGTATACTATGATGTAAATGCTTGTAATATCATTTTAACAGCATTGCGTCATTTTACTTATTGTTAACAGATTAGTGCCTTTTCTCCTTTCGAAACTGTTTATCATTCTCTAACATATCTTTACGTTAAAAATAATTTATAATGCGGGAAAGCCTGCAATATTATTTTTATAATACATAATAAATGAACAGTACTCACATCGTCTTGAAATTTATCTCCATTCTTTGCAATAATTTGAGACATGTTGTTTAATTTATTTTAATTGCTTCAATATGTTTTAAATTAAAATTTACTTGTTTAGAAAAATCAATTTTCCTCCTCGTCTTCAATTGACACTGACAAAGCACAAGTCAGGCGGCTGACAGCAAGAAGCAGTGTTGCCAACTCTTGTTTGCGAATGATATCAATTTTAAGCATAGATTACTGTTGTGTATATTTATTAGTAAGATGTAATATTATAACGAGCAGTCAGTAAATATATATATATATATATATATATATATATATATATGTGCTTAGTAAGACTAATTTAACGATGCTGTATGTGTTAACGTTAATAATAATTTATAGGTGAAAATCTAACAGAGTATACTGTTACGCACATAATATTATTACGCAGGCTGCCTACGCCACCGAGGCAGTTAGCCTCGGTGGCCGAAATTCGGCTAGGAGAGATTCATTCAATATTAATTAAGAAGTAATTATAGGAACTTGACTTTTGTTTTAATAAGTTTGCTCGCTGGGCTTTATTCTTAGAAATTGTTAGTGATTGTGTGTATACAGCATAATAGAAACATTTTTCGTTCAGAAATTGCTATTCTTGTTTGTAATGTGCGTGTTTTTACTTGTCAACACCCTGACAGTACCCACTGCCAACTGCCAAAATATGTCAATTTAAAAGTCAAAAATCTGTCAATAATGTTAAGAGTATAGCATAAATAGAGAATTAATAATAAATTATTCGATGAAGTTCTTCTAATAATGGGTATAGATAAACTGTTGTCCGTATTGTGTCAATCTTGATTATGTCCGCCAGGAATTATTTTTCGTTTCGTGATAAAAACATTGGAAAATTGTATGAATGTTTACCAAGTATAAGTCAACAGAAATTTGGGTACAGGGCCGGCCCAGAGCTGCCTCCGCTATCAGCGAACACTAGCAAATTTGTGAATAGAAATTTAAATTACTCTTACGACTTACAAACCTACGGATTGAATAGTATCGACAGAGCTGGGACACCGTTTTCAGATTTCTTTTCGGAGAGCGATACAGGTAATAAACGAATTTAATCCTCCCCGTACTACAGGAAATAGTTAGTTAAATAAGAACAGATATGCATACAAATCTCTATTGCTATGTAATGTTCTTTTATATAGCAAATTTACTATTAACTGAATAATTTATTCATATTTCAATTAACTACTTAAAATCTGGGAATTTTTAAACTTTAATATTACGTATAATATTCACAGCTTTGACCCAATACCTTTTACTGTGTGTCACTTTATCATACTATAATTTCTATTAAGTGTAGTATTGCTATCTCAGGATATGTCCCATTTATTACTTTCTATTCACAATGACTGCCTACAAATAGCCATCAAATGATTTCAGGTACTCCAGATTTTCGCAGCGAGGAGAGTGACAGCAGTGCTGGCTCTGCACTGCAAAGGAGCACTGAAGAAGCCACGAGGATATTGTCTGAAGAGTGGGCGAAGATTGAGAGGACCTTATACAATGAAGATGGAGAAAAGTCCACTAGACTTCAGATCATTGAGGAGTGTAAGCAGTGGAGGCATTTGCATCCACAGTTCAGGTAATATTAGCTAAACAAGGTCATTTTACTAATGTAAATGGAACCATCTACTCATCTCTCTGCTCACATTGTGCCAAAAATAATTAAAATCATATGACACTGAGGTCCTAGGTTCTAATAATGGGTCAGGCAAAGTGATATTTTCTGCTCATTTTAAAATCTGATGTCTGGAATTTGTGCCTAATATGGTGTAAAACTTGCCCACTATCACATCATGGGACGTAAAATGTAGGGAAAAAATTGGATGCTGTAGTTTAACTTCTGCCTACCGCTTCAAGTTTAAAGATATGATGTGCTTTTTTGTATTTAGGGCATATAGAATAATAACATAAATTCCATAACAACAAAAACTAAACTATTAATGTTTTAGAAAATATCACTTGAATACCAAAAACAATGTAATTGTGGTACTGTGAAGTATTGCGTAATTTATAAAAGGAGCTTTTTATATATTGACCTCGAATGTGAATAAATTGTATAAAGAATTTCCCACAGTATGGGTACAGCATCAAACAAGTTAATTAGTCAGCATACTGGGTCACAGTAATTGTTACCGAGTCATAAATTCCATTCAAGATTAAGTCACATGTTTATTTTATTACTATTATTACATACTTAGCTTCTTAAGCTGATAAGACAACTAGTATTCGTCAATTATTTTAACGCATCACTGGCAAATAGGACTATGACTTATGAGTAACAAATACATTGGTAAAAGCTGTTTACACTCGTTTTTGTGATCATCCATTAGTACTGGGCAAGTATAGAAATAAAGTTACCTTGTCGATTATGAAAAATACTTAATTTATTCTTGTTTCCACTTTAAATTAAACCTAGACACTACAGATAATTATGTTATAGGGAGGGTTGCCATCCGTTCAGGGGCCGTTCGATAGGGGTCTTAGAAAAGTGTCTGAGTGTAACTCGGACACTTGTTGTCAGGGGAAATCCATATTTTTTATAGATAAGTGATAAACTGAAATAAAACTTGGTTAAAAATTCATTCATAATAGCTCGCATTTAAGAAGGCACGGCAAAATAGTCGACGATCGCACGCCTGTGCCCATATTTCGCCCAAATGTTCGGGATTTTTGCCGTGTTTATCTGGCGTCCGCAATTTAGATGATGGCAGCCCTAGTTATAGGTCTATTTTCGAAGTTAGAGCTTGAACAAATCAGTTTTCAAACCATATTATTGTATTTTTTAGGGTCGTCGGCAGAGGTCTTCCGCTACCTGAAAAGCGTTTGTCGTACAGACAAGTTGAACACGACGAGGTGATCGTAATGCATTACAGCGATTACGAGCAGTTCAGTGAAAGCGAAGAGAGGTTGTCTCAGAGCAGCAGTGACGTCACACCACAGAACTCCCCCAGAGTGTCTGTAGAAGACTTGTGTGAACCGAGGTTAACAAGGGAGAAAGTCACTTTCTCAAGTAATTTTAACGAAGATCTGCCAGATTCATTCTGCTCGTTATTACATATCACACCTCTACAGATACACAGTCCAGCGCCAAGAAAACGTCAGAATCAGTCCATCATCAGGTCAGAATTAGCGTCGTCGCGGTGGATGCGGGGCTCGCGACCTGACTCCTCATTAAATTGTGGTAGAAACAGTGCGAAATCTTTCGTGTCACTTGACATTAGGAACTACGGAAACATGGCCTTAAGCGCAACTGATAGAAATAACTTGATGAATGGCAGGGTTGTCACAGCACGAAACAGAGATATGACTAAACTAGAGCCATTGCACACCCCTGAATTAAGTCCGACTGATGTATCAAAATTGACCAGTACACCATACCAGTGCAGTATAAGGAAAGTGTCATTGCCACCCCTGTTTTTGGAGGAAGAAAAGAAAAAAGTAACACCCGTCAGTCCTGCTAAGAAACATAATATGAAATCAAGAAAACGTAGGAAGTCATCATGCCAGTTTGATAAGGTAAAAAATAATCATTAGCAAAAAGAAAAAGTATTTATTTTTCACTGTTAGTATGCAACTCGGCTGCTGTAGCCAAAAAGGTAAAACTAGATTAGCGCAAAGCTCTATTGTTAATATTTTAATTTAAATAACCATTGTTTTTGAAGATTGTATACCTAGTTTAATGACACAATGTGCATTTACACTACCAATCAGTATTATCATTCCTATAAGTATAAAAATCATGGGACTGTTTAAACTGCAACTTGTTAGATACTAAATTGTTTTTAAAAGTTAGAAAAAATAGTCATAATATAGGATGCCCTCTGTGAGGACTGGTTTTAATCAAATTGAGGATAGATCACTCACTTATGAAATTTAAATTGATTCTAGTCTGAGGCTGTTTTAGATAATAAATAATTTTTGCACTATTTTTCTATTGTACAGAGTTCTTTGTTTGTAAAGAGTTTGGTGTTAAATATGAAATGTAAAATGCTATATCCACTATGGTAATATTAAATACTTATATTCTTTACGAATTATTCTTTAGTTTATTTGAAACCTAAAAATATTATTCCAAATATGTGGTAAAAAGGGTTAAAACAAAAGCAAACAATAAGGTAAGACAATAAATCAAATACAAATACAGAATTTATTTTGATATTTACATTATTTGCATTTTATTAACAATCAACATCAACAATATTAAATAATTTGTTCTCGTGGTGTGATACATTTCGAACAGTCTAATAATATTACAGAACCCATGCTGGGCCGCAATTTTGTTGGGATAGGTTCACAAAATGGCGGCCAATGCCACAGGCTGTGTAATATTACGCAAGTAGTGGATTTAATTCTGTAAATGGTTAACTAGAAGCGGTGAATTATGGTTTTATAATTTACGCTGAGAAATTTGAGCAACTGCGGAGAAAGCTGTGAGCTTCGAGTCTTGGGTTGCCACAAGGTGATAACTAATTTATGCACAAGACGTGCTTAGATTAGGCGTAAAGTTAAAAACGTGAGTAGGGGATATTTTAAAAAGAAAATACCCTACGAACTACTTGGAATCGAATGTGGGAATCTAGATTAAAAGTTCATTACTGCCAATATTTTGGTTTAATTTATTATGGCAACCCATAGCATGGTAACGTTTGAGGCGTCAATTTTTATCTAATCGATTTGTTTGGATTTATATTGGCATTGCACTTTAATTAGTTATTTTAGTCTTTATATCATACTAAATAACTCAAGAATCTACGCGTCACTATCTATAACGGAACAATAACTATTTATTTAATATATTTATCTCTCTTTCGTCTTTTCTTTTATACGTTCTCTTGTGCGTCAAAAGAACACGTCATGCAATGCCAATACAGTATTGAAGACCCACTCTTAATAGAAATGAACACGGTGCAATATTCTTTGTTATTTAATATTTTCATAAGTATTTCTGTTATCATTTCTATTAAAAGTGTCAGAGGTTATAGCATAAGACCAGTCGTTGCGACAGAGCGAATTCATGTTGCTATTTTTATATATTACTTTCATTTACACAATATAAATTTAAATTGTTACATTTATTAATCTCACAGCCATCATTATATATTGATACTACGTTAATAAGAGGACTAGTGTGTTTCAACACATTAAGATGGCGTTCAGCTTACAAAAGGGGCTAGCAAACATTCGTTATAGAGCGTTAAAGATATATGTAGGTATAATATATAATACATGAAAAATTCACCATTTTTCCGTTTCTAAAAACGTTAACAACCTCAAGCTATAGCAATAGTCAACAATGTTGTTAATTCTAAGATTTAATGCACACAGAACATGGATTTACTAGTTTGCGTATAGTTTCGCGATATTTTTAATTATTGTTTTTATTACTAATTTATGTGTACCTTGTTTAGCACGTGGATGACTGGATGGTATCTAGACAAACGGGTGGGAGAATTCTTTAGTTTTCTATCCGAATTACTAATTCTCTATGGAACTTGAATAGTATTTAATGCGATATTTACGTGATGATTGCAGTTTACGTGTTTAAGTTGTAGCTTTTAGAGCCGATTCTATGTGAGTCTTATATTACTTAGATATTGAAATTTTATATTGATTTAATTTTATTTTCTTTGACTACCCACTCTTCGGCCTAGGGTGTCACTGCTGGCATGTCTTTTCTAAAAGCGTATTTTTGTGCCTAATGACACTTCTATCAGTAACTTATCATACTGACCACATTTGCAATATTTTTTATTTTTTCTCCCGCCCGAGGACGTGACGTCATTATTTTTGTATTATGATTAAAAAACGGTGATGTTAAAATGTGCCGAAATATGTAAGAAAAGAATTATGAAAATGTGTGAAGATAATTTGATTTCCAGTTTACCGTAAACAGTTGTGTTGTTATAAATTTAACGACGAATAGGCGCGGTACGATGCGCATACGCATCCAGTGCCTTTATACCATAAAAGGGTTCACCTAGCAACAAGTTGAGTCGTGAGACACGCATACAACACATACACAATGCATAATAAACGGTAATCGTAAATTTAGACTCCAAGCAAACACGCAGAAGGACTCAGCTATATTCTCTCTCATTAAGGCGATTATACAAATTTTATAATACTATTTCTCCTTTTTAAATTGCACACTGACCCACCTCTCTAAACTTTTAATTGCGATAAATATTTTTTTTTTGTAATGCTGTATAAAAATATTAAAGGAAAAATCGTTCATTTTAATTATCAATACTTATTTTTTTAACATTCATAATTAATTAATCGCAAGTCAATAGCGTGTATTTTACATTTTTACATTGACACGTCCGCATCTATACGGCATACCTAACAGTAACTAGCATACGGTACACCGAAGCCTATTCCACAACGAACTACACACGATAGTATATTGAATATAAAGTTTTTGTTAATATAACCGTAGCATTCTATTTTAATGCAAAGGAGACGTATATTGAAAAATTCTTATGTAACATACAAAATTACATTTGACTATATACAACATTCTAGCTAATTAAGTGTTTAAAATTGTATGTAGAATGCAGCACACGGCGGTACTCTAAATATTAGGTACCTATTTTGGCGTCTAGGGCTCCATGCATGGATCTCTACTTACAGATATATCAAGCTCAAACGGCAGGCACACCCTGGCTGCACTCACTAGTGTTTAAAGGTCATTTTATTTATCATACTGACTTGTGCTTAATCGGTACAATCAATTTTGCACTCTATCATATAGGACAAAAAGGATAATTGGGCAAGATTCACCGCTAATAACATTTATTTGTTCAGAAATTTCAAAATGTTTTTCTTTTTTATAAGAATAAAAATCTGCCGGTTTTTATAACTGTTAATAAGGTAAAAAATGAATCTTGCATTCTGTCTCGGGCTTTTCAAAGTAGAGCGCTATGAACTTTCTACCGCCATTTTTTAAGTGTAATTTTATTTACATTGCTGGTAATGTTTAACCATGGCACCATATGACCATGATTCAATTGTTATGTTAGTATATATTATAGTGCACACACTTGTGCACTATAATATCTCCTGCGTACGTGGCTGATCTCCGTTGAGATTGGCCGCCGTGGCCGAAATTCGGCTAGGAGGGATTCAGTATATTCTTAATGAAAATAATTTATGGGTGAATAGGACGCAAGGGGTAAAAAAGATATTTAGATGGAAATTATACCAGGCAATTTAGCTGTAATTATCATTTCAGTTAATAAATACAAATTTATTCGTATTTTATAGTTATTTTGCTCCACGAGACATGTCGACGTAAAGGTAGTTTCTTTTCGCACCTTCGGACAATTCATACCGTAAAGTACAAATTAAAATTAAGTATACAATTATATCTGATGGATGAGCGTTGCCCAGAACCGGTCCCTGTGGCGCTCAATGGGGGAGGCCTATTTCCAGCAATGGTCGATTCCCGGCTGAAATGATGATACAATTATATAATCGCGGAAAGCCAGGGCGTGCCCGTTTTGTACTCTATTGCTATTTGAATATTCCTTTATAACTACAGCTGCCGGCCCGAGGTGGTCAGTACATCCCACTTGTCCCGTAAATCGCGCGACGCGAATGGAAAGCCGTCACCAACTTCCCACCGAACATAGCCCCTTAATTTCATTTTTTTTTTATTAATATTTTTATGGACAGACCGATTTATAATTACATAAATAAATCTATCGTGCACAACCATCTCGAAACTTTACAATTTCTTTACATTCAGCGATTAGTGTAAAATGCATTTAGGACTAGACGTCGACACGAATACTTAGGGTTAATTTGTTGAGATGCCTAACGATTTGTGGAAGATTTCACCAGCGTTAACCTTTTAGCATTAACTGTTGCTATTTAGCTGCTAAAATCTTTAGGGCGTCTTATAGCAAATGACTATTCCTACGATATTACAGGTACATTATTTCATTTATCGTTTGTTTTGCCATGAGCAGTCTTGGCGATTCTTGTGACGTGAGCAACTGGTAGACAGTTAAGGCTCTTTACAAATAATTAAGCAACTATTACTAATATATGGAGAATACATAACGGTCCATTTTTATATATTTATTCAATGTCAACAATTGTGTAACAAGCAGGCTAGTTATTATGCCCTATACTATTATTCGGGCACGAGCGGTGTTATGTACATAATAATTTATTGTTACTAAACAGAATTTGAATGACGATAAAATAATATTAGGTTTGTGCTTTGTCCATTACCGTATCACCCATAAGGGTTTCATCGCGAGTTAACTTTTTTTTGTAAGACGAAACCAAAGTCATTTGCTATGCATCTCGTGTACATTCTACTTTAAGTATATATTTTTATTTATTACGAAACTATATTTCTCATTTTATTGCGTAAGGGATTGATGTTTACAAAAATATGGCAGTATGTTTGCTTTCAATTCCTTTACTCTAGGGTTGTGTATTTCATTAACCATTTATGGATCGAATGAAACGTTACACTTTATAAATTTTGACAGCATTGTTTGGATTCTATACCAAATAATTTGCACACATACTGGTGAGTTCGATACACACATTTAATCTATTTTGTAGTTAAGGCCGGTTTGCCTAATCTATACGAATGGATGATACATGACGTGACAAAAATCATATATTTACATGATGTTTGACAAACTTTCACTTCCCTCCATAAAACGTTACACACTATCAGTTAAATTGAGGTATTTATTTATATTACATTAATTTAATTACCGTAGTGCTACAGCGCGCATGCGCCCTGCGACGCCTGGCAACACTACACGTGCTCGAGTATGCTCGTTCTTCATCAAACATCTTGTAGTAATAAATAATTGCATCTTTATCTATACTTTACTGTAGCGATGAATCTATCGGTGATGCGAATGTAACTAATATCTAGTAAATTCTAAAAAATGGCCTCTAACCAACTGCACGGGGATAATTTAGGTGGATTATTAGTGTGATCATTTATTCCAAGGTCGATAGTTCCGTGCAGCGGATCAGAGTGGCGCCTTATTTAATACAAACAACATAGTAAACTATGAGAGTCCACAATCGTCAAAGCACCCGGAGTTAACACTAAATACATCGCAGGCTTCAAAAGCCCTATTTAACAACGACGTTTCGAAAATAATATCACACATTTACAGCGAAATCACACTTGCACTGAGTGTCACTCGCAACATAAAAACTCATTTTTTCGTTTGTTTCAACCGATCACGCAATGGCATTTAATATCGTATATAAATGTATCAGTTCGTATGTGTCTCGATGTGCAGCGCCATTATTCACGTCCACTTTGACAATCCCCCGCCCGAAGTAGGAAAATATAAAATAAAAACAAAATAAAAATTAAAAAGCTAATCAAAAATTTATTAAAATAAAATTAAAATAAACATAACTAAAGGGATAAGATTGAGTGTGACTATGTACCTATATAGCGGCCGATTCACATTTGTCGTTCACTTTTGAAATAAGAATTTGAAGGTTGCCAGCAGCGATAAATGTAAATCGACCTTGTGTTTCTAGCCTAATTATACAAATCAAAATTATGAGCAATGTGTACGCGTTCTACCACCAACGTGCATTTGAATATATGGCAGATGCGGCTTACAGCTAAGCGAAGAATTCAATGTGAATTCAGTACTCAAACGACTAACGTAACTTAACGATTACGGCTAAAATTAATGTCAATCACAACATAACCTGCACTATATGATTACACCATGTGCTAACAGCTTAACAATCAATCAGTCGATGAAAATATTAAATGCTTACCACTATACTTTGTATCATAGCGTCTTAAATATGTGAAAGTGAAACAATTCTACTGAATAATAAGGAATGGATAAATCTAAAAGAAGAAAGATTAGTATAGATAGAGTAGCTTAAGATAAAAAAATCTATTACAAATCTGTTTAACTGTCATGCAATTAAAAGTTTAAAGTGTCCCTTATTGAGCATTTACCTTCTTCATGTTTAGGTCTTCGCTTACTTTTACTTTAAAGTGAAATTAGAAATATATTTGCCACATTGCCGCGTTTTATTTGGGTCGTAGATCGCGATCTTAATTTTAACAAAATGGCGGACCTGATGGCGAACAAAATGGCTGTAGTGTTTGATAGAAAGTGTGAAAGATTAAAGGAAGACAGAACTGTAGCGAAGATAATGTAAGAGCGAAGTGAAAGAAGCGAGAAATGTGTGTCGTTTAATCACGGCGTGTGCTTCTCTGTTATACTCATTATATTAACATACTTTAACTAAACTTGACCACCACCAATATTCTTATCCTAATTATAACAAGTCCTTTACAACCGTCTAAAAGTTAGTTAGTTATTTGAATTTTGTGTTTTTATCATATCGAGTGCAGTTTTAAATCTTTGCCCCCCTATCAGTGCATATTTGACTGCAAGCTCCTCCACAATAAATAACAGTGATGCCCTCTTTCAATTCGAATTTATAGCTGAATTGTGTTTTTATTTCACAATAATTTCGTTGTTTATAAAAATCATTATAACGTAAAGCACAAATTTGTCGGTCACAGGAGTGCGTTTGAGTGTGATAGAGTTAACGGTGCACTGTGAGATGTGGAAGGTCGAGTTATGTAATATGCTAAATCAAATTGTAAAATAGGGAGAGCGTGTGCGTCGACCGCTACGAGTTGTACTATGTTTACTGGAACAAAGCCCATATTGTATTTAATATATGACATTACTATTCCAAGGGAGTGTGCGCGCTCCCCAAGATTAGTCAGCAATTGACACAGGTTACAATTATTAGATAAAATATTTGTTCATTTTATGACTTCAGCCTTTATCTTTCCTTTCGTTGCTATGCTTATAGTACAACAGGCAGCGGCCAACAGGATAGGCGATCGGCAAATGTTTCCAGTCCAAAGCCGTCATAAGAATGGTGTCAGAAATATTTGCCGAGAGCCGTGTGGGGTGGCGGTCCCGGGCGGCCCCGGGCGACAGGTGTGGTGAGGGTAGGATTGTCGGAGTGATGTGGAGCGAGGCCCTACAGCCTAGATGTAGGAGTAGGGCCCGTCAGTGAGGGCGCTGCACAGCAATAGTCAGGAGGCGTCGTCCTTGCCGCCGCCGCCGCCCGTCGAGCCCGCGCGCCGGCTCGAGCGGTACTCCACGCCGGGGTCGAACTGCATGAGGACGAATACCTGCCGCCACACAGCACTTCATCACAACACTCACAGAGAAAGGTAGCGTCGCTTTGTGAAATATACATAGACAGATTCCGTACAGGGTCTGTTCAGTATAATATGTATAACTGGCAACAATAGACGATCACCAGACTTGACCAAACCATTGTCTTAAATATTAGGGACATAAATAATTGTAAGTTTTTGTTCGCGATTGTATGCTGTAAAAATAGATTAATACCTGATCAGTAGGCAAGAGCGAGAAGTCATCAGGCGGGTTGGTGATGACGTATCGCTTGCTACTCGCGTCGCAAGAGGAGGAGGTGTCGCGGAACCGGTACAGGCCGATGCACAGCATGCCGTAGGTGCTGAGCGCTGCTACGAACAGGTCGCCGTACTTGCCCGCCTCGCCGAACTGCGCCAGCGGGCCGTCGTACAAGGAGATCTGGCCCACTCTACAACGGTCTCTGTGGAGCAAAACCATGATATAAATGCGAAGTTTATGAAGATTTTGTTAGAAGTTAAGGCATATGCTGAATAGTTTTGGATGAAACACACAGAGCAAGGCCTGGGTCAATATATAGGCTACTTTATTTCAGAGAATGCACTATTAACCACGACACATTACATTTCATATATGCAATATAATATCTCATTAAGGATATCGCAAGGGAAATCTATCAAAAATGTCATTAAGTGACCGTGAGGAAAACGAATAATACTGCAATTTACATGACAACTTGTATGTACGACGTACCTGTTAGCTAAGCTCTCCGGCGTGGAGTATCCTCCCCGCAGCCCCGCGCCCTCCGCCAGGATGAGCTCCAGCTCGGGCGTCGCGCCGCCCGTGATCAGGGAACGGATCAGTGTCAACGCGTTCTGGTTGAAATATGTCTGCGAAAACAATTTTTTATTTTTTATTTTGTATTTTTTCACAGGCACGGCTTCTTCACTGCATCAGACGGTAAGTAGAGACACTCTACTCTAGATCCCATATCTAGATAGTGTTAACTGACCAGAGATGTTTATCCCCCGTCAGTCAGTTTATAGAACTATCGCAAGAACGAACCAGGCCCTCCGTGGTGATATTGTATAAAAGAAAATCAACGTGAAATGACAATTTGCTGTTGTTCGCAGAGTGGGATGGCTTTTCTAGTTTAACATGAGGCTGCTCTAAAATCTATAGCAAATAATTTTTAAATGCCTTAAACTTTCAACTACTCAATATTCGAATGGAATTCTACATTGTAGTGGAATAAGAGCCTGTAGTAGATGACATGACAAAGGCCGCAGGAACGATCTAGATGCAAACTACTTTTGAGAGGTCGGTCTGGTAAACTAGGTGAGATCATAGGGCATAGGCCCAGCAGTAAACTCCATATGGCTGATGATGATGTAGGGCAGGTAGAGAAGGTTAATGAGGTGTCTTACAGTGGACATGAGTGAGTCGAGCACGCTGACCGCGAACGCGGTGCCGCACGCGAACGGCTGCGTCAGGTACAGCTCCGTGTCGGGATCGTCGTCGTCGTCTTGGTCCAAGAACTGCACGTTGCTGTCGTTCACCAACTCTGCAATATACAAAATGAAACTGTTTACTAATTTTTGTATACAGCAAGTATACTCTTTTATATTTGAAATGAAGAGAGATCTTTAAAGATGTTAAAAATGTATATTAGAAAGAAATGACAGGGCATGTTGACTGGCCATTAAACAGCCTCGGTCGAATAGAAGACTGTGAGGTTACTGTACCGTGACCGTATAAAATACGCTTTTAAATAAAGTCTCACTAAATCTATTTGCGACTTGCTTAACAATTTTAAATATGCCTAACTAAACTAATAAAGTGATTAGTGAGTGAGATAAGGATAGGCAGCAGAAGTGTCAACAGACCTGTGATCATGGGCACATTGGCCCCGTAGACAGACCCGCGCCGCTGCAGCAGCACGGGCGCGGGCGGCTGGCCGGGCAGCGACGCGGCGCTACTTCCATTGCCGCCCGCGCTCAGCACGCCGATCGTGTCGTCGAACGTCATCGCCTTGATGTTCAGCGAAGCCAGGATCGCCTCCTTGTCGGCCAGCGTGGGGTCGTCGTTGGACGGCACCTTCGCTGACAGGATACAGCACATGTCGCACAGATTCACGTTGACTGCACGCAAGTCGGCCCGGCTTAGCGGTGAACCCTGGAAGATGGGGTGGCTAATTACATTTGTAGTCATGAAGCAGTTAATGTTCCTTAAACTAAGGAGAATGAAGAGATTAATGAAAGGAGATAAAGCATAGACTCTATATAATTGGTTTTCAAAGAAGCTTTGGATTTAATTAGAGCTTAGATTATGTTTACTGTTTATTTTGTTATCATGTAGAAAATGACACACAGAAATGTTACAAAACGAAGGCCCACATACTCACATTCAATACAGATATCTTAGGAAGATTCTGCAACATCTTCCACTCTCTTCTGATGTATTCGACGCTGCCCACGATAACTACGTGCTTGAGCTCGTGGTAGTGGAAGTTGGAGGCTCGGAGCGGCATCACCAGGTTCCGAAGGCCTATGAGCGGAGAGTCCGGGTCCGCGAACAGGCACACTACCACGTGACCGTTCAGGACCGTCATCGCCGCTTGATTTCTGTCCTGTAAGTGATGGTAGGTGAAAAGTTGTTAAGTCTAGCAGAACATTTTATTTGTAATGGTTGTTCTATTTAGGTTGATCTCAGTCGCTGATAAATTTCAGTTCATTAAGACTTTCTAATGCCGCTATAAGTACGTATTCAAACTGCGGCCCGAGCTAGAAGTGGATTACCAGACATCAAAGATTTTAATACAACTAAACAAACTTTATCCAAGATCACTTGAATTCTATACTGATCTTATAAAAATAAAATAATTCAGTTAATACCGACCACCATACACAAGGTAAAACTAGCCATAGTGGCCCACGTAAGTGTGTCGCATTCCGCGATCTATCTGTGTATATCCGGTTCCCAGAGGTCGGCATAATTGTGTCAACTGCCGAGGGGTAATCATCTCTCGTCGGTCGACATTCTATTGGACCCCACTCTACTTACCATCAGGTGCACTGGAGTCATTTTACCGTCCTCGCATAAAAAAAAGATAAGTAAGAACTAGGGTTACGGAGAGCAGCAAATTTTTATATTTGAATGTGTTTGATATAGCAGGCAAGATGGATTAATAATTATCATCTTCTCGAACATTACTAACTATGTATAGGTGAACAATACTTACTAATATACAGTCCTCTAGGTTTCTCGCGGGACTCCAATGGAACATTCCCGTAGAGTCATATTTCATTTCAGTCTTTTCAAAGTCGAAATCTTTCGACTGGTCGTCCGCCAGTCCGGCGGGGAGACTCACGCCGTTGCTGTTCTGGTTGCCCCCACTACTCCTGCTTGTCGGCCTATGATTTATACAGATTCATCAATTTTGGCTTAGCTTTTTTGCAATTTATGGTGCTTTGTGTTTAGTTCTTGTTTAAATGTTCCTTTTAATGTTCTAATTTAGTGATGATGGTATAGTGATGTGCCTGGGATAGTGTCTAAAAGCGAATTTGAAGTGAGTGAAAAAGAGTGTCCGAGAAATGTACAGTGTCGGAAGAAAAAATATTAAAGATAATTATTTATGTCTTAAATGCACACTGATTTGATCTATGACTATAGGTTCCTACATCAAAAGATATTATTAGTAATTATTATACATCTATAAAGTTTTATTAAATTAATTATCTGTACCTAACTAGATTGGTAATAGGTGCGTCATGTTTCAATAAATTGTAAATCTATATACTTTAGTACGAGAATTAATGCATTATATCTACTTATAATTTGGAAGACAAGATATGCTTTACATATGTATATAAAATAAGTAAACATGCTAGAAAAGTTTGAATAAAATTCATTTTAAGATTTGCATGTAATGTTGCTATGCAGATAAAGCATTTTAAATACATATATAAACAAGGCCATAGTTATTCAGTATATATATTTTGCCAATCTTAGTTATTTTGCCTGGGTTTTAATTTTATTCTGTATGATGAGGGGAGCTAGTCATTCGTCTGACGGCAGCGTTTAGACCAAGAGTGTCGCCAGCCGATAGCCCGGGGGTGGCAAGTTGAAATGGAGAATGAGAAAAGTATGAATTGTAGGTAAAGCCGAGAGCACGTGTTTCTCTCCCATTGCCCTATCCCGTTTTAACAATAACATAGAGCAAAGCGTAATTGAGCGTACGGAATACTAGAAATGGAATTGGTGAAATCATTCGAGTTTCGACGTACGGGAATGATCGATCAAGCAATTCAAGTCAAAGACTTAGGTCTTTGGTTGTTTTACATTTGGCAACTTTTTTAGAATCTTTAGGGAGGGGCAACCACGCTTCCCTGCCCCCGTTGGCGATGTGCTTGGTCCTGGCCGCCTTAAACAGCAACAATGCCTGAACTTTAAATACAAAGATTCTGAGACACCGTACTGCTCTCGTCACCATGAGACATCAAATCCTACAATTCTGTTACATACTATACTATGAATAGGATACAGTAATGTCGTCGTTGATTTTGGATGATTTTAATAATTAAATGGATACTAAAATGAATAATAACTAGTTAAATATTATATTTTAATGTTATTGGTACAGCCAGCCCTATTTCTCAAACGGGGTAAAGCGAGGTGATCTTTATACGGCATGTTCTCTTCAATGTATTTGATTTTTAGGTCAAAATAATGATTCAGGTCACATGCTGCCGCTTCACTCGCTTTAACCCAGGGCAGGCTCGTGTCATTATGTTTTGAGGCTGTGAAGCATTGAGAGGGTAGACCGAGTTCGTATACAGTCTTTTTTAGGAACATTAGTCTGAAAAAACAAACCAAATGAGGTCCTAAATAGGCCTCTATTCTCGCTCTACCCTAGAGTCTATTGACTTCAGACTATATGTATATAGCTAAATATACTACATATTATATAGATGTTATACCTATCGAATTCAGCCATTTCATTACGAATTTATATTTTGTATGCCTATTTGTAAGCCTATTAACGCCCTAAATGCCTAAAGCTTTATCAGTTTCATTTTATTTATATAAAAGGACACAATAAAATCCTCAATAAATGAATAAAAATAAGAGCAAATAATTATGCAAAAAATACTGCCATGACACTTACATACATTCCTTAAAATGAATTTAAAATATATAATTCATATTAAATATATTTTTTTAAAACAGTGCCGTGCATAATTGATGTGCTCGATATGCTAGATTCATTTGAAAATTAATTTATAAATCGCAATTGCGAGGCAAGCACTACACTACTCTGCTATATAAAATATTAATTTGTATGTTACGATCGATATGGTATTGAATAGTAGATTTTTTTGCTTGATTATCTTATAAGAACACGGAGAAATATTTTTAGTTATTGTAGATATTATATCTTTATTAAAATACATAAATATTATGTTTTTTTGTTCATATCTATTGATACAGCCAGTCTGAGTGGGCCGCTTTGAAGTTAGTCATAAGCGGCATCAATTTGTTTTTAGGGACGAGCGGTTGAAGACATATTATGTAGTACATCGCGCGTATTGTGCCTAACTTCAAGCCGCCTAACTTAGAGCACATATAATAAATATAATGATAACATCACATAATAGGTTATACGGAATATAAAACATTTTTTAAAAATCGAAATTACTTTCCAAAATAAAGCGACGCTGATATTTACCGAATATTCGATACTCTGTCACCAATCGTAACACACAATTCAATCATCGTGAAACTATGTAATTCATTGCATATCATAAAAAAAAAAACTACGAGGGAACTTCATCTAGCTGATATATAATTTATTTTGAATTACATGAGCTTTTTCACTTCGTAGGCAAGATGATAGGCCTGGTAATTTGTATCTTGATCTTGAGCGTTCCTGTAACACAGGGTCAAAATGTCTCCTTCCAGATTTTAATATATGTGCTATAAATTCATAATGGAAGTCAGGCGATGCATTCACGTGTAAATTATTACGTTATTAGGTTTGTATGGAAAGGCACAGCAAAACAAAGATAACTAAATATTGCACATCAATAAATAAATGCAACGAACAGACAAATATTCCTGACCCGGCACTAAGATACAACTCCAAGTATCAGGAATGTAGACAACCGGTTTCGGAACATCCAAACCCGAAACAAATATTTGCGGGTCCACAAACATTTGCACCTGCAGCCTAGTATCGCAGTAGACGCCCACGGCGCTACAGGCATTAGTGAAAATTAGAACTAATTGACTACACGTCCACCTTACAGTCAACAATCTCATGCACACAATGATATTATAACATTCATATTATTATAATTGACTACGAGTAATTACTACGGAACTCCAGTACAGTCGTAGGCAATATCTTGTTATTACACATCAAAACAATCACAAACAACTATGTATAGGAATCGAACAGGGTAGTGATGGCCACGGTAGGACCTCCATGGCATTAACTTACTTTCTGCTTATGCGCCTGCTTTAAAATAAAAATAATACTTTAAAATTATTTACTCTAAATATCTACTTTAATTTTGGTAAATTAAATTTCTATTTAACTTGTTGTTTATTGAATTCTATGGTTGCGACAGAAGCAACTAATTAAGATTTACTAAGATAGTAACGTGCATTTATAGTTCGGATTACTAATATTAAGGTGGCATCGCGTAACTTCCAATAAAAATATTGAATAGTAGCATAATTCAGGATATAACTAAGTATTCTTATATCTAATATTTTTAGTGCTTTGTGCACGGTGTGCCAATAGTGATGACATAGACCTATGGAACTACAAGAAATACACGGGGTATAGAAGATCATAAATATTAATAAATCAATCTATAAACATTATTTTACAAATATGGCGAAATAATAAAAAGGTATACATCAGGAAATCTTTGTGGGTATCAGAAATTGCGAGTAATCAATCATTCAATTTTGAAACAAATATTTGCGAGCAATACAAATATTTGTCCTGCCACGGGATTCGAACCCGCGCTCTCAATTTTCTGTCCCTTTGGACCCGTACATATAATAGACTATAAAAGTATTTGTAGGTAGTAATATAAGGTAAAATATTCAGCAGTGTTACGAAGGACCAAAATGGCGGAGAACATGGCGGAAAAATGAAGGAGACACTATTAATACTTAGACTATATTATAAATAATTTATTATCACATAAAATGCACATTTAAGGCCTGAAGCGAAACTCAAAACATCGATTGAAATATTAAAATACCACAAACATACGAGTGGAAAGAAATATAGGAGATTAAATCGAAATAAAATTTTACAAAAGTAAATTTATATGTCAGCGTACAAACACAACATTTATACAATTGTTTTGCACTACTTTTTTAAAAGTTAGAAGTACCTTTAAAAATACCACGGTTGTTTTCACGCAACCTACATAGATGACGTTAGTAACAGTTCATATATCTAGCCTACCTAAGAAAGAAGGGTTTCTTTTTATTATAATTTTTAATAACTTTATTAAATCAAATGAAATTGATTGTGATGATAATAATGATAGGTGGGTCTATTATCTGAGTAACTCACGTATCAGGCGGTGCTCTGTTGACGTTAGGCTTCACCTTGTTGACTTGGCGCGTGGTGGTGGTGTTCATGAGCTGGTTGGCCATCGGAGACAGCAGCGTCGTCGGCGCTGCGCTCCGATGGTTGCGATTTATCACTAAGCATAATATTTAGATCGTGTGACCCATATGTATGACTGATTAGTTTCAAATCACCTTTAACTTATTTATTTAGGCAAGAATTTCGTCGCTATCCTTGTTTTAAATTTTAATCTATATAGAACTCGTTTTACGAAGATATTCTTCGCAGATTAAATAATGATTAAGAGGTTTGCCTATAATAATATCAGCCTTGTATTAAATACTGAACCACTGCGGGACACGGGCCTCCTCTACTACTGATGCTATTATATGCTGGCCGAGTGCGGATTGGTAGAAATCACACACCCTCAAAATTCTTATAGAGAACTTTTAGGTATGCAGATTTCCGCACGATGTTTTCCTTCACCGTTAAAGCAAGAGATTCTTTACAAAGACTACATGCTCGGTTTTAGAAAAGTCAGGGGCGTGTTTCCTTTGGTTTTATACCTGCGGACAGTCGTCTCGGCAGTCCACTATATAATCAACTAGACTATCGCAGCTTTTGTTGTTAAAGGTTTGCCTACTGATTTCTTAATATTAAGCAAAAAAATACTAAGGATTTATTTTAATATTGATCTAAGTATGATCCAATGCGTAATATTTTCATAAGATTGAAATTATAATTATTAAGTACTTTTCTACACAACTAGATGGTCTTTCAAAAAAAACATTACTCACAACTTGTATCTTCGCCTCTCTCGCGTGCTATTTCACCTGAAAATTGTTGAAACTGTTTTATTCAATGTTTTTTGTAATAAAAAAATTAATTTATATTCTCATTCAAACTAATCATTAATTAATTTTTAAAATTTATCTTTAAAAATATAACAACATTTAACGTCAATATTTACCTTGGTTAAATTATTTATAAAATTCTACATTAAAAGCTTACATCACATTCATGATTTAGTGTCGCCAATTTTGGATAGGTACTTTTTCTTGTAGTGAAAAAATCTATTGGTCTACTGTGTTTGTCTAGGTGGTAAAACACTACTGTGTAGGAACAGGGTCCAACTTAATTTGTATATAGGTTTGGTTAATCCTATTTTAGGAGATTATCCAAAAATTGGCAACTCTTTCAAGGACAACAGTTATGGCGAGCATATCATAGACGAATAGATGCAATGCCATGAGATATTTGCAATGCTCGGCGCAAGGGTACAAACCACAAATGAAAATACATCCGCTTTAGAGTTTACCAAGAAGCACAGATCGATGATAACTTTCAACCTTACTTCGAAACATGTGATATGCAAAAGGAACAGAAAAAAAACATCCCGTTTTGGTATTAACAATCAAATTTAGGACTGTAACCGGTTGAACAATTTCGCTCGCAGAAGCGACAGGACGTGGGTGTAACTACTGATTCAGCCGGGTTTCATGCCTGACAAGCGGTAGACCAATCCCCAACGGCTTCCAGCCTTTTTATCGGTGCTCGCTATGAAGTATGCGTGATGAAGCATCTAAGTGCACGGTACCTCGCGGTAACCTGGGACGAAGCACATTGCCGTTCGTTCATGATTAAGTGTGGACCGATGATAAAAGTAAAAACAAAAAAAAAATCACTCGGCCCCGAAAGACCGAGATGTACCTCGAACATGGACCTTCTTGGGCAACTCTGGCGGCGTGAAGGTGGGGGGAGGATGGTGATCATCTGCAAAACATCAGCACAATATCGCATTCCGGTACACCACTCAGTAGATACGGTACCTACAGGCACATCGCAATATACAGCGTGTTCGCGCCAGTGGTTACTTCTGGCTCGGTCTCAGAGACCCATTCGGTTTCATATTTGATGCGTCAGCGCATTTCAAGCAAGCTCAGCGCTCAGGCAAGGCCGTTAGCATTCATTTTCAGAATGGCCTGATTATTGTAAATAATTATTCTTAAGTTCAGGTCATTCCGAATGGAGCGTCACAAATTTTCAAAGATGAAACCGAATTATTTAAAAAGTTTAATAAATTACTTTTATAATAAACTACACACTATTATAAACACACACAAAAACATTCACTGGACATGCAAACAAAGCTACACAAAAAATAATATTATAACTAATACACAAGCATTATGTGCGTTACTAATATGATTATATTGTTAATTTTAGATGAATTTAGAACCCTACATTAAATGGGGTTACTACGGGGCCTAAATGATTGCGTGATTCTCCGGATGTTACTGAGCTATCTAGTCATTAGTGAAATTATGGGATCAAAAGATAAGATGCGCTGGAATATTTAAGATATACCGTATGCACCGACGGAACAAACGCAGCAGCCAATGACTGCAAGATCCAGACGGTTCTATCGAGGCGGGATAATCTAATAAAAAATCCCTATAGAGGGTATCGATAAATAAAAACATTACATCTGTCCAATATCATAAGCGTATTAATTTACAAAATTATAACTTTATAAAACTATAACTTCACAACATCAATATCAGAGGTTCTATGTCGATGCAGAAATCAGGGCTCAAAATACTCCTATGGATAAAATTCTTGATATAATATAATAACAACAACACCAAAATAAATAATAGACATCACAATAAGTCTGTCTCAATATATCGGCTAAGAGAGAGGCAAACATCTAACTGCTGTATAATGCACATAGAATAACGTATAGACAAGACAATGAACAAGGACACGTGGTTGGTATGCGGCGGGTGGCGCTGCGCCCGCCGCGTGTCGCCCCGTCAAACATCACAATATAGACATTTACACTGATTTATACACATGTTGGTTACGTACTTGCCCTGCCAACCATCTGGACGGCTCGTACGCCCTTCCTGAATGTGGCCACTGAACCGAGAAACAACAACTTTAAACTACCTTGCGTCTAATTTATTCATCCTGTTTTATGTGGTGGACATTACGGAAGAAACGCAAATAATAGGTATTTATGCAGACAGAGATGCAAAGCTCAGGACAGTTTCTTCTGAGGACGGGAAGATATCGCCATTCCTTTAGCTGATTTTTGATTACGAGCACCCAAAACAAGTTAACAAAACTTTAATATTAGTTCAACTCAAAAACAATAAAACAGCGTTTCGAATGCCCACAATCAAAAATGTTTGTATGAAATGTCCTATGGGTATGGTGATACTGCTAACTGCCCCTGGAAACCTATCTTATTCCTAATATACATGTACAAGCGTATTCATTTGTTTAGTGACTCAGCCCAACTGCAATATAATAGCTGCGTGTATCGTTTAATCGTGTATTAGCGTTCTTTAGCCCAACTTTATTTTTCATGAGCGATGGTTAGTTGATGCAAACAAATTATACGTGTGTGAGGTACGGTAATAGGGAATAGCGTTTATCCGTTCCGTACCGTCGAGACAAGCACGGTACGTATTAAGACTTTGTTTCACCATTCCAGTCTGCATCATCATCATTCCGACATCTGTAAAAATCCAAAAACTGAAACATGTCCTACGCTTGCTGTTGGCTATCGATAATACTCCATTTGACAGGATCAACGTTGACATCGGCGGATGATTGATCCGGTCAAAAATGTGGGTGATAATGAATCGTGATTGTTTAGTTTTTATTTCCATTAGTCAACTGTCAATCGCTGCCGTTAGCACAGACAAGCCGGAACTGTCACTTAAGTCTTTGTCCTCTGAAGCTCACTCTCTTCGTTGTAATATCTATCAACACTCTGTCTTCACTCCGGTTTCTGAGACATGCTTTCGTGGATACAATATATTAATATTATCTAAGTGTGTCAGGGTAAAATGACGGTGCACTTGCTGTTTTGCAAAACTTAGTTCTACTTCCATTTGGTATGACATGCAATGTACTGTCAGTGCTGGGCTTTCAAGTGCATCATATCAATCTCTAAACACACCTTTGATACGTGCTTAATTTAGAAAAGTGATGTTTGGCTTTTGACAAGTTCATATTGGTCCTAATTCGGTGACGATTAATGCATTGTGAATTGTATGATGCACTAAATCCTGCCGATATCGATACAAATCAGAGCGATAATCTCAAAAGGCATAGAAAAATGGTGAAGTGTCGGAGTGGTTTGTCTTGTGGCGGTATTCATTCACGAGCGAGCGGACATACACAATGAATGCTAAATTATATTATATAGGGTGTGAACGAGCACGGATCAAGATAATGCTTTGCAGCCGATCCAGTCTGTGAGGTACGGACGCAACACCACTAAAGCAACTCAACAAAATTATATAGACACGAAAAATAATCGGAAAACGTCAAGTTTGTGAGGTTAGGTGTGGTGCAAGTTACCTATGTCGGCTCCGACCTTCCGCTGGTGTGCGGTCACTAAAAGTTTAGCCGAACAATATTCCATTAATGTCTCACAAGTAAGAAAGTAAACGGTGTGGCGCTGGCAGATGTAGCGAGTCTGTGTCGGAGAGTACTTGAGGCCAAGTACCTACGTGTTCATACAATGTGACAACGCTTAGAACTCGGTGTCGACGTGAACGATTACGAGTATATTACAGGACACAGCTCGTGATATATCAAATATTATATATAATATGTATATAGATCTCCAGAAAGAATGTCACAGAATTATTCGTTACGAATTGAATTAGTCGATAGGATTTGATACTAGCAGAGATAGCTATCATTTTTACAGACTAAAGTATTTTCTAGGTTAAGGAAGCAATACAATGATCTTACAGTTTTTGCATTTGCATTTCTTGATCAGAGTTTCGTCTTTGATGTCCTCGTGGCAGGCCTTGCAGTAGTACCAAGCTCTGAAAATAATAAATATCATCTTGAGTTTGCTCAATAGAAGTATTATTTTTTTTTGTGTTAAAATAAACTTGATTGATTTTTACAAATTGCATCGTGCCATGTGTTTCTCAAGCCTGAGAGCGTGTTTAAATTATTTCTAAAACAGAATACATTTATTATTAATGTAACGATGTAACTTCTAGTTAGTATCTATGATAATCATCAATCCTATTGTGGCTCCTAGTTAGGCTAATGCGAACCCAGTATTTTCCTCAAGTATTGAACATATCAATTAAAACAAGCATATACCTATAGAAAATTTACAAAGTAAGTAGTTTAATTTACTTACGTCCTGATAAATTTTTGATCATATCTTTGTCTGTATCTCAGTTAAATGTACAGCATACCTTTTGACTTCGTCAGCGGATTGTGCTATAAAGAATCCTTGTGTGTTAGCGTGTATCTTCGCGTTGCGAGGGTTGATAGAGATCTTACTGTCGGCGCCTTCCTCTCCTTTGATCTCTATCGCCAACAGCAATAGTTTCAACTTCGTGAAGCACAACCTGACGAACAGGCTTTACTGTATATCTTATTACTTAAAACTCATTATGATTTATATCTTCTGATTCTGATCTATTTTGCGCTTTAAGCTAATTTTTATTTGCTATAATGCCAATCGTGTTAATAATTCAATTCATGCAAAATTACTTTATGAAAATTCATAATGACAAAATGTTACTTTCAAGCTTTTTATTCATGAATGGTTTTAATGCATGGCGATCAAAATTTGCTTATCACTAAACTTATTTTCAAAATTGCCACACGTGACGTCACAGGAGGCACAAAGGACGAAGCGTCGCAAGCCGGGGAACATGCTGGAAGTTAGCGAGATTAGTAGAAAAGTGTGCTAAGCGATAAAACAGTGTTATAGTCACAAAAACATGCAAAGTTGCATTATGACCTGATGACAGTGAAGATTTGCATTTAACAGACTCCTAGTCTTACTGCACTGAAGTAATTTGATGGCGATATGTAAAACGTTCTCAAATATAATTTTGATCAATAAAAACGAATTCAAAATGAACAAATGGAATGTACAAAGGAACTACGACGAACTCTACCTTCGCTAGTCGCATACATACCGCTAGTCTATCATTACCCATTCAACATGCACTATCTATTCTGAAAATTAGAGAACATATTAAGTTCTATCAGATCCTACACTCTGATACTTAATTAGTGCACACTCATTAGCCAGGGTTAGCGTCTGGGCACACAGTGTCTACGGTGCGAGGGTGCAGGCGGGCCCAAGGATCGAGGGGGTCTTACTCGCTGGCCTGAGGGAAGCTCATTCCCGTGAAGGAGGTCGACAGTGTTTCGGTGTACATCTCGCATCCCGTACCCTGCAGGTAATCGTTCTGCCATGCTTGTGTGTCGGGGGACTGAAATCAACCAACGGTACACGCTGAAGCTCGTGCTATGTTAGTCATAGCCATTTTAACCTCTAAGTTTCGCCAATCCTCGTCCTCAACTATATTACAATTAGTAAAACCCTCCGTTTCGAACACTACGCTATCTATGGAGTTATTCAGTGCAGTACCTAAGGAAAATGATGAGACTGGAAAAGAAACATCAAGACTCAAATCACAGACTGGAAGCGGGCAAACAAAATAAGTACATAAACAATAAATGAGAGAAGCTTTGCGTTTCAGTAGTCGGTTAGTGACGGTTGTCCCGCAATCGCGGCGCTATGGAAGGCCAAACACTTTACAGTACAGGAAAGTTCTGTGTGTGACGTCATCATATGTCACAGTGTTGAAAGCGTCTCGTTCGCCGCCCACTTACTCTGTAGCCTGTTTGAAGGGCATCCCGATAAACGTGGTACTTAACGTCTCCGTGTACATCTCCATTCCGGTACCGCGCATGTAGTCATTAGTCCATATAGCCATGTCTTGGGACTGTGGAAATGCCGCATATCACGTTAAAACTTGAAGTACCCTCAGAGATTTGTTAATTGGAGATTGCGGCCGTTCGGGTTTTGTATCTCCGAAAGTACTTGTAATATAGACAGGAGTGAAAGAGATAGAAAATGTATGAGCTGACCGTCTTGAAACTCCTCATGGCGAATAAGTTGGCCATCATGGTCGAGAAGCCGGGCGCGAGGCAGCTCTGCGCGATGAAACCGAGCTTCAGTTCCGCCAGGCAGATGACGTCATCGCCTTGCTTCCAGTCCCATGATGGGATATTCAGCAGGTAGGCCTAGAAATAAGTACAAATGGTTATGGTACTACCAAATGTATTATATCTCAGGTAGTACTAAAGGTCTCTGACAATGAATTTCTCTGATGAAAATTCGCTCAACTTTAATATTCCACAAGACCGTCAGCAAAAGGTTTTCTTCAGTGATCAATTTTGTATATTCTTTTCTATGCTCATACCTTGTTATGATACTGCATCAGTTGTATGATAACCCTGATGTCGTCGGAATAGTTCTTGATGGAGATGACCCTCATGATGTTGGCAGCGTCCTCGGCGTCCGGGTCTTGGCAGTATTTGTTTGCTAGCACCAAGCAAGCGTCTGCTTCGTGGACCTACACATCGAATACTTTATGAAAGGATTGCACCAAATTTAAAACTAAAACTATTAATACAATTGTTTTAGTAAATGAAGCACATTTGTACAGTTACGAGTTAATTTAAGATTTCATATTGGTTTGTGTGTGATCGTTTAATTTGGCAATAATTAATAAAAAACCACTCACCTCATAGAATGGGTATCAAACATCAATAAAATTAGTCGCAACATTGAAATATTAACATCAATACACATAGGGAATGACAAACTAATCTAAACGGGGAACAATCAAGAACAGTCCATGCCATACTTAGCAGCACGTCTAACAAGTAAATGGCCACTACGATTAGTGTTCTATCTACCCAAGGGCTAACATCAAAGGATTCGCAACATTTCGTAGTGATCATTTCAGCAAAGAAGTGGATGAGAGAAAGCGCATGCGTCACACCAACATTCCCAAAAGCCATGCAACGACACTTACCGCAACACTTATCGACAATCGACAACTGTACTTGAGGCTAAGAAAAGTAATAATTTTGAAAAAAAGGAAATCCTTTCGTCGGCAGCCATTAATGCCAATACAACTCTTACGTACAGTGCAATCGATATCGAGGTAACAAACGGGCCAGCATCGCATACAACACCCATTATTGGTTCGGTACAGTCAGACAAACGGTGGCCGCGCGTGCGCACGGCGAAGGACCAGAGGGATATCGAAACACACAGCGCCCGGCCCAGTACAACGGGGGCCGGGCCACACACTCAGTAGCGACAGGCACGTACAGACAGCGCTCACGTCAACACATCAGAAGGGTAACACTGTTCCGAGAGCAACTCGAAAGAGGTTAGTGAACGAGCATACGCTCTACGTCTAGAGAAATGACAGTCTGTACAGCTTAAACGGTAAACCGACACCACGCCCAAAGAACACATCTCGGTGTGTACAGTGCTACTTACTTTTACCCTCTGTAGGTCGATTGGATTCATAATGGTGCCTTGAAAGAATTCCACAGTGGTAAAGTGTCTCTTGAACAGGCCTTCGAGCTCCAGATCGGGCGGTTTCCTGTCATCAACGCTCAGTTAACACTACTTATATATGAGACAGTCCGCCGCCTGTCGTGGCCTTACCATGCATTTCTATGTACCAAAATACGCAGTCGTGGGGCGGTACGGGGGCGCCCCGGAGCGTGCCGCCGAGACGCCGCCACACCGACGTGACAAGCAATGATTGCATCAAAATAATCACAAGATAAACGTTACCAAAGTGATAAAAACCTACTGTGACTATGAAACAGCGTCTTTACAGAGGAAAAGATCCGCCTTATATGCACATTTAAATAAATAAAAATATTGGTTCACTTGACGCGTATCAATGATAATAACGGCCGTGCTGCATCTAATGCCTGCGCTATTTGTCTTACTCTAACCTTGACTCGCTCAAGGTCGACGGCATTCATCATTGTACCCTGAAAAAACTCGACGGTGGTGTAGTGACGCTTCAGTAGACCTTCCAGCTCAAGGTCGGGCTCTTTTCTGAAAGCGTCGTTGGACAATGCATGATACACCACCTCCACGGTAATCTTTTACGCTATTTGTGGCCGATTCGCGTTCGCCTCCTCATAAATTATTTCATATGCCGAGTATGAATATTGTTGGAATTATATTTCGCCCCACGGTACCAGCCAGTCTTTGGTACCGTTATACTTTGAACATTACAGTCAAACAAGTTTCGTGCCGTGAAAAAACTGTCTTAAATTACGCTTAAATAGGTAATTGATTTTCAACTGTATAGGTACAGTTTAAGAAATTATAAATCTTTATTTGAGCTAAGTTGATACGGCACTATGCATTGTATCAAATGCGTATGTTACTTTTCTATTTCTAATTCCTGACCTTTCTTATGCTACGTCTTAATGTAATTAATAGTAAAAAGTACATGAATTGAGCACTGACCTGTGTAAAAAAACAACCTCAACATCTACATCTTCGCGGTCCTCATGTAGGAAGTCTTTTAAAAAATGGCTGACCGATTCGTATGTTATATGTCCACAAACAACAATATGCCTGAAAACCAATTGAAATATTATAACACAAATCATAAAGCAACTCGTCAAAATGTGCATCTACAAAAATAATTGCAAATTGAATGAAGAAGCTGTTTAAGCAAATTTATTGAAAAAGTGAAGCTTCTGTTTTGAAATTTGAAAGTATGTTACCAAAATTTTGCAATTTTTTTCCTTTGCTTTTCAATAATTGAAGCTTTTTAGCTTTTATAGAGTGAAATTTACATTTGCTCAAAATTGATTTGAATAAGCAAGTTTTCAAAAAGCTCAAAAATCTTATATTATAAGTCAGGAAAGATAGAAGTACAGCAATTTGAAGTTTTATTTAACGCCTGGGACCACATGGACACAATTGAAAGAAAAAAAATCAAATAGGTCGCAACAGGGTTAAACAAAACAATAAGTGAAGAAAGCGTGAAGAAACTACTTCATCACACAACGCCTTTGGTTTAAAGCCAAATAAAAGAGAGCACCTATAAACGAAATGCATATAGGTAACATGAATGTCGGTGCCAATGTGAAAGCAGTTGATGAATTTTGAAAAACAAAGACGTTGCTTTTGATATAACCTCCATAATTTACAATTTTGTTCATCAATTTGTGGATGTGGACTTTGTAACTTACGTGTGTTTCAGTTAACGTTTGAATTCAATTGTATTTAATATTTGAACCCACAAAAAAATGAACCATCTTAACTAGAAAGCTCAGTTTCGTTCAGGACTGTGTAACTATCTACCGAAATAAACCACGGTTTTACTGGGAACGGGACTGCATTGGGATGACGCTTGCTAGGTTTATTCTTTGTAAATAAACAGCGTATGTCGCAAGGATGGGTATTGAGTGATAGTGTTGTAGAGTATTTGTGAAATTGAGATCTAGCCACAAGTTTTCAAGAAAATTGGTTTTCAGTTATCTCTGCTGTTAAATTTGTCATCATTTTGTAATAATATTGTGTCTAGATTCACAATTTATATCAACGGCACTTTAATACAATTAATTAAGCTTGCGTCTTATTACATTTTGTTGTTCATAATCAAGAAGTATAACATGAACAATAAATAAGTTAGGTATACAAGTAAGTGTGTACGAGCAGTCTCAATTCTTATCGAGTTCAATTTAAAAGAGAGTTAGATGAGATAGTGGAAGTGTTTGACAGTCTAGTTGTCGGTACAATGATGGAGGTTAATGATGGTCACATTTAACACAAACGACAGCGGGAAGGTTTTCGGAAACACTAAAATCAAAAAGGTAGTTCAGAAAGAAATAAAGACAAACAAAATGCAATTCGCTCTGTCTACTCACAACCATGCATACTATTATTCATCTAAGGTGTGGCAAAGGAACTGATTTCATTGTTATTTTGAAAATTATGTAATTATTAAATTCTCTACCTTTTCGTTTCAATTAGTTTGTACAAACATTGCAAACAATTTGAAAAATCAACAAATTGAAAATTTTGTATAATAATGATTCGTGTGTCGCCGCTAGATGATGTTAATCATGTCAAATGATATAATGTCGATACACTAAGCTATTTGCGTCACAACGTCCTCAATGCACACAGCCTTGCCACGCTCTATGAATTATATAAATACCAAAATATACATTACACTAATAACCGAGGGGATCGACTCAAAAGATACATTACATATAATACAACAACAAAGTGGGTCAACATGGAAGTACAGATACGGTAGTAGTCGTGCAGGCAGGGAGTACGGTGGGAGGAGGGGTGGCCGGAGCATCGACTGCATCCACAGCCGCCGGGCGGGCCGGCCGCTGCGCCAGCGCTGTCCACGTGCACCACAACTCCAACAACTCACTACGGTACGGTACCACTCAACATTTAACTTCCGCAACTAAGCTTTACGGTAACATTCCTTACGTACCTACTAACAGAACATAATCATGATACCTAATATGACGAGCGATAACACTAGCCACTATCTGCTGGTCACTATTAACTGAACTCAAATCAATTCAAAGGTAATCACAATCAATATCGACTCATAAAAACAAAGACAACTCGCGGGACTCGAGTCCCGCCAAAGATAAGTGAGTACACAGAAGCGTGCTAAGAGAGGAAAAGGAAGAATAGATTTCACAACACGGAACACATTCAACGGAACGGAGTGAAGACAGCGGCTCACCTGCGTCCCCGCTCATTCTTGAGGGTGCCGCCGTACTTGGGTCTAGTGCCGATTAAGTCAATTATCTCTGGGATACAACTGGCAAATATCGCCTAAACGCCGACAGACAAAACAAGACGTTCACATTGAATCGAACGGATGGGGCGCGAGCCGGCCGCCGGCCGCGGTCACGTCGCGGCATCACGGTGAGGCGTGACGGCTCAGCGGCCGCGGTCGGCGGGCGGCTCGGGCGACGGAGTCCGCGCGGGCGCGGCAGGCGCGGGTGGCGCGCTCGGCGCGGGCCGGCGGCGGCGCGGCGTGCGCGCGGGCGCAGCGGCAGGGCGCGGCGGGGCGCGGCGGCGCGCGACTCGGCGCGGCGCGGCCGGTGGTGGTGGTGTGGGGGGCGGGGGGGCGGCGCGGGCACTGGCTGTGTGTGATCGTCGGGACTCGTGGCGAGGTGCCGGAGCTAGCGCTACAGCGTGGCGACAGGCATCGTGTGCAAGCGAACAAACCAAACACTACTCATCGACAGCATTACAAAACTTTACATCGGCTCTCTCCAAATCTAGTCTCGTTAGAAGGATCAAAAGCTCAACGGTGTCTCGAGTGAGATTACGAAAAAGGCATGTAGTAGTGCGTCGGTCGGTCGCGCCTGTCTCTCTAGTACGGGGAGAGGGGCGCGGCCGCCGGGACTAACTCTCCGAGCATGCGCCACGGCACCGAGAGACCGATTCTAGTGAAGGATTAATAAATTTCATTAGCAAACTCCGCATTCAATCAATCAAGATCGAAACCGTGAGAGGTGGGAAGGCAGGAAGCCGCGTGGAGCGGGGGCGTGAGAGCAGGGTACCTGCGGCGGACGTCCTTGTTGTATCGGCCGCCGTATTTGTTCCGCTGCGCCGCCAGCTCCGTGATCTCGGGGATCCAGCTGGCGAACACAGCCTACGATACACAGCAAACACCGTGAGGTGAGCGACCACCCCGCCCCGCGCGCCCGCACCCGCGCCCCCGCGCCGCAACCCGCCCCGCCCCGCCCCGGCCCCCGCGCCGCGCCGGGCCCGGCCCGCCGCGTGGCCGCGGACCTCGCGTCGCACAAGGCTGTGGCTCGAGTGTCGTCTGTCTGCGGCTGTGAGTGGTGGCTGTGGCATGTGTGTGGGCAGTGGGTGTGCGGGACGTGGGTGCCGTGCCGAGCTACGCTAGCGGCGGGAGCTGTGACCGGTGACCGGGTGCATGCAAAGCCTAAGGATACATACGCTAACTGGTCGATGAGAGGAAATTAAAAACAAATCGATTCGGTCGAAAGTTCAACTAAAACGATGGGCATTCGATATAGACGCTGGGTAGAGCGCGAGCACGGGACGGCCGAGACGGCGGGCCGCGGGCGGGCGCTCGCCCTGGCCCTACAGCGGCGGCCGTAGCGCCAGCGCGAGTCGCCAGCCGCCGCCCGCCGCTGGGCCGCCGAGTGCCCGCGAGTAGATGACACAATACATCTGACGGCACTGAGCAAGCTTTCTTATAGGTGATGATATCACAAGGCCCCGACCGGTCGGGCGACCCATGTCGGGCGCCGCGCGCGCGATATGGCTCGCCTTCGCGTTCGGTGACCGATTGATACGTCAAAATGATACCTTTTTCCGTGTTCACGCTTCAGCTCGCCACTGTACTTGGACCTACTTCCTACCAGCTCTATAATTTCGGGAATGCTACTAGCGAACATTGCCTGCAACAGACCACGGTGTCGATGGAAAGTCGCGTCCGAGCGTACGCGGACACCGTCGCGTGGTGCACGACAATGTCCACCTGGAGTCTCGGTACACGTTCTATGGTGACGCTGAGTCGTAAAGTGTGGCCGGGAGCGGAGCGAAACAAAAATAAAAGGAACGAGTGTGTGTCTACCGGTGATGTGAGCAACAGAACACAGCCAGGCACAGGTGCGGCATGCAGAGATCGCGAGGTGGGAGGGGTGGGACGCGGCGCGGCGCCGGGCTCCGGGCTCCGGACTCCGGGCTCCCAGGGTTCCCCGGGCGCCCCGGGCGCGCTGTGCCGGGCGCGGCCAACCGGCGACACGACCGACGCGACCGACGTGCGGCGCCGAGCTCCTCCGGCAGCTCGTCATGGTGATACTCACGTAACAAAGCAAAAGAAACATAAAATACACCCATGCACTCGCTCCGAGCTCGACGTGTGCTCTCGAGGGGAGCGTTCAGTTACTCATACTGTTTAGGTACTGTATACAAGAGGCACATCGAGTGAGGGCGCGGCGCGGCCGAGTGCGCGCCTCACGCCGGCCCGCAGTCACGGTTCATGCTCTAGTATGGTGCACTAGTCAGGCTTACGATCATTCACGAGCTGTGCGTTAGTTAGTACGCTTGTCTAGCAAGTCACGTGGATCTATTCCGTGTCCGTCCAACGGCGACGGCGGTCCTTCGGTACATTTCCTTTTGCTTTGTTATACATATAGATAAACGCAAGGAACAGCAAGCGGCCCGAACACAAAGTCGGCAAGTATTAATTCTTACAAAAGGAAAATAAAAATATAGTAATCATGAAAACATTTTGGATTTTCCAAACTTGCCCGTCCTTGCAAAATGTTAATATAGTATTGTAATTATATTTGTGATATTTAACTTAGTCTTATTAGATAATTAATATAAAATTATGTTAGAAAACATGTGAAAACGAAACTTACCAAGCCGACGAGAAGAAAAAAAACCAAAAAGGTTCTGCCAAGTACAGTGTGACAGAACACATCACCGTAACCTACTGTGGACATGGTGACTATTAGAAAGTATACACAAGTCCAGTACGAAAGCTTCTGCGCGTTCTCAAACTCTAATGGATCTCCGGAATTTTCCAGCTGAAACACAAAAACAGCCGTAAAACAACCATTAGGCTTCAAGGAACACGAGTACCTATAATCTATCACAACTAACTTGGTGCCTCTGCAATAGATAAAGAAGACTACAAGATGGTACTCAATTAGATTGTATCTGGTTCTTCAGTAAATATCCACGATGCCAACTTAGTCGTGATAGATCATAAAGTAATTATGTTTTACACACAAATAGTTGAAAACTAACCGCAAGGCAGTCATATAAAGTTTAAAAATTTAGCTTCAAAATACAATATCCAAAAGCAATAGCAATATGGTTATATATTGAAGCATACGCTCTAAAACTATTTACTATTCACGCTATTAAGTAATTTGTTAATCTACCTTACACGTAGATCTGTTGAGAATTTCATGAAATCGAAAGCCTATCACTAATTTTCGAAACTGTTGTAATATATCATTTGTGGTAGCAGAGTTAAGAGTTTCTAATTGATTATAATAAACGTCTACAATACATTTGGGTCTTTTACTATACAAGGGTTTGATAGTGTTATTGCATGCTAGATTTTGATAAACTTTAACCATTTTTAAATCTAAATATAAATAATATGAGCCCTTTATTATCTATGTCCCACTGCTGGGCACGGGCCTTCTCTACTACTGAGAGAGTTTAGGCTTCAGTCCACCACCTGGCCTAGTGTGGGTTGGTAGACTTCACACACCTTTGACTTAACTTTTAAAAGTAGTAATGAATTTTCCAAACTAATTATTACTTTTTAAATCTAACCCAAACCGATTTCAGTAAGATATTTGAAATAACTGAGAAGCATAAACTTACCAAATGAATAATCCCGGCTGCAGTTAACCATACTGATATAAATATAGAAACTAATTGCGCCAACCGAATTGAACTCGATGTCTTTAATATATTGAGGTACTGCAAAATATCAGGCACGGTCATTAAGCGTAGAGCTCTGAGAAATCTCAGCCCTGAAAACAAAAAAAGGCGATTAAAAAGAAAAATAATAAAATAGATAATTAACCAATAAGTACTATTTCCTGGTTATGGAATTAGCAGAAATATAAGCAGAATGCACATACTGAAAAGATATCAGCTTTAGTATTGATTCAGTGATATACAAAATACTATTTGCTGGAATATTACATTAAAAATATGTTGTAAAGTACTCACCTATCCACGTTCTATCCAGGTATATTGATACAAAGGATGGGGGTATCGTGAAATAATCTACAAATGAATACATTTCGAGCATGAACCACAGTTTGTCACTAGCTGCTATAAACTGAAACAGAAAAACGATCAGACATTAATCGGTTTAATCGTCGAGATAACACGAAAAACGATCTTGTGGTGAGCACTAAAATGCTCAATTTACTGTTGTTTTATTGTTATAGATTCATTAAAGGAAGCCATCTATAAATTAAGGGAATAACTTACTCGTATAAAAAAGTAGACCATAAAAAATATGTTAAAGGCAAGGTCGATTTGCTGAGTAATATTGTCGCTCCATTTCTGACATCGCTCCACTTCCTCACTGTAAACATACGGTCAACGTTCGTCAATACGCCCCTCAGAGTAACACAACAAAACAATTACGATAACAAATCACGTAAGCCACTTTCTAAGTACAATATTCAGCTGATAAATAAAACAAAAGCTAACATATAGACTATAACATAATATATCCAGCAAGACACTTCGGACCACATTTATACGATTTCAACTCACGTATTCCTTTATGATTTCAGCATTATTGTAAGATATAGTCAATTAATATTTTAGCTACGCAATGGTATCTCATTTAAAAATAGCGATTTGATATTTACCTGGACGCGTCAATGAAGTAGATGATCAGCGATGCTATACTCAGAATGAACACCAACACTACCTGAAATTGGAGAAAGAAATACTTCAGTAACATCTTATTAATATGGTAATTTGGATAAAACGTTAAGTTATCGATTGGTTTCTGTAAAATTAAAGCATTTAGAAATGAATTTGTAAAAGAGGTAATAATAGCAATAAAACTACATAATTGTAGCCATTTAGTAACAAAGTATAATCAAAAGTGTAAAACCTAACAATTGTATCCTAGAAAGAAGTCTTGGCATAAAAGTAGTAAACATAATACGTGTTGTCATCAGCTACTAGGCCTTTACTATAAAGTTCATCAATATTAAAAAGAAGTACACGAATTCATGAGCAAAACTGCATAGTTTTTTTAATTAAATGTTAATAAATCGATTTCAAATACGACATGGAAAACTACATCTCAATTAAGGCCATGCTCCGGGAAGTTAACAAGCTTATTCAAATAGATTTTATTAGCATACATAAAGTGTTCTGCGATCACAAACAAAGTATAGTTTTACGAGTCGAAGTATGCGCTTATGTTACCAATTAAGACAGCCCACACTGAATTATGAGCTCATCATGCATCTTGTTAATATTCAAGATCTAGGTGTGAATCACAAAATACTGATGTATATTTAGCGACTGCAACAATAGGTCTCACGGATGATAAATCAGTTTGAAGTATGGTAAATCAGGTTTGTTACTTTGGTTTAATCGATAGTGAGTGGCGACTGTATTTTTACAAGTTGACTTTTTCCTAAACAAGGGAGACTGTCTTGTTCATGATAACTTTTTTCTAAAAAGCGAATATAAGGTGATGTTTGGTTGTCGAGTATAGATGTAGATATCCACCACCTAAAATTCCTTACAAAGAATATTATGAATGCTTTATAGATAATATCTTCAGTATTCAATATCAAATTAAGTACAAGGTTATAGAAATGTGATTTATTTCCGCATGATATTACAACTGGTAAATAGAACACGTCCTAAGCTAGGTTTCCCAACTATCATGTTACCCTTTGTTATAAATGCTGCATAGATTTTTTGTCTTAAAGGTTTTAGAGCTCTAAAGGCCAATTTTGAAAGAAATGTCGAGCAATAAGACCACGATAAAAAACATCATATATACTACGGAAAGACCAAGACTTTTGAAACTGACATTTATATCTTTAAAAACGTTTCATTACTCTATATGCCAGTGTATTTTCACAAGATTTATGTTACTTGGACTATTTTCCTTTTCATACAGACATGCCAGTGTGACCCCACTACACCTGATGGTAAGTGGAGTGGGGTCCAATAGAATGTCGACCGACGAGAGATGATTACCCCTCGGCAGTCGACACAATTATACCGGCTTGTTGAAATCGGATATACAAAGGCTGATCCCGGAACGCGACACCCTCACGTGGGCCACTATGTCGGGTTTTAACACCTTGTGTACGATGATCGCTATCCGAGCGGATATAAAATATATTCAACCACGAGCAAATTGTATAAATTGCTGCTACATATTTGCACATATCGCGTTGGCACAAATTGAGGACGCTTACGTACATAATCATTTGCTTAAGCATTGTATTCATATTGCATGACAATAGAATTAGTATGCGGTGTTTGCAGATCAATAGTACCTATTATCTTTATCAGAGGCTGTTTAAGTAACATATAAAGCTGGTGGTTATGACCGCGATAGAGAGCGTGCGAGAGTAAAGATCAAGTGTGTTCAAGTAGTATTTTAGGGTAACTGTTTTTTTATAATAAAAATCCATGTTATAGATGCCTTTCTTGAACCAGGGCTGCGGAACTGGAAACATTTTTATCGTCTTTGGCACTAGCTGACACTAAATTGGTAATAGATGTAGACCGACTTTCCCTTGAACTCGCACGTACTAGTCTTTTATAACATTAAATATATATTGTGAATCGCTAGGTCAGGACGAATCCATAATATCTTAATGTCAGTAAATACAATTTTTCTAACTTATAAGATTGTAATAAATATAAAATGGTTAAAACTTCTAGTTGATACAAGGATTTATGTAGTGCAGAGGTTTATGAGAACTCGTTAGCACAATATGGAGAAGTAGGTTTAACAAACAAAGTCATTACCGTTGAGCTCGGACAAACACTATTATCCACTTATGTAACTAAATGGACTAATATTTTATAACCTATAAAAGCGCTGTTTGTTTCCAAGTATTGGAAGTGCTGTTCATGAAATATAGTGAAAACGGATTCTCTGAGTCAATTACCCGTTTTGTATATGATATTGTATTTGGATAGGGTACTTTATTGTGTTTCGAAAATGTATTGTTATGGTAATATTGCTATAAAAGCAAGGCGAATACGTAATTTGTGAATTTAAAAGATTGTATTTACTATATAATTACACTGAATCTTATTAAAGCGGGAATGTCGAAGACCCAAAGAATCCCACGCAAAAATGCACTTTACTTTATATTGACAACGCTCTACTGTTCTTGAATTTTGATCTAATAACATTATGAATAGCGATACTTACTAATAACCATGTATGTTCCTCATGATCGATTATCTAATACGAATAAAAATATATCTCCAACTAAATAAAAAGTATTAATTCTTATTTGATATTGATATGATATAAAGCTGAAAATGGTTTGATGACTAAAAAACCGATAAATTTTGCGTGAACACAAGCGTGAACGATCAACTTACATACGTTTTAAATATGTTATTTGATTCCGCATCGATTAAAACAAATCAAGATGCTTAAGGAAGATACAAGACAATTATCTCACAACAAAAGAATTTTATTGATGCGTAGGTAGACAATACCTGGTAGAGGTCGAAACTAAAAAGTATGTGTACCTACATTATTATCTTCTAGTGCATTAAGGAAGTGAATTCTGTGAACTCTATAAATATAATAATAGTAGTGTAAGTATGTGCTAATATCAATGAAGATGATGAATGAAGGTAGGTGTGATGAGTTAACAATAAATAATTTGCAACTTATAGACGTTATCCGTTTGCTTATTTGGAAAACAATAGTTTTATCACCAGGTTTGGGTCGCTTTCCAATCAAAATATGACATTATGTATGTCACGTAAGTTTTTTGTTTCCAAATCCTAAATCCATATTTAGTTTACTTCCGTTCTCAATAAGAATTACAAATACTATTCCGGACGTGATCTATATATCGTCACGTTGTCAAGTGTTGCTTTCCTACTATGACTATTCAGTTAGAATAGTGAGAAGACGTCAAGAGAATTCAATTAACAAATTTGGTTGGCATATAAGATGCTGTTATTAATAGACTTCGAACCAGGAGTATATTATTAAACCAATGTAAGAACAACCCAAAGTTCCGACTTCCAACCTTTATGTTCCATTAATCTCTCAGCGAGTTAAAGAATAAGTAGTGTTCCCAGAGACCCGGTTTACGAATCGGTGTATAAAACTGCATGATAAATCCTGTCTCACAGGAGTTGCAGGGAAGGATGTGATAGCGGGATAGCTTCGATCAGCAATACAATTTGTTCATTTCAGTTTCTGGCGAATCAATATTTGGATTAGCTTTAAGAAAGATACCTATCGAACATTCATACATAACATACATAACATCACGCATTTTATCCCCGAAGGGGTATGCAGAGGCGCAACTAGGGCACCCACTTTTCGCCAAGTATGTTCCGTCCCATGATGTGATAGGGGGCGAGCCTATCGCCATATCGGGCACAAATTCCAGACTCCGGGCTGATACCGAGCAGAAAAACCCAAATATCACTTTGCCCGACCCGGGATTCGAACCCAGGACCTCAGAGCGCTATTGTACCGGACGTGCAATACAACTACGCCACCGAGGCAGTCATCGAACATTCGTGGTCTGAAAATCAATACTTTCCACCAAGCTTCAATAAAAACATTTCAAACCAATTCGAATTCATTGCGCATAAGTTCAGCCTAGTAGTGATGTCATGCTAAGGTGAATCAGGCAATGACCTAACCGTGAATAAAGAACAGTATGAGTTTCATCACGTTCGCCTATCATAGTTTATTAGATGTTTTTAATTGAATTACGCTTAATGGTACCGATGACTGACATTTACACGATCTGTTCGTGTAAATGTGGCGCGAAATCTTTTTGAATGAATTGATATTTTAGTATCTACGAGGCAGTGTTTTTTGGAATTAGTGGGTGTTAGATTTTCATTTATTTTGAATGTTGAAAGTAACTTTGACATATTTTATTTAGTTTTTTTATTTAGTATTTTTTTTGTTTTTTTTTCTTCTTACTTTATCATGTACTGTAGTCTTTACCCTACACTGATTGAAAAGAGCAACACCAGAGTTTCTTGCCCGTTCTTCTCTGGTGAAAACTGCTTTCCGAACTGGTGGTAGAGTTAATATTGACGGAATCTAAATAATGTATAACATTTTACAGATTCAAATAAATCATTTCATTTCATAGTTACTAACTTTTGCTCGAGACTTTGTCCGCGTGAAGAAATTTTCCAGGATAAAAATCCCGCTATATATTTTCCCGGCGTAGAAATTAGCCTATAACCTTCCCAGAGTCTTAAACTATCCCCAGACCAAATTTCATCAAAATCCGTTCCGATGATTTTAAGAAAATCGATAATATAGAGATAGAAAAGGGGACTTTGTTTTATAACATGTAAGTATAGAAATGTAGGAGGTTAACTGTAATGACACCGTTCAGATCCAAAAGATAATAAAAAAAACTAAGTACTCTCAATGAGCAGTCAATTTTAATTTAGCAACATCTTAACTAAAGACTTACAAATAAGAATTAGTAACGCAAGTTTAAAAAACGTTTCATACTTTATTGTATTAAACAGCTAATTGGGTAAGTAGTAGGTAGTGCTTATTTTATTGCCATTTATTTGGGATCATAGATTCGACAGTGATTTATGTAGTTGATCGCCTTTTACATTTATGTGACGAGCATTTACTTACAAGTTGTGAAACAGATGAATAGTATTTTTCCAAATGATTATCGCTTCGTTTCATAGAAGAAAAATTTATTTAAATTATCGCATCACGCGACACGATACAAATGAATGTAAATTAACCATTTCCTTCATTATGTAGTTTATGTCGCTGAAATATATGAAAAAACAAAAAAAGATAGCGCATTTTTGCAAACACAAAGAACTATTTTATCAGAATGTGTTTTATGACTTCCTTATGTAACTTGAATATATTTAGAAATCGCTTGCAGTTTTGCTAGACATTACTATCTTACTTAAAGTTTTATAGTAAAATAAGTATTTTATTTCGTACAGATCCAATGCAAAGGATTTTTAATTAAGCGGTAAAGGTGAATTTTTAATTTAATGTATTTTTTAGTGGCTAATTATTAAGTAATTAATCGATTGTTAAGTAATACCTCTATCTATGAACAGTCAACACCCTTAATTCCAGAAGAATCCTCCATACACTCGGTTTTTAAAGAGATACGGGTTGTTTTGACCTTCTTAAATCATAATTTCATTATGTGTATGTTCAGGTAATTCCTCAGTAGACATACCCATTCCTGCTGTAGACAAACAAGTCTACAGTGGTTCTACTGCTACAGAAAATATGCATATAACTCAAAAACCTCTAGTTATATTAAATATCCTAACTACAAACATTAAACCTCGTTACATGATTAAAATCTTCATCATAATTTATAATTAAAACACCTAATTAAGCCACCAAATTTGTGTCGCCGAAATTAATTTTCCAATAAATTCATTCCATACCCGACTGCATTAAGGCATCAAAGTGCTGGAAAGTTAGAAATTGCATCAACTTGCCACTTCACCGAGTCTTGGCAAGTTGCCTTCAAAACTTCCGTAAGTAGCTCGAATCAGAGGATGCAACAGCCATTAAGTAGTGAACTTAAAATGTCTTTTTATGTTGATTTTCATAGTGTAGCTCTCGAGGGGTCAGTAAATAGATCAGAAACAGGCACGAGGCCAAGTGAAACCGGAATTCAAATAACTATTAGTGGTCTGGATTTCTATATGGTTAACAAACAAATATTTATATTTATAGTCCATAAATTTTAATGAAGGGAAGTGTATTAGAAATCAATTGTACAATGAAGATTAAACATTGTGTATGGTCTGAATCATACACAAGATGCCAACGATCTTTTAAAGATATAAGTAGTTTTTGTCAAATACTTTTTCGGATGCAGATATATTTTTATTTTATCCCACCTACACATCTACCAACTCATCTTTTGTAAGCCAGTCGAAGCAGTGGGATTTAAATTAGACAATACCGAAATACTAGATTATGTTTTTCAAAATAGGTACTTAAGTAAAATTTTACTTTTCCCCTTCTATCAATACTATTTATCAAATCTATAAAAAAAAACAAAGGTATTATTTATCTACATATATTTTAAGAATAACCTAATGGAGTAAAATGAATCTTTATCAGGGATAATCCAAATGCGAGTTTCAAACTCTTTTTCATATATTATCCCGGTACCTCATTCTAATTTCCGATTCCCATGTCCCTAATCAAGATGCCCTCCTTTCTCAATGATCCACGTTATACCATTTTCTGTTGCTTTTTTCTCTCCTTTCCTTCCCGGATCGAACCCTTTTATGGCGGCCCTTGTATGTAGTCATCCCAGTAGGTGATTTATATATTCCCCTTTTTTATCACGTTATCAATTTCAATGTAAGTGTCAATAGTAATACAAAGAGCTATTAATTACTACTCATCGTATGCTACTAAGTTGTCCTCAGTGAATAAAAAAATATGACATTTCTTAGTAAAATACAAAAAAACTTATATCAATTAATCAAATTCAAAACTGTAAAAATGTACCTTTCGAAACACGACAAATCACTATAAAGATTTTCAATCAACACCTTCAAAGCGCAGGTCAGCTCAGTTCAATTTCAAAAGGTCAAACTGTTTAGCCCCGAAGGTGATACTACGTTTACTACGCATTATGTAATAATAAATTAATCTATACACCGGAAAACATGGCACACGTTATTAGATTACAGCTTGCAGTGCACATAGCAAGGCTAATCCATTTACTCTGGTTCATATCCAATTATGCTGAAAGGTTGGTACTCCGCCCTCGTTGCGCTTCGAAGGTTGTCGCCTTGACTTGAAGACGCCAAGATTTACCCGCCCTTAGTGAACTCTGGCCCTGTTTAAGGTCTGGTAAGTAAGTATTTTTTGTTTTTAAAGAATTTGTTTTATTGATGTGTAAAACTAGACCTTGATGATATTACAATTAATGTTATTTCATACTATAAAACTGAAATTCAAACACAGTTCTTAGTAAAATTCTGTGAAATTTATTTTACTTTAAAGGTAAACAAAGCATCAATTGGTATCAAAACATCAAGCGCAAATATTTGTGGACCAATGTTTTTGCAAAAACATTTTTACAAATACAATAGCCGTTGGAAAACTACCGAATCAAAAAATACGGGTAACACGCACAACACAATACAAAGGAAACTGAAAGAATCTTTTAAAACTATTTCGTAACAAAAAAATCCACTATTTATCGTTGAGCATTAAATAAAGCCATTAAAGTAAAAGAAATTGGCTCGTGTTTATAGAGGGGTGGTTGCCAGCTACTAGCGACCCATTTGCGTCATATTACCAAAAGAATTTATTATTTGTTACCATAGACTGGTTCGTTCACCCTTATTTGGCTAGGGATGGATTAGGAAAGAGGTCGTAGTTAGCAATATACATATATTTATTATAATAAACTATCCGTAGCAGTTGGCAACACGCAAATTCAGCAATGTGCTAAATATATTTGAATTTCGAAAGTGGTCACATGTTTGTTAATATACTTAATTTGGAAAGCCATGTCGAGTATACTTAGAAAAGAAATTAAAATAGTTATAAGAAAGCCTGAAATTAAACTAATTTTCGGATTCTATCGCGGTTTTAGTATTTTATTTTCTCCCGACGTTTCGAAGACTTTGCAGCCTTCATGGTCACAGGGGGGACAAAAAGCCTGAAGTTAATTATTATATACGACAATAATATATATATAATTTGTGTCCCAGATGGTTATATGTTTTATATCTGTCTTAAATTTCTTTTAATACTACATCGTTATAAATACGAGAGGAATCCCAATAAACAATGTGAGAATTTGTCGTAAATGCGTAGTAAATAGTGACGTAATATCGTGTTTATATTACAAAGTTTATATAATTTATATCGGCAATTAGATCCGCACTGACAGATTTATGTCGCATCTTCCGAGTTCCTGAGCTGTGTTAAAACAAAATGAAATATATTGGAGAAGTTTCTGAAATGTAACACGAATTATATCTTCAGTTCTACAGTTTGTCAATAAATAGTACTTCCAGTCACTTGTTTAGATTCTTTACAATTTTTTATTATTGACGATTCGTCATAGGTCACGGGATTCCGCCTACGGGAGCTAATCAACTTTCATAGGTGGTTTAAGTGAATAGAGGAATTTATCGACACTTTTATCTATATAGCTGTCAAAGCTGTCCTTCGATTAGAACGCCCGTAATTGCAAAAAAACGTATTTGCCCCCGTAGACGGAATTGGGCCCCTGACCTTACATAATCCTTAAGTATTATAGATATTGACATATGTTCCAGATCAAATCTATCGGTATAGCTTTAGACTGAGTCAAAGCCTGTCTTTAGACTTATACACGAGAACTCAGGAATCGGGTTAAAAGGGTCTTATACATAGAAGACAATGCTCTTAATGGCTCGTGTCTTGTGGCTGTACGCAACAAATGCTTATACTCGATGTCAACCATCTTGCGTTGTCTCCCGCAGTGAGAAAAAATAGCATGAATAGTTTATTTCAATCTCGCAGCCCTTGGTAGAACTTCATAAATATGTACGTATCTTTTGAACAAACTGGTAATGTAAATACCAATAGATTTATATGAAATGGTAATAATACGAACGAATATATTCTGATAAAAGAATTCATTAAACAAAAAACGACAAATCTGAGAAAAAGCACGAATTTTCAAGATTGTTGCGAAAAACATATTAAAATTTAGGAACGGTTATAAATAGGCTACCCTTGAAATTTTAAATACCCAGTAAAATATTTGTATAGATTAACACAAATTATTTGGGTGTGCGTTAAAATTATCTTTTATTTAACAAATCAAAATATCAACCAATAAATATTTATAAACAATAGCACACGCAGTTCCAAGAACTTTATTCTTGTCATAGTTGCAAAAATGTTTATATCAAAAAATTGGGTTAAAGGGACAAAGCAAAAAATGTTGCTTCTGTCACTCGCTTGTAGAAATCGCAAAGTTTTTATGAATAGTCTCCGCGGACTGTCGGACCGTAAAACCGGTTATTGCCCGGAGAAAATGGGACGGACGAAGGCATTTCTGTCGGATCCAATTGAACTATGTTTTTTTGTTCTTACGATACCGACGTCCAGTGGCGAAGGGTGAAAATTTTCAAAAGGGAACCCGAGGAAATATTTTTACCTACATTTAACATATAATCCGCTGTTCACAATAAATTAAAATCAGTAAAATATAATACTTAATATTTTCCTTCTAACATAAACATTAAGTATAAGTCTAGTCTCTAAATTTACAAAATAATCACATAATTTGAATAACGGTAAGTACCTAAAAGAGTCCAAAAGAATTAATAACGCACAAACACTAATTATACATTCTAAATTATAAAAATATTTCGCGCCAATAGCTCAATACGAAGCCGCAAATTCTCGGGTTACCCTGAAGTACACAGACACGCACGCACACATGTATCTTTACGTCACTTCCAAAAGATTAGACAAAGACACCGCGCTGCGTGTGAAAGAGACAACAACATCGGGAGGGAAGCTATGTGCCGCCGGGTTCACTTCGAACACTATAAGGCGCGAGCACTGCGCGCGAGTTACGATTTAACGAATTTATAAGAACTACCGATAACGATAACTAGTTGATGTATTGATTTAATTGAATAAGTATAAGACGATTTGTTTGAATATTCTATTATTATTCTAGTTATATTGTTGTGTTGGTATTTTATTATTTTAACTAATTTGCAAAAGGTAACCCGGTAGGAATCGGCTTGTATGGACGCTTCGCCACTGCCGACGTCCTTATAATAAACTTTTTATGTCAAACCTTACGTTTACACATAAAACCTTCTTTTACCGCGAAATGTTTTCTTAATGATTTTATAGGATTTACTTTTGTCGCAGTCTAGTATTAGGTTTATGGTTGATGATTATTAGTTTCATGATACAGGATATATTAAAAAGTTAAGAGTTTGCTCCGATTTATCTGATTAAAAAACTGCTGACGTTGTTGGCTATTGTTAAATCAATTGCAACTCAGTATCAATGGAAACAAGATCTTTATTACCTTACCACCATATGTATTATTAAATATGTGGTTGTAGGTAGGAATTTATGAGAACACGAGAGTCGAGTGCTAACTTCTTGCACGCGCTGCTTTACACTAATAAAGTTACACATTGGAAGGGCTTCTGTACGTTCGTTTGAAATTCTCGGAATACTTTCATTTGTGACACGGGAACGATTTTCAGTCGGTAAATATGACATGTTGTCTATTTATATTAAATGAATCCAAACGTTTTCAACAACAATATCAACTTCGAGGCTTAATAATTTCGTACACTTACTCTGACACGGAAAATTGACTTTTGGCCTGATAATAATAAGAATAATCGCCAAATATATTTCCTGTTCATACATCGCGAGGGAAACCAGACAACTTGGAGAAGTTGGTGCTCACCGGCAAACTCGAAAGCAAGCGACCAAGAGGGCGTAATCGGAAGTGCTGGTCGGATCAGGTCGCCAACTCCCTAATATGGCAATGAACGTAGCGGTGCACCAAGCCGAAGATCGGCTTCGTGGAGAAGATTACTGAATGACTGGACAGGATCATGATCCTCAGTAATGAGGGGTCGATTGAAGAGAGAGATAATACCTGTTAGTTCCTAATAGGAATTACATTAGGCAACTAGGATGGTCTTTGCGTCTACTTTAACGCGAGAATTTGCTGGCCCGCCATTACTGAATATACCAGTATCATCAGAGTATATCACCAAACTTTAGAACACAAATTCCAAACAAGTCGGCATAAATGCATTGAATGGCAAGGTGCAATCATATCTCATCAAATCTTCTATCTGAACACTACTCCATTTACTGTCAGGTGCACTTACCATAAGGGTCACTATGCCGTGCACATGAATAAAATTGGAATCGTTGCAACGAGTAATTATGACTCAAATTGACGTACAAACGCAACAAAACTTATTTTCGCAATAGAAATGTTTACAGACAGCAAATTAATTATGTTTGAAGTTAATACACCCTGTTTTTTTTTGCGAAACAGCCGCGTTCGCTTTAAAAATAGTTCAGCGAATTCTGAATGGGGTTCCATTGAAATTCGCATCAATGGTGTATGAATTACTGAGATAAATGTGAAAGAAACATCAATCTTGTGCAGAATTTAGGGCATGAATAAGTGAATTTCGTACTTATTTAGTAGATCTTCCTACTGTTTCAAGGAGGAAATTCAAGTAAGTCTTTTAAAAAAGGACTTATTCCTGAGGAATTTATGACAAAATGTATTGTTAAGGTTAGCTTCGGTAAGAGTTTTCTCTGTATTACGATATCACCCAAATTGCATTCTATTGCATAGTATGGAAAAGATTTCGTTTAGAGCTACGCTCACTGCCAGGACAGCAAGATATTGAATTTAAAGCCCACAATGTTCAGGATTCTTTTTTCTTATAGGTGCAAGACAAAGTGACCCTTCTGCACCTGATGGAAAGTGGCGTTAGGTCCAGTAGAATGTCGACTGACGAGAGATGATTACCCCTCGGCAGTCGACATGATTATGCCGGATTGTTAGAACCGGATATACACAGGCTGATCCCAGAACGCGACACAGTTTCGTGTGCCACTATGGCGGGTTTTAACACCATGTGTACGGTGGTCGCTATCCGGGCGGATATAAAATATATCCCTCCACCAGCAAAAACTTCAAATTGTCAAAACGAATAATGCTATCTAAATGTAATTGTTGAGTGAATATACACAGGTTTAACACCAGCTAATTTTGAAATACAACAATGAATTAAAAAAAAACATAATTATAGCAGCTTCAATTGTACAGTTAGCCATAAAAGTATCTGAAGGAATTCAAATGTCTTGTCGGTAGGGATAGACTAAAAGGGTCTTTATATTGACTTCATTTCACATACAACATATCCACTACTTATCGTCATTAACGACATATTTGCACATCATTAATCGTGGTTTAATACCGCATTAGGTTCGCGTAAATCGTATCTGGTTTACGTGACACACTTCTGTTTTATAGATCGTTGATTTTATGGCGTCTTCCTGCTGGATGTTACTCATAGAATGTCAAGTGAACGGGATGCTTAAGGAAACTGTTACAGCCATTGACGTATATTCTATAGACACGAACGTTCATATAAACTATTTGTTCAAAATCTGAACTAAAATGGCAACCAAAACGACACTGTTATAACCTATTTATTCACTTGAACGACAAATAAATTTATTTATTAGACGAATATTTTTTTTTACATCCATTATTTACACTTAGACTCGAGTTGTTATATTATGAGCGCCACTCCGTACACAGTCACAAGCTATCAATAGACACCATACTAAAGCAGTTGTATGGATTGCAGGTCAAGTCAGTTGAACACAGTGAATGTTCGGAATGACAAATCTAGTATGTAGTACATTTATATCGATGTTCTAAATACATAAATAAAGTAAACATCAAAGTATTCAATTTTTTTTAAAATAAAACTACTTTAGAAACGTTGTGATTTGAAACTCGATGAAACGAAAATGCGTCATGATATTTGAAAATGGAACAGCGTTCAACCAGCCTGCATGCTACATTGTGCATGCTTTATATTAATTTCCTATCAATATTGCTTATAATTTAAATATCAACTTTCTTAATGTTTAAATATCGCAAATATAAGATCGACCTCGAATAAATAATTAACCATATATTTTTATTTAATATGATGATATTATACTAATTATACACATTTGCTAAGTCATCATTTCGGCTTTCAACCAAAGAAATTAAAAAAAACAATAAAAGTACCCGTATATTATTTATTTTATATTTAAAAGGAAATAAATACATTATTTACGATACTAAAATTATGTGAAAATTCGATTTCGACAACCCTGAATTGTACTTTTATGAATGGGAGTTTCAGGGAAATTGTTCATTTTACAGCGATACTACGGTATCGGCATAAAAATAAAATACAGCCTATAAAAACCATTGAAAATGTTTGTTTTACACTTTTGTTTACACTGCGTGAGTATAAATTCAATTAATTGTGAATGCACAATATAAAGAGGCATTGTCAGGGTTGTCAGGTTGAAAACCGCAAAGTCGGTAGAAAATCAAACTGTACCTAATAAAATGCACTGAGTATACAATTGGTTTGAATTTATCGGAAATGAAAAATTAATTTTGAATTAGAATATACCTTTAAAATACACGAAGATACTTAGTATAGTTATGTCACCGAGAGTACTTTTTAACTCAAACATTGGTATGACATTAGACATGTTGACAATTCATTATGATTTGGCAACCCTATTAATCGATCCTAAACAAACTAAGCTAGGCTATCAAAGTTGATTATCTTCACTCAAATTTATTATAGGGTTGAAATCTTGTCGTTACGTTTTGGCAACCCTAGTATCGCTCGGAGCGTGCGCTGGTCCCGTGGAGTGGCCACTCGGCCCAGCGAGATCAAAGCCGCGATTATTGGCTTTTTTAATTCCGTTCGTTTTATTCCAATTATCTGGCCGAACCGATGTTTGCGTTTGATCATTGCGTTTCGGGTTTTCGGTAATCTGTTCTGTTGACTTTAAGTATTTGTAAAGTATTAAAATGTTTTTTATTGATATTGATCTCTACTGGTTCAAAAAATAAATCTTATTTACTTTGTCTATGACTGTGTACTCGGTAGAATCTTTTCTGTTTATAGTTGAATGCTAGCTAAAGAATAAAAGATTATTAAATATTAAGGGATCTCGTCTGAAAATGTACTCTAAAAACTATGGGCCAGGAATGCAACTGGGAATAGAGAAAATGTTAGAATACTGAAGTTTTACTAATCTGACAATGTATCAATGGACAATACAAAATCCAACAGACATCAATTGCAACTTCGTCTCGATTTTGAGTGATGGTAACATGCCGGTCGAACTGGGGCCTTATTCTCTATCCCGCACGTTATTTTGACAGTGCGTAACAAGCACGTAACACAACGCATCATGTTTAGTACTATAGAAATTTGGTTTACAGAATACCATTCCACGCACATTTCTCGAAGATAACATGACACGGCCGCGTTACGCGTTTACACTATCATACAGAATAAGGGCCCTGGGCCAATGAAGTGAGCTCTATAATTTGTTTGAGGCACGGCAAATAACTCCCCTATACCTGATAGCAAGCTGAGTAAGGTGATAGTGTCGAATTATGCCGGCCTGTCTGACTTCCGTCTACTATTGACACGGTGTGACTGTATTTATTTTCCAACACCTCAATATATTTTTTCATCGTAAAACGAAGGACTTGACACAGATGCGCACAGGATGGAAGCATTAACGATCTGGCTTATTAAACAAAACGTAAATTTTTACGACGTGCAAACTTGTGGCCGCATTTAAATGGGACGAATGAAAAAACATGGAAATTAATCTCAGCTCTGACATGTCCTACTTATCTACTGTGTGTATGTAATTATGCATTTTTTTTGTTACTTTCAATGACGAAACAAGCTTGCTATTCGCCTGCTGGTAAGCGATATAACCGCACATAAACAGTAGAAACACCTTAAGTTACAAAGTATTGTTTGGTATTCTATTGCGCTCGCCATTCTGAGACATGAGATGTTAAGTCTTATTATGTCCAGTAGTGACACTAGCTACAATGTCCTTCAAACCGGAACACAATAGTGACTACACACTGCTGCTTGGTGGCCGAAATAGACATTGCGGTGGTACCTACCCAGGCGGACTCTCACATATGAGAAACCTGCCACCAGTAAAATTCCTATTAATAATATAAGTATGTGAAGATGTTTGTTTGTTGAAAGTAAACACTGAAACCGCTGGTACATTTTAGACAAATTCGCCACTCAAATAGTCTAATTATACGTAAATAAGTCATGATTATATCTATGTAAACTATTAAAAAAGCAAGGAAGCAAAGCATTAGCAAGGAAGCGCGAGCTATTCTTAGTATATCAAAATTGCATTTTTTCATATTCTGCCTAAAATATCTAATATGCCGCACAGATTCCAGTCTACATTCCCAAAGACTAAACCTTATCTATAAGTCAGCGATAGAATAAAAGCCGTCAGAACAGATAGTGGGTCAGACAGCGGAGTAACTTGAATAAACACTGAGCAAGATTTAGGCCGTGCGCTAGTCTGAGATCACAATCGCCCGCATCCTTAGGACTTAAGGGAATTGAACTAGAATCGTTGAGTAACATAAAAAATGGATTTTGGTGGTCGTATCTTGTGTTTTAACTATCAACACTAAATAAGATAATATATTGAGTTTTTTATCCATTAATGTTGTTAGGGGCGGAATTAGTGCACGCGTTTTCTACTAAGATTAAAAATTAGCTCTGCAGTATCAGTCGGGCTGCAAGGATCTGAATGAGGGTTCCAATTGTTGGCACAACGGGTATAATTGAGTTATAGTTCTTAGTTTCTTTTGTTTTTCTCTCCTTTTATTGTACATGTTATATTGTTATTGTCCCAATAATAAATCTTTATTTTATTCTTCTTTGAGATAATTCTTTGTCCTGTGCGAGGAGTCTGGTAAGTTAAATAAGTAACTGAAATAGTTTTAAGCTGAAATTATAGGAAAACCAAACTTAGTAGTAGGTATTCACGTTCATAATGACGATAACTTAGTTTCTTTGGTTTGGTTTAATCTCAAACGATATTTGTTTATGGATTATGACACAGATTACCGCTTCACTAGATCTCGACGTATCACTTTCTCTTCACATGCTTTCATTAATCTCCATGCATTCTAGTTTGTATAGATTTTACTAACTATCCATCATTTACGATGCCACTGATTCGACTGACGCACTCTTCCGATTTTGCTTTATTTGTTGTCGTACAGAACAATTTTTTTTAACGAATTTGTGACTGAAATTATTAAAATAAAACATTATCATTAGCTATTTTACTCTGCTTATTGTTTATATGAATGTTGTATTTATACACATTTTATTTTCTTCTATTCAATTGTTTTAGGTACTTTGACGTAGACGTGGGCAAAATGTTCAACGATTTTCGAAGTATCGTAAACTATATAGTTAATAAATCTCACGGGATATTTAACGATACAAACACGTTCATAAACTCTCGGCCGTGTACGAGCACATAATTATAATGAATGTTACAAATTATCATAATTGCCACTATTTGGCAAAAGCTAGCGAGCAAAAGATAAAAGATAGTTAAGTTATTATGTTGGCACGACCCATTTAAACATTGCAGTGTAAAACTTTGTAGTTGGCCATCAGATTGTACAAAGTTAAATGAAAATAAACGCTGAGGCGATAGAGAATAAACAAATTAAAATTCTGTAAGCATTTTGAAATATTATGTCATTTCTTTTGCTAAGGGTGTGAATATAATTTAAAAATTTTAAATATAAAGTTACGTATTGACGCTATCAATTCAAAATAGTCTTCTTGTCGCACAACAAACCAATAACGTATACCATATTTTGTAAGTTGTAAATTTTTTACGTATTCCTTAAGCAAACTAAAATTAGTTTATCATATGAAAAATAGAGTTAATATTATTTTACAATTAACTGAGAAATTGATAAATGATTACTTCCCGTAAATAACTTAATAAAGGTAGATGAAGATTGTAATGAAATAATGAAGTCGGTCAATTTGCACCCACCCCACACGGTTATCTTCTATCAATATTAAAGAAGATCCAATAACAGTGATTGTAGTGAGTTTAGCGACCTCTCCATGGATACTAAATTGCCAAAGGTCCAAAACATTGGATTATTTACGCATGCTTTTCGTCTTAATTCGGCGTAACCAGTGGAATATGAAAATAGCAAGTCAGGACCTAGGATCGACAGTCTATCGAAGAATTTATACTTAAAACGAAGATCTGATGAGTCATGCGCACGATTGTTCTAAACCTTTATCCTCGCTTAAACTCCCGCTATAAAAAATCATCCTCGAATCCGGAACAGTACGAATGGATCATCAAGTTTTCCACGCGCGCAAAAATATGAGCTTTCCTAGACAATGTAAATGTTGAAAAATGTAAAAAAACAATTCGCTAGTTGGCCGTCTCGCAGCGACACTCAGGGATACCGTTTTATTTATAACATATCATTTGTCATCCAGGCCGGGAAGCGTGGATTTTTGTGTGTCACTATTTAAATAGAAGTTACAACAGCGAACCACTTTTATTCACATTTATTTTTAGTCGTCAATGTTGTTTATACAACTGTAATGCAAACAAAATAGGTTTTTATTTCTCCTCACTAGCGCAATCGATTCATCAATGTCAATGCATTTCTATATTCGATGCGAGGTTTATGTCATAATTGTGACAGCGTTATGGATCACGCCATAGATTATACAAAATAAATGTATCCTCTACGTACTGTTATACTTGTCTAAAGTTTTTATTCCGAAAAAACCGAAATAGGAGAGAAATGCGGTAGTGCACTTCGCGATAAGATTTTTAACCGCAAAACAACCATATCTTCATTCCGATGAGTGTCTTGTCAAAACAACATTATCTAGGTTATACAGGATAAAAGTGCTACCTAAGCACTTTAATTACACGTGACCGTTTCATCGTTTCTGGGGCGTTTCCTTCGTGTGTGGTTACAACAATTCAAAAGTTCTGCGTCGCCGGCGTTGCATCTCACCGACCTTATTGTTGCCGCTCACAATGCACACTGACTATCCTTTGTTGCCGGTCCAACGCCATTTGCAATTCGGATAGCGAAAATGTTATTTGGTTTAGACATTATAGTAGGCTGTACGGGTGTGGGTTTTCTTTGGTGATTGAAAATGATAAAGATGAAAATATTAAAATAAATCGTGATAGCCTAATTAGCTTATACTCATGAAATTTACTTAATTGGTTTAAATTATCAATGTCAAATTATTGAAGAGTTTTTATCACATTTTAAATTACACCGCAAAATTAAAAAAAGATGCGCCTGTTTTTTTTGTGTATTAATATGTAATAAAACATGATAATATATCAAGATTTCGTAGTCAATAAATAAGTAATACATTCAAAATGTTATTATAGTAATTGAAATTATGCGATAACAAAGTTATATTCAGTTTTAAATCGGAAACAGACACACGTGACGATAAATATAATGTCCTGATGGCAGCTTTATTGGCATTAGTGTTAATCGATTGATATTCCTCTTGTAAGTTATTCTTAGCAAGCTGAAGTATCAAAAATGGGTAAACTGGAAGCCATCTATAGAAGATTATGTCTCGGAGAAAGGTCCATAAGAAAGAACATGCATTACTTTCCAAATTAGAAATTTGTGTAACATAGCGAACCTATCTCCATAATATATTTTTATTTTTTTTATTTAAGGCAATGTGACCTTACTGCACCTGATGGTAAGTGAAGTGGGGTTCAATAGAATGTCGAATGATGAGAGATAACTACCCGTCGACTGTCGAAACAATTATGCCGGCCTTTTGGGACCTGTCACAATAGAATCTGCTATCATGTACAATCAACAAACTATAAAGAGCTACGTTGAAAACACCAATAATCAAAGGCAAATCCCGCTTGCAATCCATCATAGGCTGATTTTATGCATGCGGGTAGATCCAGTAATGGGAGAGAAAGCACTAAATCACTTGTGTCAACTTGTCCTGGTTTTATTTAGGTTGACGCGTTTCCGAATGACCGACAGGGGCTGTGGGCGGATGGTTGACGGGTCCATTTAACATTACTACTGTTGTGACACTAGCCCGAACCAATATTGATTTATTTGTGGCCTTTTTCCTGTTTTCATTGGTTGTAATAGAGCGAGGCAGTAACTAGTATGAAATATCTACTTTAAATAGTATAGAAACACCTATTTACTAAAATTAATAAATTGTTTTAATCCTAAAGGTAATAAGATGTAAATTAATAAGGAAGTAACTACGGATTGAAAAGTGTTTTAAGACAGAGCTGGAAACACAGTTCAATCTTAGTTAGAAAAGAAGAGAAGAGAAAGGAAAAGAAAGAGCAAGAGAAAGGACTGGTGGTTTTACAAACATTACTTAAAAAACATCAGGGGTTTTTACAAAAGACAATGCATAATGATATCTTATGGTTATGCGAATGTTAGACATAAAAATAAAACTATTTTATATTATAATTTTCTCCCAACGTTTCGAAGACTGCAGCCTTCGTGATCACAACGCCGGCTAAGGTGTTCGTCATCCGAAAAATCAGTTACTATACCTACATTTTACAATTAACCGCACTAAAATCCCAAAAATACTTTTAAAGACAAAACGTTACTCATATTCTCGCTCCATGGGGAGACGATGGCTGCGCTCGTAAGAAGCTAAAAGGGGTCATCGGGGATGCTGTGACCCCGAGAAGTGCGGTCGTGTGGCTTATAAGGCCCGTCTTGCTAGACAAGCTGTAGTGGCGAAGAACGAAATTTTCCGAAAGGTAACCCGACGTAACATATAAGTACTAATATGCATAAATGCGGTCTGGAAAGCGATCTAATGGTGATTAGATTTTACATAAATTATAAAAGGGAAGCTGGTAGGAATCGAGTTAATGGACCTTCCACCACTGCAACGCTGTACTAGGTACCTTGCGATACAATACTCCAATAGAAACACAAAACAAATACACATCACGAATGTTCCATGAAGAGGTATGCAACCGATTCACTTTTCGCCAAGTGTGTTCTGTCATGTGTGGCGAGCCTATTATCGGGCACGAATTTCAGTCTCCGGGCTGATCCTGAGCAGAAAAACCCAAATATCATTTTTCCCGACCAGGGATTCGAACCGTATCCCCAGATAGCGTGAAGAATATACGTATAATATTAATTAATTATATTATGTCGATGTTTAATTATACAAATCGCTCCAGGGCGCGTCCAGTAGTCTGGTAAGTGTCCAATATTAGCGTAGTTAATGTTATTCAGTCACGAATAAAAGGGCGTTGACGTGGGTTTTAATATACAGTGAAGAGCTGACGACGTGTAAATGCAGGAAGAGATTTCTTGCTGTTGCTGAGAATATTACAGAGAGCTCGTGTTTGTATCGTCGTGTCGTATTATACGATTTTGGGTGGATTAGGGGTTAGATCAAAAGTTTAAGAACTGTAAAACAAAAGGGAATTTTACATATCTTTGCTAGCTTTTTCTCGCAACTTTGCTCGTGTGAAAGAATTTTTCCGGGATAAAAGTCGCGCTGTATATTTTTTCGGGATAAAAAGTAGGCTTCCTTCTAAGGGTCTTAAACTATCTCCGTACTAGATTTAATTCAAATTCGTTTGATAGTTCTGAGTTTTTGCGTTCAGATAGACAATTCAGACAGACAGACGCGGCAGGCATTTTTTTGTTTATAATACGAAGGATATGTCTGAGATTCGAGAAAATATTTTATATGGTTTGGCACTTGAAATTGTCTACAGTCTGTCCCAAACTGATGGAGTTGCTAAAATAAAGAAAAAACAACAATCTACAATAAATATAATTATGACAGCCAATTTTTTATTGCATAATAATACCTATTATTTTGAATTTCGCCGTATCCAAAAGCAAACACGATCACAATAACCCGTCTCAATCATTGATCATTCTAACCCTTAAATCGATCAAAGTCCACACGCGTCAAAATCCAATAAAACCGCGTTATAGGGTTGACATTCGCGCGTTTGCAATAATCGAGCAATAACGCGACGCGATGTCGCGCTATGTGACACGAGAGTTAAATATAGACCACTCGCTGCGGGTTAACGTTACGATGCTTTGCTTGCTCGCACGAGAGTAAATGATTTATTGTAAGATAAATGTTTATAAAAATGCTTTAATTGTTTGTTAGGGTTATGCTGAATCGTTTTTTTGCGTTTGCACTTTGGCAATTTTTGCCGTGGTTTTTGAGTTTGAGCAGAAGTGAAGAAGTGTACATGGATTGTTATTAATGTTTTTATTGATGATTATAATTAAACCCTGAATTTAGAATACAAAAATTATAAGAGAAGTTATTTCTTTTGACGAAGAACACGTACACTTGTGTATTAGGAAAGAGTTTGGTAACCGCAGGAATAAATGAATTATCATAATGATTGTAGAATGAGTTATACTGGACCAGCTTTTTAAAGTCATCAAACAAGTGACAGTGAACATAAGTAATTATCAGACACATAAACAAATTTTTAGCCAATCTTTTATAGCTAACATACACAACTTCCATTAGAATCATTCTAAATTTATTGTCCATGAAAATACAAATTCCACGCTATTATATTACACCATATATCTCAAGAGCAGTAAACCCTTAGATCAAAGGACGCGGTGACGTTTCGTGTTAATCACGGAATAACTTTACCGAATTTATCATCGTTTATAAATACATAGACTTGAATGTATTGGAATTGCTTATCTTAAAAGAGGCCGGCAAAGTCATCTAATGTTAACAGACCTTCGTCTTCCATAAATATCCAAATTACCAGAATTATGCCAGCCTTCATTGATGAATGTACAAAGATGACCGATCGTTTCCAGAATGCTGCTTTTTACAACAAAGCTACGGTGAGAAAAAGAAAGAAAGAGAAAATATTAATGTTAAAATAAATGTAGGCCTACATAATTACAATATTTTGGCGGGTCTTTCATTATGTGCAGTATCGTTATCCCGTTTGCCATTGGGTGTTAGCATTTTATCATCAGGTGCCCCAACTAGCATGTTAGCTGATTCTTATATAAAAATACTACTAAAAGCTACGTGTGTTCACGGTAAGATTTTTCAATCATCGCTGTCAGTCAACGCAGTAGCGCACGCCCCTTGGCTAATGAGATGACTCTTAATAAACAATGTAGTATAATATAAGTTCCAAGTTGCGAGATTTTGTGAAGATTTTACAGAGTAGTTATTTATCTTTTTCGCCAGCAGCATTTCTGGACAGATACGACCTGATGACCTTCAAAGAAGAGCGTATTCCCATCTAAAAAGCCGCCAATGCAACAAATGCAAATGCATGCAAATTATTCCTCTGGTTTTGCAGATGCTCATGGTTGGCGGTGATCACACCATCAGTATAGGTAAACTAGTTCTCCCTCAACATAAAAAAAAATCAAAAGAAGAAGTTAATATAGAAAGCTGAATCATCAAAGTACGGATTTTACAACTGCCTAGTATTCATTCAGGCGCCATACAGACCCTACCTGTGACAATTGCTGAAACTGTTGAGGTAAATCTAAAAAGTATAGTATAGATGAAGAACCTAAAAACAGTGCCAAATAAACCTATATCAAAATTGAAAAGCGAAGAATTATATAGAAAAATACGAGGCGTTTCGAACTGTTAAGAAATCAATATTTTATGCGAAGACCAAAACAATCTACATTGCATACTTGGCGAAAATTGTTGGCCTTTGGTTATTTTTAAGTATTTCCAGTGAATGGAGGGTGGTTTGCCATTTCCTAGCGTAGCTTCCATCTGGCATCTTCTCAATGACAATTAGGTTGATCAATAAGGAATATTTTGTTTGTTAATAAATTATAGTTTTTGGTATATGCTTCGCGGAGACATTAATTCCTATCATGTTTGTCATCCTTCTTGGTTTACATTTAGGCATATTTAGTACTGACAGCCAATGAAAATTGTTGGTGTATTAACTGTATTGTATTTATTTTTCAGCAACATCTTCATTGTAGTAATATTTTGGTCCATTATATTATATTTCATTAATCTATCAACTCAAAACAATTCCGTTCTTGTATCGATCTAATCTTCTTCAAATGTCTACTATTCAATACTGTGGTCTGCATCCTGTTGCGTAGGTATAGTCACAATTCAAGGATTCTTTTTCGTCAGCCCTGTTTAATATAATAACCTGACGTATAAAGTTAGTAATGATATCATTTATTTTTATGAAACTTAACATGGATTGTCAATTAACAGAATGTTTAGCCTTAATTGGTCACTAGTCTAAAGTAGGGTGTGTTAGTGTTGTTAGCTACGTAGGAGGTCGGCGACAGGCTGTAGCTAGCGATAGGGATTACATCACTAATGCCTTTATCGATATATAGCCAAGTTATACTAAGGAAGTTAGGTTGTTGCCAATTAGGATGCGATCTGTGGTTTCTTGACAGGTATATTTACATTGGCTAATTCAAAATCAAAGGTAAACAGAAAGCAATAGAGTAGCTTCCTATGTTTGATTTTATATATTATTTTATACGTAACTGAAAATAATACGGAAAATAAATTCTTTTGTGAAATCAAAATAAAAATTGGTGTGCGGTGTGAAGTAGGGCAAGTTATTAGGATAATGTAGCGATTTCAATAATATATATTAACATAGTTTCAGAAACTAAACATAAATCGTATATATACAAGTTACGCAGCAATAGCAGATAAAAATGACATTATTCCCAATAACGTATAAAAATATGTATACATGTGAGTCTGTATGTTAGTTAGAAATAAACGCTTAAATGGTTGCATAGTTGGATTAAAACATTAATATACAGGATGTTTTTATCTCGAAAAACTAAGTATACGGACTTTCGAATCGGGATAGGAATTCCACGCGAGCAGAGACACGAGCAAAACCTACAATCCGTAAAGCTGTAAGACAATGAAATGATCGTAATTTGTCACATAAAGAATTAGGATTGTAATCGGTTTTTAAACATTTTACGAGGCATTGTTTACGACCGTCCGGCGATGCCGCCTCGTAAATTAAATATTTCTAATCTTCATGCAATATTCGACCTTGAATCTTCGGTACGTCCCAGCTATTTCGCATTGTTATTATAGTTCATAGCGCTTTATAAATCACTAGCTTTTGCTCGCGGCTTCACCCGCCTGATAGTTATCCGGGATAAAAATCACGATTTATATTTTCCCGGGATAGAAAGTAGCCTATGTTATTCCCAGGGTTTTAAACTGTCTCCATACCAAATTTCATGGAAATCCGTTGGGTAGTTTTTGAGTTTATCGCGTTCAGACAGGCAGACAGATGCGACGGGGGACATTGATTTATAATATATTTTTAAAACTTTTTAAGAGAAACACTTCCTTCATATATGGTTGTGTAACTTTAACCGTTTACGCAGTGCACGCAACGGGAGTTCTCCAAAAGAAATTTCCCTTTTTCTGTAACATTTTTCATTCATGTTCCGCTCCTATTGGTCATCCCGTGATGTTATATAGCCAATAGCCTTCCCCGATAATTGGGCTACCAAACCTTAAAATATTTTTTTTATTCGAACCAGTAATTCCTAAGATTAGCGCGTTCAAACAAGCAGACTAGCTCTTCAGCTTTATGTAATAGTATAGATGGTAACCATGAAGGTTTTATGGGTTTTCCAGAGCACCGCTGGACTCAGACGTTGTCAAAACGTTGCCCAAAAATAATTGCAGAGAAATACTAAACTGCTATGAAATTTCTAAGTGCTATAGACGCAAATCAGTTTCTCAGCATCCAGTTAATAGCGTCTGCGCGGTGTTTTATTTTTGTTTGCAAACGAATTCTCGTGAAAGATACGCGGACTCTCAGTTTCAAACGCTTGTGGTTACGTGGCTTTAGATAAATAAGTGCAATGCCAATTTTTTTCGTTTGTATATCAACTGCTAATTGACTGCAAACCGGTTTTCGATAACTAAGTACAATTTTGTTTCAACTAACGTCAATAAATTCGCATTCGTATTCTTTCTTGTTATGATTAGTCTATGCCAGAATTTAGGTAAACATTCATTTAGTTTTACTATCATTAACCACATCCACGTAGACTAAAATAAAAGTAGATAAATTGACATCGTTATGCGGGTAACATCGAACTTTGAAGTGATGCGGAGTGGGGCTTGTTGTTAGTATTTACGTATAATTTGGCACTAGAATTAATACTACAGTTTGAATATGTTTAGCATAAACGACATTTGTTTTAATTTTTGTATTAGAAACAACAGAAATGAGTATGACACTGACCTTTCTTATTAAAATATTAACAGATTACATGTGAAATGAAGTTGATAACCTATATTAATAATTAATTATTTTCGCAGTTTGTATCTGCGTATTTAAAAATCTTTATCATAAAATAACTCCAACGATGTAAGACAGACAACATTTTAAAGCATAAATTTAATTGATTATGCTATGATTTCTTATTGTGATTTCATCGCATATGAAAATAATGAATGATTAAAAAATATATCATCAAACGTTTTTTCTATAAGTTTTTAATATGATGTTAATTATAATGTCACGTGGATGTTGGCACGACCGTAATGATTCAAAACAAATACAATTTTATAAATAATACACTTAACATCGGCGCGGGGACAGCTGAGGTGGCAGGTGGCCAAACGCTGCCGGTGACAAATATGACAAGAACCGCGAATTACATGCCACCCCGTGTCACACGCAGCCCATCCCAAACTGGGTGTCATTTACTATGCCCACACTATGCCAATTTACGAGTACGCATGTGACGTCACTAGAGGCCTTCTCTGTCGCTCCCACGGGCCTGAAGGTGACAATGAGTTTTTTCTCTTTCCCGGGACACGTCACGCTCAGGCGCCGTATGACATCGGCCGTCAGCGCGTTTCGTATATTAGGTTACGTGATGGCATATATGAGATATTTTTTGCAATTCCACAAATTTGCTCATTCCTGGTCACCTACATTCGAAGTTTTCTCATTACAAGTTCGGTGGAAACTGTTCCCACAGCCCGTCTTGAGACTAGTTACTAGTTTAGAAATTTCATGATGAAGTTGCACGAAGCGAACTTTATTTTACAATTCCATAGTTTTTAGAACATAATTGGCAACACTCGCCACATTTACACCATTTGGCTGAATTAATTAAGCTTGCATTTCATTTTATTTCAGATGAAAGCGACTCGTGATCTTTTCTTTCAGAATAATTTGCTTGTCGGAGGCTGTAGCGCGTTGGCAATTACAACGATCCTCTCAATGCAAAGAGAAAGTTTTTTTCCGACGGCGACATTTCAAAGGCTTTTAATGTAGTAAACTCTGGTTTCAATTGTTAAAATCACAGCGTTTTCCTTGGTTAAAATACTCTACAATTTGGCGAATTTATCTGGCAGAAGTTTTATAACGCGGTATGAATATGTGGTAATATCTTTAATAATTCATAGATTCCTTTGAAGGCCGCGTTCAAACGAAACGTTGTGGACTCCTGCGAACCGCACAAGTGCCGGCAATCGATAGGGCTCCACCCACTGACCTATTTACGGGGATTAGGACACGGGCCCCGCTCCACGAAACAGCCCCACAGCGGCGCTTCCTTGTTTCTTTCTTTTTCTCGTATGTTCATGAATTTGCTGACGTACTTTTGGTAGTATGGGACAAGAGATATAGAATTTTATGATGACGTATATAAGGTTGATTGCGCAATGAAGCAAGGGTTGCCTTGAAAACAATATGTTTTTAGCTTTATAAAAAAAAGAGTGTCTTTTATCTCGTTTACACTAAATTATTTCATGCAAGAGAGGAAGTTATTAAATAATATCTGAACCATTTAAATATTATTTATGAGTAAATACAATGGTCGTATGTTTATGTCACGTAGAAACGTGAAATATAGTATGTCGTATTGCGTCAGCGCTCTTTTTTCTACAATCATAAAACCTAAAACTGTAGGTAGTAAGTATATTTCATGTTTAACTCATAAGTATAATGTGTCCTACCCCTTTTTAATTAAGGTAAATTTTTTCACCAATATAATACTGGTTTGATATATAGAAAACTCGTATAAAAGTTATACTCTAATACTCCAAAATAAAGTACTCCGGTGAACTTAATGTAAAAGAGGAAATGGCTAAACGAGGTTTTAACTCCGGCGCTTCTAACCAGAAAATTCTCTCGGTATCGGGAAATTCAAATTACACAATAACTAACCTTTTGAAGTACAAACCGCATTAGACCAGTGGGATTGTGGGTAACTTAATTAGAGGGGGCAGTTGCTTACCCGGGGATAGAGAACTGATATTTTATGAGTAGTGTTATTTGGGAATGCTTTTTATGGTAAATCTTATTTTTTCTTATGCGAAAGTGTGTTAATATGTTCGGATATTTGTTAGAAGTAAACGCAGGAACAACTGAATTTATTTGGATGAAATTTAACATAGAAATAGACCATGTGTTGCATGAATACATAGACTACTTTTATCCCGGTAATTTGCTTCTGTGGGAAATAATGGGATTTTTAAATAGATCACGCTGGCGTCGTACAGGTGGCGTTATAAATTGCCTCCGTGTTTTAGGGATTTTTGTAGCAAGAAGCAAAGCGGGCAACACCCAACCCGCAATAATTAGGCTAATTATTTTTTAAATACCTTATTTTTATAATTAGCTCTTCTTGTTTATGGTCACAGTTATTTTGAGATACATTTTACATCTTATAAGTACAATACTATTACCCGTTTGCGTATTACAATTATTCGAATCCAAAGAAAAATAAACTCACAGAAGTAATTATTAAAGTCTGAATTCAAAGTAACCGATCTTCACGTCACTTAATGTTCTTCCTTTGAGAAGTGCGCAGTCCCAAAGCCCCCACTCAGTTCATCGCAATTTGAGAACCCTTTTTCATCCGGAGGCTATTTTATCTCGTTTCTTGATCTTGGAGGCTGTATTTTAGATCTATACGCTTGGGTTTTGAAACGAGCGGACATTTTTCTTCGGTTACTGTTTTGTTATTGCGGAAAAGGCTCTGTTTGAAGTGCTATCAATCTCGAAAAATACTGGTTGACGATAGGAAATATTCTAGTCGGTTATTTATAGATATTGTATATCACAACTGTTTTAGTATAGCAAAATATACCAGACGGTGAAATATTTCCCATATACGAGTTTTTATGAGTTTACTATTAGTAAAATTTTTAGAATCAGATAAAATCTATTAAATCAAAACAGCAGAAACCTTTCTCCTGAAAAGATATCACCCTTTAAAATACTGAGCATTTAAATGAAATCTGGCAAAGTATGGCGATGTTATGTGCTGGCAAACGGCTTCGTATTTGGATCGCTGGAGTTAACCGATTGGAAGTGGACATGTGGGTCGACGCCATAAACTACTTTATAGTTGGGGATGTTTTGCTGATGCTATAACCTCAGAATAACTATAGTTATTATTATTATTATTTGCTATTATATGTTTAAATATTGTAGTATTAAGTAGTGTGTTATTTAATAGTAACTATAGTTAACAGCGAGAATATTATATTAGGTATACGAGTACTTGTAAAGATATTGTGCAAATGATGATAAAATAAATAAAATAAAATGTATGAGCAATGAAATGAATATTAATATTCATGATCGTAGTAGTTATATAAACATATTAGCATATTAGTATAGTATACAATATACAGTGTCACACAATATGCCATTTTTGACGTGCAAATATTTATAATGCCTCTTTACTGAATTGACAAGTTTAGTTTAGTTATAAAAATAGTCAGATGATATGTTTACTTATGCCACTCGATTTATTAGAATAATAACGAAAGTTAATTTTAAATGTAAACCATCATTATGAGGCGGCATTTCCCATTAATTAGGCATATTCTGACTTTAACAACAGCAAATTTAAAATAAAATTAAGAAATTTTGTTTGTGAAATGTTTGCTGTGTTCGGAGTAAATAATTATATTCTATATAGTTAAAAAGGCACTACGAAACAACTAACACGTAAGGCTAATTACATGGCTGTTAAATATTGGTCAAATGACTTTAATTTTGTATATGCGGCGTAATAGCTTCGTTTGGCTTTGCTAAAGGAGAATATTCAAAAAGAGCGTGGTGCTAACATTTTCTTCCAAAGTTATGCTGCGGTAACTAATTAGGTATGGGTTCGTTTTGGGCAACATTTTTGCACAACATTCGATCAACATAGATCGTGAATGGGTAAATAATAACCGGTAATTTAGGATTTGCAATAATTCCAAGTGTTAAATATATTGACACTTTTGCTTAAAACAGCGCAATGTTCCAGATAGTGTACCAAAGTGGCTAAGGGTTAAATTCCCTTCTACCAGGGTGCCGGCTGGATGTGGGACGCTTCTTACGAGTCGGTCTGGAAATCTAGCAGAGAACTATGTTCGGCAAAGGATTTCCTTTAAATGATCACGGTAGTTTTTTATTAATATAATATTAGTATGAATTTGTCTCCTTTATAAAGACATTTTTTATACAACATATAATAATTATAAAAATATAATCCGAATGTATGGCAACACATACTGAACTCTATTCCGCTGAATTCCTCAAAACAATTTTTACACGGCTTTCAATTTCCAACAATGTATAAAGAATTTTATCCGGAAGGTTTTATTGTATGAAACACTGTGCGTATTAAGTATATTGTGGAATGTCGAACAATGCGTGAGGGCGTGCCAAGGTACACGAGGCTTTATACCTAGAACAAATATTTGTAACCCGTTTGAAATTTAAATAATCGATTATGCGGTCTGTGGGGAGATATTCCTCACATTCGTCGGTACAAAATTACAGAAAATATAATGAATAAAAATACCAATGTAAAAACAACAATAATTTGATTCTCTTTGATCAATTATTTTCAATATTTGTTTACATTTTTAAACCGGCCAGCGCTCTATAAAAATAGAGTGCTGTCTCAAAAAGTATAACTAACCTATTCCCTATAGGTTTTTTAATCATCGTGTTAAATCAATTAAATAATTCATAGAATAATTATAATAATCATTTAATTAAACCAATAATTATTATAAATTTGCGTTTCACACCAAATTACTATCCGTTTGTTACTTGGTTCCCTCATTGAAAATCGGCGTTGCAGTGTCAGTCAGGCTAGTACAGCAGCAAGGAGCTGAATGAGAGTTCCCATTGTTGGCAAAGCGGGTATAATTGTGTTATATTTCTTTATATATTTTGTTTTTCACTTTTGTTGTACATTTAATATTGTTATTGTCCCAATAATCAATCTTTAATTCTTACTACGGGATTTAAAATATTGGATAGGAACTTGCATTTATTGATGGCGGTTTTCTCTATATCAATTCATTTTTCAAGTATAGAAGTAATCAATAAAATTAAAACACAGAAACGAATTTAAATGATTTTTTCAAGTTTCTATTTATTGTGGTCGCTATCCAGACAATTACGAAATATAAAATAGTTTTATGGTTCAAAAGTCGTAAATTTTTACTTCCTCTCTGTACATATCCTTATGAAACATGTACCAAATTCCGGCCGAACTAACGACCTATTTCAAATAAAGGCTCCGACGTCGGAATGTGTAATAGGCCGCATTCAGAGCGCGTTGGAATCCTTTGTTTCAGCCCCAGATTTTAGGGAACATTGTTTTGATTGATGGAGATATTTTTGGTTATTGATCGATTGTTTATGTAACTTTCGTTTGTTAGTTTTTTAAATAAGTACTTATCTAATTTCATGCCATGATGCGTCGATTTTCCGGAAAATTAAATTAAAATAAGAAATAGCTTAGTAAAATGATATAATTATAAAAAAATAGATTATATAATATATTAAGGTTATAGCTTAAGGTCCATTTTCATACATTTTGTTTCACCTTTAATCTGGGTAACTAAACAAGTATTGGCAAGTAAAGAATTTAAATTCACGTCTAGTTAGTGATTAGTTCTCGCAGTTGAAAGAAAAACGTAAAAATAATTAATATGCATGGATATTTCGGCCTTTAAAATTTCGTCATATTAAATTTTAAAGGTGAAACAAAATGTATGAAAAATGGACCTTAAGCTATAACCTTAAGTATGTATTTCTGAAGTTCTTTTAAACGTTGCCTCTTTTTATTAAAATCATGTCAAATAAATATTTGTATTTCGAACAAAAATGAAACTCTTTTTTTGTGTGAAAAAAATGTATCGAAAAAAATACAAACCATTTAAATATGGCGTCGGATCATTCGAAACAAACACTAATGAATCAATTATGTATATCTTTACAACCTCCTCGGCATGATAACCTGATAAGCATAAGCTACTTGTTTATAATATATCTAGATATTCCCATATCTAGCATTGAATTTTTAAAAGTCACGTTAATTTAGATTTGTATTCTATGATAATCCAAAGTATTTTGTGCTTTTTATTGTTAACTTAAGAGTTCATATTACAATACAATTTGAGTTCTATTATTGCTATTTATTAAAATGCTAATCTTCAAATTATGCGCATGATTTCACAGCTAACAAATAATTAATAATAGATAATGAGCAAGGCCTAATCCCTCCCACTCAGTAGTAGAGAGGCCCGTGCCCAAAAGTGGGATAGTATATAATACAGGACTGATATTATTATTATTATTAATGCCTGTAAAACAAGGTACAAGACCTAACAACTGTTGTCCAGACACATGAAGTTTCGAAGTGCCTAGACGACCTATTTCGCCAACTAAATCTGATCCGAACAAGGCTATATCAAATCTTTTTTGAAACAATGTAAGTGCAAAAATAGGTAACCTACTTCTGAAATGTCAGTGTCTGGACCAAACATTAAGGTTGAAACACACCTATCGCCCGTCAGACTTGAGATAGATTATTTGAAAATGGATTTACGTTGGCTGACATAGAGTGCATATTTTATAGGGCGTTTAGACGAATCGGTATGATTCCAAATTCATTATAACTGTTATAAAATATTACTTTTGAAATTTTCTCATACTTGTAACCTATAATAAAAGTTTGTGGCTTCTTTGTAAAGTTTTTCTGTTAAACTGTGAACAGTGGTGTTGGTTACATGTTTATTTATGCAGAACTTCTGCAATTTCACTCTTTATTTATTTAATGTTGTTTGTATGTTTTCTGTTCCTCGTGAATAAAAAAAATAAAAATTATTTAATTATAAATGACATCAGTACAGTAAATTTACGTACCTATGTTATTCAGTTAAAATAATTATTGTTTTGAAAATGAACAGCGCCCTATAAACTTATTGGAACTATAATACATGCGCGGCCGCAGCAGCGTGATCATTCAGCGCGTGTGAACTTCGAATAATACATGGTGTAACCATGGTAACGGTAAATTTAAAATGTAAGAGGATTGGCATTGTTTTTAGACGTATATTATTGTCAAACAACTATCCAACATACACAAACGTTAACTTACTCGATATGAAAACTATACTATAACGCATAAATTCCTACTAGGAGTACACAGCCTCGCAAATTAAATGTTTTCTGGTGCTAGAGAGTTAATAATTAAAGGGTACTTTTACAATTCGGCAAAATGATTCGATATTGTTTTTTTTTATTCTATAAGAAACCGACGTTCAATGACTATGTTACTAATTCATATTTTATGATTAAAAAATCAAATAAATTATAATATGTCAAGGTTTACTTCGACTTAGACCTTAACGCAATTTTGAGGCTTCCGTTGTCGGAGCGATAGTCTGTGGTCCAGCCTTTAGTGTCTATATTGTATGTGGTGACCCAGATCCGACTACTAATAGATTAAACAGATGTGACGTGTCGATTCGGGGATGATTTATGCCCGAAAATAGGTGAGGCTTGATTTTGAAAGGTCACGCGGGCTCATTAGTTATTGAATCAGCGTTCTACTTCTACATTGTTGGGGTTTTGGGGTGATATAAGCACAAAATGACTTTTTTTATTATAAATTTTAGGATTGATGTAATAGATGACGTGAATATGAAGATGTTAAGAATTGGAGGTTTTTAATAGAACCATGATGTAAAGTCACACAATATTAAACTGTACTAATGTAATTTTTAGGAAAACGACAAAATAATCTGTACTGAAAACGCAGACGAAGCGCTAAAACCTCCAAAGTTTATTAGCCAGTTTCCTTTGTGATGGTTGTAGTTGGCGTCTCATCTTTTTTTCCGGAAGCCAACAGGTAAATTCAACAGCAAATATTTTTATTCAAAACCCATTTCAGGTAATGCATTGTTCCTGATAATTCTTGTAATTGTTTAGAGTTTAATTACATGTAATGGTTTTGTCCATAATGTTCAATACAAACTGTGACACAATATATTATAACTTGTAAATAACCTAGTGTGTACTCAACTTTAGTTAGCAATAATTTTCTAAACTTAAAATTATACTGACGAAACTTCGCAGTAAACCATCTATGTAACTTAAAATCTATATCTGTCTACCAAACCAACTATATTTACACCAAGTCCACGGTCAAAATATAAATAAACGCTGCCTCCAATTTGCAGACAGCGAGCCTTAAGTTCCAAAGGTTATTAGGTCAAAACAAGACGTCTGGAAGGTACGGATTTAGATGCATTTTTGCTGTCGCCTGAAATGGATTGGAACTTTATTGGACGGATTGGATCTTCAGCATATCGATTGAGTTCAGCCAGCCGTTTGAGAAAATATGAGTAAGTTTCTTTTGAATTTTATTGGTTTTGTTATCAATTGTTGCGTTACCGTTTCTAAATTGACGATGTTTTGATTATTGAATTCGAGAAAATATTGTATTTTAATACTGTGACAGTGTCGTATTGAATTTTAATTAATACGGATTTTACAAAGGGCGTTGGGGTCACCTATATGGCCCGTCGTAAAAACCAAACAAAATTTTGCGACAGACTTGGTAAAGTAGGTGAAAAATAAATAAGAAGATAAAGCAAGGTCATTTCGAAAGTCGAGTGACGATGCGACTTAAAGATTTATGTGTACAATATCTTTCATCACGTTGAGAGTTGAGACTTAATGCATCGAAATTATAGTATTAGTGTGCATCCAAAATTGAACACTAAATGGAAACCGGTGTTGCAGTTATTATCAAGCCCTAGAAAAAACTCTTTGAAGCTTACTTTTTATTGCCAACGTAAAGATGTTACTTTATTTACTTTCAAGTTTATTTGATAGTGGTTTTTATTTGCCCTCTACTTATTTTTTGCAACATTAATATTATATTTTATAAGTCTAAATGATATTTTAGATTGCCTTGAAAGGTCACTTTTGTTTAATATTGATTTCTTGACAAAACCAGCGTGTAATCAAAATAAAAAATCTTAAGCAACAGGAGGTAAACATGTTTTGTTGAGTTTTCTTATTATGTCTAGGCTGATTAGGACAGTAAATTTTTATCAAAGAATTCTATGCTGTATAAGGTTGAACATATTTGCAATATTATTTAATATAATCGTAGAATTTTTTTCGGCCGAATAATAAAGACGTATTATAAATGCATTATTTAGGTACATAAATAAAATGATTAATAAATAAAATAGTCCCTAATGTATAGCCATAACTAGATATTGGATTATATATATGCATTTACATATTAGCATATGCTTTGCATATTTTTGTCATTTTCGCCGGTTTTGCATAATGCCTAAAATTATGGATATAAAAGATATTTTCGCTAAATTAGGTGAAATAAGATTAGAAGAGAAAGGAGAAATTTTCAATATTTGAGTGGAGAGGGACACTATAATATTAAACCCTTCTTTTTTAGGTACACGGTAAAGTATAGTAATATATTATATCACTTGTTATATAGTCAGTTAGAAAAACCGTTGAAGAAATTCAAATAATCTTTATTTCTACGTAACTTATTTTATTTATAGAACATAAATAATAAGCTTTTTAGGTTATTTGAGCGAAGAAAAAAATGTTAGAATACTAAAATCACATTATAGTGGTTCGAAATTTGGAATCTAAACCTATGAATAGCTACACATAATAGCAAAATAAAATCATTACAAAATAAACATTTTGACATAAATAAAACTATCTGGGCAGTTGACTGACATTTTTATCAGTATGTTTTGTTTTTTTTTCAACCTCTAGCCCAAATTGATAATTCAATGGGGTCAAATTGATAATTGTGATGAAGTTTCTTTAATCATAAAGCCCCTGTGATGATAAAATATTAAAATAATGCAAGGGAGTATCGACCTTATGCAATGATTTCGAATCATATTATTCCATCAATAAGTTTTACTTTAATTTAAGAACTTTGTTTGTTTACTAACAGTTACTAGTTTTTAAAAGGTTTGGTATTTAGGCACTAGTGTGTTTGTTTGATATCTAACATTTTATTCAAAATAGTGATTCAAAGGCAGGTTAAGTTATCTAAGACTTAGGAAAAACTGAAGTGATGGTCGTCTGAAATGTCAGTTACAATATCTACTTACATTTAAAACATACAAAATCTTTGCCTCATATAAAAATACCGCGATAAAATCCGTAAAGTAGTTTTATTTTAATGTCCAACATCCGCGTAAACATAAGAAATCATTATCTTTACCTGATAAATAAATATAACTAGTGAGTAAAAATTAGTTTCTACAATAACGATTACAATTTACCATCTACACAAATGCTTCAATTTACAAGATCAGGATATAACCGATCATGCCAATGAATAAAACGTATGAAATGAGAGCCAGTAACATGTCATTTGAAAGGAATAACTGCAGAATAAGGAGTAAATTGTTAAATAAAGTAGGAAGGAAACACGTAGTTTCTAAATATTACTATTACAGTATCCTTTAATTCAAATATTGCCTTTAGATAATGCAAAATATTTCTTTCTTTCCATAATACATTGCCATTGGCTAGCCGTGGCGATGGGTATAACTCGATTCCTGCCGGCTTCCCTTTTGTAACTTATGTAAAATCTAATTTTAATTAGACCGATAGATAGTACCTATATGTAGTGTCGGGTCCGCCACTGTTGGCTAGAGTCGCCATCCTATAATGTAACATGGAACGCAGCAACCCTATGCAAGCAACAAAAACGCATCAATGGTTAACGAAAGGGAAGTTGTACTTGAACTACGGGGGCGGAGGGCCGCATCGATAGATGTAAACTAGGTCAGGGTGGCTCGCGTCACGTGCCGGCTACCGCGCAGGGTTGCCCTCCTTCAGCGCATAACGGCCCTGCTACTTTGTCGGGAACACGTGTTGCCATCCTTGTCATAGTTCCCATACTGCGCTTTAAAATTACCTAGCCATGATATGAAGTTATATTTTATTATTTATTACCACAGTGTAGCTTTTATCAAAATTGCTTGGGTATTAAATATGAGGTGTGATATTAAAGACAATTATAATCAATGCAATAGACAAATGTTTTTGGATTTTTTTATTTTTTTTTGTATTAGTAGGATAGTGTGAGGATCAATAAATCAATATTTGATGTTTTATTTTACAAACATAAAAAATAATAAATATAATAATGCATGCGTGTACCTATATATCCAAATAAAATACTCAATAATTGAAACAACGTGAGGTTGAGGACATAGGATGTCTGATTATGCATGATCTTTATCTAAAAAAAAATGCTATGGAATCGAATGTCGCGACACTTATGTATTTTAGTGTTTATTTATTCGTTTATTTAAAACTTTACACACCGCAAAATTGTACACCGCAAATACGAGTATAAGAAACAAGACAAATTTGTATACAGACGGTGGAAATGATTAAAACATCGGTCGTACAGGTGGTGGCGTTTATTAGTTTTTACAGACCTGTACCACGTTTGAAGTGTTACCTAAGTAAAATAGAATATTAAGAAATAGTTATATAACAATTCAAATATGTTTTGAATAGTCGACTAGACTTTACAACTTTAAAGGTTTCACTTAGGTATGTTGTATCTTTTTGTTCATAAAAAGGACCAACGTTTTTAAGGGAGATTTTTTTTTCTCATATTACAACAGATGTTATAATCCATTTTTTTTTTACATATTGTTGCTATATTTTTGATTTATGAATGGAGATTTATATTTCTAGTGAAAAAAAAAAACTACAAAAATCTACATAAATGATATATTATGGTTAGTGAATCAACAAATGGTTTCCAAATAGTTTTTAATTATCATCCTTGAATATTCAGTATATATTAATTATTTATTTATTTGCATATTTTTATAATTTATAAGCAGACTGGCGACCACTGCATAGATATTGTCTAGTCAAAATAATTTTAACTCATACAATAATTTGTATCTGAAAACGAATCAGCGCGGCAGAGTATATAGTACCTAGGCCATTGTTAAAGATGGTGCTGCACAAATAATGAGGTGTTTTTGGTAAAGCGCTTACAGCGTTTAACGTAGTGATTACATTCTCTTTGTACATCGTGCAGTCATGCACATGTCAGCGCGCTGAACGCTCCGTTTCGCTCCCCACCGATCCGACTATGGCCTTGGAGAACACCTAGACATTATGGACACGGTTTTGTTCTGATCTGGTTGCGTAGATTGCGTTTTTTATGACGACGAAAATAATGATTCATAATTACTTATACGTAGTCAGCCACGATACACGACTGATAGATTGTATGAATAATAAAATAATTAATATGGAACGTCTTACTATGAACGTAGATTCATTTAGCGCACGCACATAGTAGAATATTATCCTGTATTTGTCAACGAACCGTGTAATGAATCAATAATTTCACGAAAGTTTGTTGTATTTTTTTTCCTGGTATGGTGGTTGATTGTATATTCTGAGCTGTTGATAATGTGTGTTGGAGTCTAAATTTATAACAAAGAAGAGGTCTCGCGCCACCAATGGACTTAAATTGGATCTTTCTTAAGATGACTTATGTGTGACTGACAAGCCATCTTGGTGGGTATTACACCAAGTGGTAGTGATCACTATTTAGTCAAATATACAGTATACTCGGAAATCTATGTACATTTGTCAGAACACAAGTTTTGGGTTATGTTAAAAAACTTTAAGCATTTTTTATTCAATATGTATCTGATTATAACCAGTTTTGTGTGTAATAAATAAATAAAAATAAATTTATTATACAGACTTATATACAAAGCACTCTTCTTTACTCAAGTTATTACCAAGGTTATACTTTTTATACCCACGAGTCTTCAACGTGTAGTTTAGTGATAAGTCGTTTACCTTCGAGTTAAATTTGATCCTAGACAAATTATGTTTTTATAAAAGAGTTTATCAAGATTTTTCGATCTCTGAAATTAGTGTAGGTACAATCTAAAATATCTATACATATTATAAAACAAAGTCCCCTTTTATGTGTGTATCTTATCGATTTTCTCAAAATCGTCGGAACAGATTTTTATGAAAATTGATATAGAGATAGTTCAAACCTCTGGAAAAGTGTTAGGCTACTTTCTATCCCGGGAAAATATAAAGCGAATCCTACTACTACATAAAGCTGAAGTTTAAACGCAATAATCTCAGAAACTATTAAACCGACTTTGTTTTTTTTTCTAATAGAAAGCTACAATAATAAATGCTATAGGGTACTTTTATCTTGGGAAATCTTTTTCACGTGAACGAAGCCGCAGGCATAAGCTAGTTACAAATATAATATGAATTATGTTTATGATATCTCAAATTCTAACGATATGTATAATACAATACATAGACACAAGAAGAACTATAGTATTGTTGGTTTAGTATTGATAAAGAAGACTGATCCAGAAGAATAACGTATGCCAAGAGAATGAGCAGTCAATATAACTCTTAATATCTACAAATAGAAATTTATGAGAAATTTGAAATTCATTATACCAACCTTAAATATAAAAATCGTTCATGTAAGTAATTAAGAAATATAATATGCGTCGTTTAAGTCGTGGTTTACCAGTAAAACATATACTTTAATCAATTTATTAATTTATATAATTATGTGCAAAATATAAAGCCATATTTATAAGACATACGTTCCTAAGACAGGTTACTAAAGTGAGCTGGAAGGTACTTTAAAAAAAAAAGATCGAAAAGATTTATTTAAATAAATGATTTAATAAGATGTATAAATATCTATATTAAATAGTAATATCAATAAACATTTAAACCCCAAAGCCAATAGAAATGAGGGTAGTTTAAAATGTATCCCATCGGTTGCTTTTACGGACGTAGAAATGCGGGCGTCGTCGCTACTGGCATCTGAATTAGGCTACCGGAACTCATACAAAATGAATTTTTAATCATGTATGATCTTGGGGTATCTCTTATTCAACTCAAGCACAACGACGTCGACTACCGAGCTAACGTTTACGACTTCTATAGATTAAAGATTTATAGAATTGCTAAAGTATTAATGTTATATCATATTGGATGAATATGTATTATTGATTACTATTTTTTACTAAAAGTGACCGTTGTGAGTAAATATAACTGCTTTGTAAAACATTTTGAGGGTAAGGTATAGAATATAATAAATATCAGCCCTGTATTATACTGTCTCACTGGTAGGCACGGGTTTCCTCTACTACTGAGAGGGATAAGCCTTAGTCTACCAAGCTGGCCTAATGCGGATTGGTAGATTTCACACACCCTCAAAATTCCTATAGAGAATTTCTCAGGTATGCAGATTTCCTATGCAGGAAGGTAAGGTGAGTGATATTAATAAGACTAAACCATAAACACTAGAATGAATAATTAACAAACAATATTATCACTAAAAATCAATACTTGCTACAAGCTTTACCCTTGATACTGTTAAAATAGCTGATATCAAAGACAGCATAAACTAACCTCCGACAGATAGTCAATCAATACAATTACAACACTACAGCATCCATTATCAGTTACGTAACGGGAATGATCAGGGAGACAACGCGAGCAAAACCAGGATGAAAAGCTGTATCGATGTTACACATTAATATTCTTTAATGTGCGTGTATGACATCATGAAGAAGTTATTATGATGGTCGTTTGGGTATTGCAAAAGGGTGTGTTGTGCCAAACGAGCGCCAATGAAGGTTATCTAGGCATACTTTCCCTTCTAGGCAATAGACGTGTAGAGTAATCTTTCAACTACCTAATTTATACATTAATCATCAAATATTAAAACGTATTAGGACTATACAAGTTGAAATTTAAATTGAATAAATTAACGGCTTTCCGTGGCAAAACATTTCATTTTACCCGCATTATTTCGTTTACAACTTTCGGAATGCGAACCGAAAGTGGCACGCAAAAATAACTCCCCGTAAATAAAGGACAGATGACACAATTCAGACACGATAAAGGACAAGTTAGTGTTGCCCTTTGTCGATTCCATAACGTGTAGACAGGAGCCAAGATATGGCGCTTATTTTTGCGTGTGGTTAAACGTGACTCAAAAGTTTATAGTCATTTAGCAGATCGAAGTGGGATTTGTTTGTGATCGCATTGAAACATTGCGCGGGTAAAACGTTACGGCCAGCTGCCAAGGACTGGCAAATGGTGAGAAACAGAGCGGTACATACCAGTATTCGTCCGGTGGTAGTCTGACCGGATATAAGTTCGCCGGCCCAGTCTTTCGCTTCGGTCATGAACGTCCCCTCGAACTCTTGTTTGCCCTGTCGCGCGGCTTTCTGCTCCTTCTGCTTGGGGTCGTTGGGCGCCAGCTCCGGCTCCTTGTGGCAGCAGACGAACGCGCACGCGCGCCATAACAGCACCACGAGCAGTCCGGCGAGGAACGTGAATATCGACGACAGCAGGAAACACCACCATTTTCGGACACTGAGGCAGTCATCTTCAGGGTTCGGCGTAGTCGCCTCTTCCTCGGACGAAGCCATTCCCCGAGGGCGCGAGGCATCCAGTCAGGCGCGCCATGCACGTGCACCGATGCGCGCGCCCTCACGCCGTGCCCGCGCGCGACTGAGCGACCGCCGCCCGCCGGCCCGCCCCGGCCGCCCCGTCCGCCCGACCGCCCCGCGGTCGATGCCGCCCGATCGATCCGCGACGGCGCACTACCGCCCGCTCCTCGACTCCACGCTCCACATTCTCCTAAGATTACCTTCTCTATCCTTCTTGGCTGATGAAGCGCGCCTCAGGCCGCGGCCCGTCTGCCGACCATCGTCGCCGCCACGGCTTTTATGACTGCAGATGTTTCTCTCACGGTTTTTATCGATGCCATAACAGTGTTCGACCACACTCACCGTTGCAATGCGCCCGATGTTCGCCGTTACACTGTTTACCGGCTATGTTACGTCGAGTGAGTGAATTATCCGGGGAATGCGGAGGTTTTCGACAAAGGTCAATGTATTCAGCCCGTGTCCCGATAAGCGTAGCGCTACGCCGCCCTGTTACTGCGTCAGCGGACGCTACGAATCTCGTAGACGTCTACGGGCTGCGATTGGTCGAGCGAAATGCGAAAGCGACGATACGTTCGCGCCTCTCGCTATAATAACGTAGCTATTTGTCTTTTCTTTGTTACACACGGACTCGGTTTTATGTGAGTTGCCTCTAGTTAAAATAAATGAGCCAATTAAAACATAATGGACACTTTTATACGAAACTTTGGGCAAAGATAAATCACAAGTGACACTCATTGTTCTTATCAAGTGAAACTTTTACGAAGAACCTATCTCCAAATTCAATAAAAAGATGAAAATATTTTTTTATAGACAGATATTAATATAAATACGTCCGTATTGGTAAACGCTAAAAGCAAATAAATAATATGAAGTAGTGGCGGGATCGGTGTGTAGAGTAAATCGGGAAGGGTCGGACGGTCTCATATTCATTATTAAAATTCTAAGAACCGCTGCAGCCGAAGGCCGCCGTGAATTACTATTTATTCAGAAAAAGCTTTGCCCTTGAACACTACTTTATTTTCATTGACGTCCTTAATAGCTGTTTACTGTGTTAATAACAAAAATAACGTATTTATCGTTTTAAAATAAAACTTTATAGTTAAGTATACGTCTCTATTATCTATATATCTGAATGTTACTAAGATTTGAATACAATAGTAAAAGTACGATGACTAAAAATAACTACTAAGTACAGAATGATCGAAATCATTCGAGTTTCTAGCAAAGCATAACATTTGTCAACCATGAGAACATAGTACAGTTAGCCACAAAAATAGCTGAATAAATTAAATATTTCAAATCGGCTTTAAAATTTTGTGTCCGTACCATACAAGGTTTATAATAATTAACTAAATTAAATTTCACAGGGTAAATTTATTTTAGAAAAAATATTTCGATTGGAGTTAATGTGTAGAATTGTTTTGAAGTTTTAAATTTGTTCAGCTACAACAAATAAATAGTATAGTAGAAAGTAGCTGTATCTTCAAACAGGTAGATATACTTATGTGCAGTGATTATAACTAAGACTTACTAACCGTATGTGTCGAATACAATATTCATAAATATAAAAACGAAACAAAACTAGCAGTTTAGGGCGTAATCGCGGGCAAAGTTTGTGTCAAGTAAGACCTTTATTTGGAGAAGCCAGAAAATAGCAGTTAGCAATGCATACATACCTACTTGTAACTTGATCCCCACCCGCTTACCAGCCATCGATACCTTTTAAACTTGTGATATATGTTTTTGTAAGTATCGGCTTTCCTTTTGTAATTGATAACAATCACCATGAGCGAGTGTACAGTAATATTTTCTACGAATACCAGTATTTTTAGTAAGTATCGGCTTTACTTTTGAAAATATTCGCAATCACCTATAGCGAGTATACAGAAGGCAGAGTTATTGTCTGTTCTAAGTAAAGAATATCGAACGGCGATATTTTTGACTCCACGGTGACACTGACGCTAATGGAGGCCAATCGCTGTCACTTCTGATAAGTTAAATAAAACCTTTAGAGGTCGGGAACGATTTCTCAGACATAGTGGGTATTTCTAAGCGGTCTTGATCATTTTTTGATAAAAAAATTAAGAAGGATTTCCAATGTCATCATCTCTTGTGTTTTATCGAATCAAAACACATCATCAGCATTTGGATGTCCATTGCTGGACGTAGGCCTCCAAGCAGTTCCTATGACTCTTATGAGGTCGTGTGACATAGTTGGTATTTCTAAGCGGTTTTGATCATTTACTATTGAAGAAAATTGAAGGGTTTCCGACGTCATCAAAACCTGTTTTTATCGAAATAAAACACATCATCAGTATTTGAAAGTCCACTGCTGGACATAGGTATCCAGAAAATTTCCTAAGAGTTTTATCACGTCGTCTGTTTGCCTGTTTTTATTTATTTATTTAAGGACCTCGAACGAAGGATACACGACATAATAAAAACAATGGTGTAGCATTTTCACAATTAGCACTGTGACGTGCTAAAATAAAAATATAAACAACTAAAATACTAAACCTAAACTTACTTTAATTTTTTAAATATTTACTTTGGATATAAATCTTGCCAAGAATAATACACATTGTTAAGTTACATAATGAATTGGCAGATTTTGTTTGTTTGAGCCAAAATGCACTAATTTGTCGACGGCTCTCTGTTAAAACATGACCAAGTTGGCTTGAAATTCTTGAATAGTGCTTTACATTCGGAAGAAATGTGACGAAATGTTGGATTATTTTTTAATGAGACAAAGTAAAGGAAAACTGCCGGATGGAGCCATTGGAAGCTTGTCGGAAGTAACTTTTGCTGTATAAAGATGTAAAATCAACAGTAATTTTTTACAATTTGCGGACAGTGTTTTCGGATAGCCTTAGGGTTTTTCAGTATATTTCATTGGTCGTTACACGAATGAATGGATTAGGAGAATATTTTACAATAACGGAAATATTTTTGACACCCATGATGTCTGAGTATGCGGCCAAGGAAATCATCTTCAATCCCCACAGTTTCTAGAAGTTACTATTCTTAATTTGAAACAATAGCACATTTGACTATGTTTGATTTTGTGATTTTTTTAAGATGTAATAGCAATTAGTACAAAAAAGAAATTCTTGTGAAAACAGCATTAAAATTTGATAAGAAATGAGGCAGTAATTCATATTTCAAATATTGCTACGTGCAGGAGTGGGGATATCGCTCCATCCCTTTCTTTCGCACGCATCTTAATTCCCGCTGACGTCACATGCAAGTATTGCGTCCCTTTTTTGTTTTTTGACACTTTCCCCTACTACCTAATTTCAATGACTTATAACTTGTGGATTTTCACCAGGTTTCAATGATTGCTTGGTTTTCAGAATTTATATGACGTAAGTATTTTATAAAAGTTATAAATAATAAAAATAAGTTAAATACCCTATTGGTTACTAAAAATATTCTGGCGTTCCCCCCTCCTCCCATCCTATAATAGTTCCTTATCCTTCTCCAACGCATTCTTCCTAACTTTCCTCCAGGGCCATACAGTCGTTAAGCCGGGGCATTCCAGTATACTATTCGCAGGTTTCTCCTTGTGTTAATTGCGGGATACAATACCCAAAAAAAAGGGGTCAGGAAGCTTATTATAAAGTAAAATACGTTTTTTTTTTCAGTCATTTTTATTGTTTTCCTCAACTTATGTTACTAGGCTTATGACTAATGACAAGAAAATAAAAAATGCAGGGAAACCATTTAATGCTTACAATTTTTATCACTTTTATAATCACTCATTCTTGTTATAAAAATTATGCATTGTACCTACTTAGGTTAATAAAACAATCAATAATTTTCATTTCTACAACTCAGTCTCAAAACAACCTAATATAATATTTTTTTATTTATTTATTTATTTACTACTAATTGCTTTATAAAAGTTAGCATTTCTAAAAATTGCGCCTATTATTTTGTTTTTATTTCAATAAACATATCAACAAGATTGGTATTATACAGTAAATCTTCATGAATGGAGAAAGTAACAATCAATATGACACAAGACTAATAAAATGTTATAAACAATTAGCTTTTGCCTGAAGCTTTGTCCGCGTGAAAAAGTTTTTCCTGGATGAATATTTTCCCGAGATAAATGTAGCCTAAAGCCTCATATATGTATATGTAGCCTCAGAAGTAATGTTGTTGTACTTGTTTTGTGATTATTGTTTTTGGGTGTAAATTGTAGTATAGATTTTTGTTACACGGAAGCCGCTTTGGACAGTTCTGCCTACATCTACATTGGTAACTACTCTATGTATTGTTTTTAGTGTAAAGCCCATTGAAGCAATTTAAATTACATGATACAAAGAACTTTCACATGTATTTGAGCTGACTATTTCTGTAGTATGTTTATTATAGAAGTGTTAAGGTAGTTCAGCGTTTGATGCTCTGGAATTTAAAATTAGAGTGGTGTTGCTACATACTATTGTTTATTTGGAGCCATTTCTTAAAAATAGTATATTTAAGGACCCTGATTTTCTAATTATATCACTCTATATATGCACTTCAAGTTTATAACCATCAGTAAATTTAAAAGAATTCTGTATGAAATAATATAATTAGAATTATTCTTATACAAAGTAATAACTATGTACTTACAACAAATTTCATAACAAGTTATAATAAAAAAAAGAAATAGATAAATAAAAATTACATATTTACAAGTCTGCCTTCGGTTCTGGGACTACATCATTAATCCATTGTAAATATTGTGGGTTGCCATTCTGTATCGGTAAAGATATAACTTCGCACACTTCATACGGATGGTGGGCCTTTACATACTCCGTTAGCTTGTTCACTTGTGATGTGCGTGTCTTTATCATCAGCAAGGCCTGGAATTGTGAACATATATTAATTGGCATAAATATTATATATGTTTAGTTTTCAACAGTTGTCTTGATTTTATTAAACATAAAGATAGGTAACAATACTCTATACATAACAAAGAAATATTGAATAGTTAGGTATGTCACAGTAGCAAGGACCCATTTATATGGAAACAGAAGCTAAATTCCAAAAGGCAAGCTGGCAGAATCAGTCACTTTATCAGTTATTGTTTAATCAATTATCTCGATTCCTGCCGGCTACTCTTTCTTAGTTTATGTAAAAACTAATTATTTGCATGATGCATATTATTAGTACCTGTAAGTTATGTCAGTTTCCTTTCAGAAAATTTCACCCTTCCGCACTGGTAGGTAATATTTTTTTGTCTATTATTCAACAAACATTATATTTTATGCCAGTGTGTCTAGACAGTTAGACATTGCTCAGTTCTGACTACATAGTATTATAAAAGTTTAAGGTCTTTTTCAAAGGCAATAAGATCTTTAACAGATCCAATTAAATATTTGTAGCAATGTATCTAATTTATCCATATCCTGTAAACTGCAATAATATTTTAAGCCTGTTCAGGATGAATACCTATTTTCGGATTTTGTTACTGTTTTTTCTTTTTTTAAGTTGTATATCAAGTATATATTTCATAAGTATATTACCTCACTGTCTTCGTTAATCTCATTCTTCCACTCGTAAATGGAAGTGACTTGCGGTATGATGTTGACACAAGCGGCGAGTTTGTTCTTCACAAGTCCTGTGCCAATTGTCTTACCCACCTCTGTGTTGGGGACTGTCACATAGGCCACTGAAAACTTATCTGGAATGGAAAAATGTTCCTTAAAATATATTGTTATAAGTTCTATAATGCAAGGCTTTACACATATTTTTGAATGCCAAATGTTTGTAAACACTGTCAGCAAGTCATGTTTATAAACAGTTGTACTTTTTAAACTTTTGAGATATTTTTGAGTCATTAATAACAATATTGTTAGATGTAATCTAGGTAGTACGGATATGTTATTTTAAAATTCAATTTCAATGTTACGCCGGTCTTTGATATAAAAAATGTCAAGTTAACATTTGAATTACTTATTTTCGGTCAAAAGTTATTTGCACACTAGTATAACTACGTAGGCAAATGTATACGATTACACAATATGATTATAAAACATTATTCTAGAAAAAAAAAACAGACTATTCCGTAATTCTGTTTTCCGGATCATTCTTATTGGTAAACACGAAAACAACAATAATTACCAGGAATTACCGCTCCAGACATGTTGGCGTAGTTCACAGCGAAACTAGATCTCAAAAATGAAAGACACAATGTAAACAATGCTTGTCTATTGAAATGCGTGAGCATTTTCCGCAAACGGCAAAAGTAATTTGAGATTATTTTGATTTTTGGTTCTTCCAGAAAAAAATATTTTGACAAATGACAGTGTCACTCGAGACTTGACAGATGATAACTGTTTAGTGATGTGCGCAGTGCGATTTTGAAACATAGTAAATGTTACTATTATTCGGTTACATTGAAGACTCAGGATATATTGTAATAGTCCTTTGGAACAGTATTTCCGATGGTGAAATGGATGAGCTCCTGAGTTTCATTTTCAATTTAGTAGTAAGAGTTGTTTTATTTATAAAATATTGTTGTAGTTCCAATGAATATAAATAGGCCGTGCTGATTACTAATCTAGCTCATACAAAGTTTCTGGTTGTAATCCATACTGCTTACTGTATAAAATTTATCCCTGTATATACTATAATTTTCTTATAGGCTCACTAGGGTCTAAGCCTGTTTCGCAGTGGTCATGAAGAAATATTTGATTTTTCATTTGTAAATTGTATCAACCTACAATGATCGAATACGGTCTGAGTAATTTTAATATTTAGCAGTCGAGACGCTTGGTGTCTTCTTAACGTGAGCTAAGGGCAAGGGAGCGGTTTGCGTAAAATTATTCATCCGACCTTAGTAGCTTAGTTAGGAGATGCCGCCTCTTTGGACGTAATTGGTACTGGCCATTATGCTCTGATTGTTTGAAACGGGTTCTCTTTGGAAACGGGCTTACGAATGTTATTATTACTTAAAAAAAAATTACGCCACTAATATTTCCATATTCCTATTATCCATATTATATCTAATTCTGTCTTCACTCCTCCCTCGCTGATCCTCGCACCTCATCCTACCGCATCGCCCGTGAAAGGCAACCGGAGCATCGCCTAGCATTCCGGACCTCCTCTTCGGTGTGCGTGTCGTGACTTTGATTGCAAGATCGGTGAGTAAATTTGCGCAGTATTACCTAGTAGCCCTTGCTCTCCTCCCTTGAGGGGCATGGTAGGTAGTGGCTACTCGGCTTTGTTTTTCCTTGGTCCTCCACCTTTCTTTTATATTTTCTCGTTGGTTGGGCTATTTACACACCCAACCATTTACTATTAAGTAGCTTAATTCGCTAAAATAAAAAAATACCAGTTTTTTATTGGCATGCGTTCTTTATTGAAATGGGTGTAGTATGAAGTAAAATCCGTCTATGGGCCAATCGGCCTCGGATTCTTCGGGTTCCTTACATAATAATATAATATACCTAATAATAATAATATCAGCCCTGTATTATATACTTACCCACTGCTGAGCATGGGCTCCTCTACTACTGAGAAGGATTAGGCCTTAGTCCACCACGCTGGCCTAGTGCGGATTGGTAGACTTCACATACCTTCGAAATTCCTATAGAGAACTTCCCAGATGTGCAGTTTTCCTCACGATGTTTTCCTTCACCGTTAAAGCGAACGATAAATTCACAAAGAATACACACATGATTTTTTAGAAAAGTCAGAGGTGTGCGCCCTTGGGATTTGAACCTGCGGACATTCGTCTTGGCAGTCCGTTCCACACCCAACTAGGCTATCGCCGCTTTTAACCTTACATGTAGGTTTTTTTTTTCCAAATGAATCATATAAGTTTTTATTTCTAAGTCAAGAAGGGAGTCAAGTGTTTCTCAAAGGGGGGGGGGTCGAGGTTCCGCTATTTGATACGTAGTTCGTCCCCGCCCCCACATGTAGGTATATACCATGGCTGTGGAGAAATCGGGTGCCGACTCAGAATATTTTTTATAATCTAAGGGGTGGCTATCTAAGAAAATATATCAGGATAGCAATACAACCATAATTTTTTACTAGATTTACGTAGAAGGTAGCCCCCAAACGTCAGCTAAAATTTAAAAATGGTCCGCGGTTGTTCCGTTTGAATTTATAGTGTTTGTGATAGTGAACCCTAGGCGCTATATGAGGGCAAAAAAGTCTTCTGTCCGAGGGATCGTGGGCAGAAGTACAGGCAGCGCGCGCACGCACCCATCCCATTATCGGGTCACAACCCCTTTATATTTCCCCTTCTTTTGTGTCCAGAGCTCAACTTAGCTCTGTCTATTAAAATAAATATCGTATGTTGATCTGTTGATTTATTGTTACTATGATAAAAAAATATTAAAAGACAAATAAACAAGTAATAAAATATTTATTGTAATCAAATACATTTATTTACAGGCAAGCATGTTCTGACTGAGTTGGAACGTTAGTTTTAAATGTAGCTATAAATAAAATACATGTTTCCATTTTAATATTGAGCAACAAAGTGGATCCTTTAAATCCGATCATAAAATAATTAAATTTTGGTGTCGCTATTTGATAGCCTCTTAATTTTAAATCTACTTAAAAAAATTACGTTATTAATCCATCTTATTTTTTATATTATTTATAATATTGCGGAAGGGCTGCTTACAATAAAATTAAGTATAATATTAAATTCTTTGCACATGAATAATGCTTGTTGACCCATCAGATTGGTTAGTGAATTTTGACAGCTGATGATATTTTAATCTGCTGGTAAAAATACTTTCACTAGTGTCGAAATTTTGAGTCAAAAATTTAAACCGAAGTAGTGTGTTTGTACGGTACACACTTAATTATGAGATAAGCCTCACTTAATTCACGTTATATTTAACAGTAAAAGTGTTTTTATGCTTGATTTCACCGGTAAAGGTGTTATATATATATATATGTTATATTATAATAGTTGATGTTTGCCAATTACTAGGTGTGATGTAGCTAGGTAACCAAGAGCCCGGGTGCAAAAAGCAAGTGTGTGTAACACGATAATATGTGGCCTTGACTGACACTAAAATCTAGGCAGTCAAGGTCTTTAATTTCACACTTTTGGTAATTTAGCAATAAAAGAGGTCCAACAGATTAAGCTAACAAAGGGGGGCCCTATTATGCACTACATGTGCCCTACGTTAGCTACCCTCTTGATTGCTGGTAGGTTCCACTGTGTAGCTAAGGCCATTGAAACAAACAGCCAAGATCCAGACGAATAAAAAGTACGTGAAACATATTTAATTAATTATCTGTATCTGGTAAATATCGGTTTCCTTAACAACAGACTAGGACTTTAATTTAAACTATAAGATTAGCATACGTGATTTTGTTCGTGCGACAAGGTCGAATAGTTTAAATTAATTGCGAATTGTAATATGTACTTATTTCTGGCCTTCAAACTATGGCGGCAATAAATACAGTTTTTAATGTTAGTTCAAATGTAATGTATTACTTATGTCAGGTATTTGGCACAACTAAATAATTGTGATTATAATAAAATGGAAATTACTTGTTACCTACAATAAGTTACTGAACTTAACAAGAAGTCTCTATAAACTATGTGACAGCGTTCGATTTAAAAAAAAAACACATTCAATTATCACTGCGGTAGTACCAAATCAGGGAAGCACAGTAATATTCTAATTACAAAGATGATTAAGTAGGTACTTGACTACTTCAGTAACCGCAATAATATATGCTTATAAAACATCTATCTATAAATACTCATTGCCACATCAGTCATAAATTCGTCCGTAAAAACATTGTCCAAACGTAAACACAGTTCATATGATTGTCAATTTGGCCACGCATGAGCAACAGCTGGGCACTTTAAGGGGCATGTCGGTCATCTGACCCTTGGGATCCAACGCCAACATGGTCCGGCGAACGTATTTCTGGATGCACCTCGCCTCATATCCCTGTTGGAAGCTCGCGAACTCCGCGCATGGTAATTGCTGACGGCTGGAAAAAAAAATCTAGTTTTACTAGTTTAATGGTGGTCCCCTGATGGTGAGCGACTACCGTCGACACATACTAACAACAGCATTTAAAATTACAAATCATTGCTGGATACTGTACTGCTTAAGCCGCCCTGGTGTAAGATAATAAGTCTCTTAATGCTCAGTAATTAAAGTGCATAATATAATTTCTTCAAATCGGAACACAACCACGCATGCAAGCTCCTGCTTGATGGCAGAAATACCTAAAGATCATGTACTAAATCTCTGTGAAGTTTATAAATAAATCAGTTTTGTCACATTTTATCTTCATTCTGGCGCCGTGGGCTAACGTCCTACGGTACAGAGCCCTCTCCGTTGAAGGACAAGTAATATTACCTACTCACAATGGAATAAAAACTCGTGTACGACAGACAATGATCTCCAATTAGATACAAATTAATGACGTCAAATGACGGGAGGGATTTCCGACATTCGTCATTAACGTTGTAAAGACATGATGGTAAGAAATAATAATGATATTTTGGGGGCTCGAACTATATTTAGGAGTACGTCTCTCGCCACGCAGCAGTGTACAACAATAGTTATGTTTCAGTTTGAAGGTCATTAATGCTTTATAATTCTTTAATTACTTAAACATATGATATGACGTTCGATATGGTTTATTGTCTCAAAGATTGGAATACACAAGGCTAGAGGAGATTAATATAAAGCAACTAGCTGGTCGTAAAATCTAACCGAAATTAATGCAAGTGTTTAAGAGTTTTTGATATCCCGGAGAACGAGCACGTGTTAATGTTACTGAGTACTTTGAAACTTTTGCATGTTAATATTCTTGGTGATATCATTGAATAGATAATTATACTACGTAGTGATATTGCCGTCACGCGAGCGATTTGTACGTCTCTACCTAAGGGCTCTATTATCAATAGAATTAACACAATAAACTTACTCGCAAATTTCAACTTTATAACCCTGTACTGGGTTTTCTTTTGAATTCACAACGAAGAACCAATTTCCATCTTTGTCTGGCGCTGCCTTGGGGTAAAAAATCTGCAACAAAGAGGATAAGTTCAAACGTTGATAAATAATTGAACGTCAAATAAAGTTATTGATATAAAAGAGAGAAAATAAGCATTTGGGTCACCTGATGGTAATACCATTTACTGACCATACCGTTCAATACTAGAGGGAATATTAATATGTCCTCAACCACACTGGACAGAAAAATTTTACCTTAAGGATTCAAAAGAAGTTCCGAATGTCGAATTCTAAGTGTTCATCGATCTAAATTCGATTCGAAGTTGACATTATTAAGTATTAACTCTTCCATATAGGTATTGTAAACAGGAAGTTATAAATATAAAGTATGAAAGAGAAGAGTTAGTTATCTGGTTAATAATCTTGCTAGATGTATGTGGAAAAATGAAACAAAAAACAGTTTTGTGTATTTACCTTTTCTCTAAAGCTACATAGTTCCATGTTGTCCTCCTGCGGACCCAACCTCTGGGCGATATCTGGAGTGTCTGATACGTCCAGTTCGTCTATTTGTAATACTTTTCCTTTGTCTCCAAGCTGAAATTAAAACAGAAATGTTTTGGATTTATTCAAATTATCGTATTTTGAAACGTTTAGGATTATTAATTAAACTATTGATGTTCTGATTCGAACTTAACAATGATCGCTAAAGATAAGAATTCGATAAGATACAAAGAAGTTTAAAATAATTAAAATATTGTTCGATTCAAATGAAAGCTTACTTGAATTTTAATCATATCTACCTTAATAAGACATCATTTGAACATCAATTATATCACTTTCTAAAGACAAGTAGTTTTTAATAAATTGAAACTTACTCGAGATATAATATTAGCTACGTGTTCTTCTGGGTAATTCGGTATACTGTCGCATATGCCGATTTTCTTGCATTCCTCTGGAACTTCGGGTACGTACGATCTTTCTGAAGTCGGACCGGGGAACACTACCCTATCATTCGACGAATCAATTTGACCTGTAAATTAACAAATAATATTCTTATCTTACTAATATAAATGTAAAAGTTTGTGATGATGTTTAGAGTGTTTGGATGTTTCTTAGTAGTAGATATCTAAACGCCGAAATCGTTAAGACATTTTATTTATTTGTACATTAAGTAGGTATTATTTCCTTTAATGAACTTGCAACACCTACACTGCCAAATATCTATTTCGAATGCCAAATACATCAACTAAGTAAAAGTACTCTGTAACTGGTTTATAAAGATGGTCAACTTTTAATAATTGTATTTGCTTTCATCAATAAACACTGGACCGGTAATTATGCACATCATTGCAAATTACCAGCGCCTCTCTCTGGCCTGATTACGTCAATTGAAATTTAACACGAATGGGAAAGTACTGCTAATTGAAGCGATCCAGGTGAAATTTGAATCAACTGCAGTTGGACTGTGGTCGATGAATATTCAGAATGTTAAAATATTCGTCTTAAAATCCTGTTTACCTTTGACTTAGGTTGTTTCACTTCAATAGTCTTTAGGTTTGAAAAGTTTGTTTTTATTGATAAAGACTTTGATAGTTTCTTTATTGAAAGCATTTACTATGAGCGGTTATTTATAAGTCAAACTTAGCAACGGGAAATTTGGCAGTTTACATTGATTTTTGAGATAATGATATTACCCAAGTCGATCTTGTTTTCATTCTATAAACAAAAATAGTTACGGAGCCGCACTGTCGTTTACTAAACTCTGTTTATATAAAATCTTTTAAACTACGCAATCGAGTCTGCGCATGTATTCGTAAAAGCAGGAAGTCAAAGTGACGTCAGAGTTTAAACACAGGACATTAAGGTAGACGATGCAGTCGGCATTAATGTATAATGTTATCGGCCGACCTTGGTATTCTTTAGTACTGGTTTATGAATTATGGAATAACATTTTATTTTGGTATATAAATTATTACAACTTTAAAAACAAAACTAGGTTTTCATCAACATTAAATTAATGTAATTGAAGACTTTCACACTGGCAGTATAAATTATGTATGTAATTAAAAAAAACAAATGTTCGATGACTGCTGCTGTGAGTTCTTTTTTAAATGGCTTTATGTCCATTGTGAATGTGAACAAAATTTGTGATAGTTTTGAGATCAGTAGACTAGCATGAGTCAGTGTAAATAAGGCGGAAAATGAGTGACACAGGTTTGCTATCGATATAAATCACTTTCGTTTTCGTAATGGCGTTTTTATAAACGTTTATCGCCTTTATCCTTAACGTTGTGCAATTAATTATTGCACAAACTGGTCATTGCTCTTTGGGAAACACGTGGGATAATGTTGATAAAAACGAAATCATGGTAATACCAGGCGAATTGCTCAATAATTTTATGCGCTAATAGTTTCATACTTTGATATATAATTTATAATATTGTACTGATTATAATTGTTTGCGGCTTCGCACGCAAAAGCGTTTTTTACGAAGTAAAAGTGAAGAAATGTTATTTAGAAAAACAAGCTTACTTTAAGTATAAACCTTATAAGTATTTGTAAGATTATAAAGGTTTAGTAGCATTTGCAGAGGTTATGCCAATTCGGTACAAGCGTTGCAATATGGAAGTATGTTAGTTTTTTAAATAATGAGTTAGCTTTACTAACCAATGTTTATTAGCTTTTGTTTCATCTTGTTTCATTATAATTAAATTTTATCACCATAAATAACTTTAATTCAAAGAAGCGAATTAAAAATAGCAAAATATGTTACGCGGTAACCTTGCCAAATTATAAATAATTATATTCGCGTTTAATTGTTCTGATTGTAATGCTCATTAATAATTATGAAATTATCTCTTCTGAGATAAAGTATATATTTTCTGATAAAGGAATTTTGTTTATAGGCCCTATAGATAACAGGTTAAGCACACAAAACACAAATCCAAAACATATATTCACGCATCATGCAAAAATTTGTTCCCATGCGAGGATTGAACTTGCGGCTTTTTGATTCACAATTAATTGTTTAAGGTCTAAAATGATTTGCTGGTGACCTCACCTCTCGTGGGTCGACACTTATTGACGGCATTGTACTCACCAATAGTTTCAGGGTAGTCAATTTCGCGTGCTATTGAAAGAAAAAAAAGATTTTAGGCCATATATACATTAGATGCAACGCGTGCGTTCCTAGAATGGTTTTGAGTGCGCTCTAAATGTTTTTAGATTTTATATATTAGGAAATAGAATGAAGCAAAAGAAGAAAGAAGGAACCGTTAAGATTGCGACCAAGCATCATAAATTATTAGTTATTATAAATGTTTCAAGATCCATGCAAACCGCGATTCAATATTATCTCTGCGCGTTTTTCAGGCGCACAAATTTTCTTTGTAAAATGAGTTTTTGGTTGAATCATATTTACTGTGCCCTTTAAATGCTTCCGAAGCGATTTAACAAAGCGTATAAGTACACCGTCTGCATAGATTCTTATGCTGGCACTATACTTGGCGTATTTGAGCGAATATTTGCTTTATTTGAATGATGTAACGTCAGCTCTGTTTAGAAAAATACAAAGTCGATATTGCTTTGCCCAATAGCCGCAAATGTTTTGACCAATACGCCAATATTTTGCCAGCATCATGATGAATTTCAGTGTGAATTTGTCACTTACTTCTCCTATTAGTAATACAGGGTTTCGGAGGGTTATTCAATATCTTATATGAACCATTCTCGGCACGTTGTCTCGGTTCTTCTAGTCTCGAACTGTGTCTTCTTCTCTCTTCTGCTTGTATCCTCTGGGTCTCGCTGTAGACCGGGAGAGACCTCTCGTTTGTTCTTAAATGTTCGTATTGTGCTGACCGTCCTGCTATCCGTCTGTCAGGTTGTTCGTATACTTGACTATCGTACGACGGATATTGTGATGCGAAACTGAAGCAGTCTTTGCATTTGTATGCTGATGTTGACATCTGGAATTAACGAAACGTCGGTTAAATATATTAATGCGTTATAAAGTTGTGTAAATTACTGGTATGTTTGTGTAATCCAAGGTCGGATGTACGAAGGTTGGTTTGTCTTCCATGTAAAAATATTGGTGCGTTCATTATTGTCTCTATCATCACTACATAGTATAAAACAAAGTGGCTTTCTCTGTCCCTATGTCCCTTTGTATGCTTTAATCTTTAAAACTACGCAACGGATTTTCATGCGGTTTTTTTTTAATAGATAGAGTGATTCAAGAGGAAGGTTTATATGTATAATAACATCCATTAAATAGTGAAGAAATACTGTTATTTTGTTATGTTATACCCGTGCGAAGCCAGAGCGGGCCGCTATGTTTTTATATACAACGTTCACAGTTTTTCTGTAGTGTATTTAGTATCAGCATTGCACCCGTACGAAGCCGGGGCGGGTCGCTAGTAATGATATATGGAATTGAGGTTTAATTACTGATGTTAACATTATTTATATATTGTAACGGACTCTTCTTTGGATATGCATTTATTTCTCATTAAACTATCCATTGTAAAAAAATGTGACACATATAAGGCATTTGAAAATCATCATCATCAGCCGTAGGATGTCTGCTATTAAACATTGGGTCTCATCCAAAGACTTCCAGATCGAACTATTGGAAGCGACCCGCATCCAGTGATCTCCTGCGACTTTTATGAGGTCATCTGTCCACCTCGTAGGTCGACGTCCGACGTCTTTGTATTTGAATAATATTTTATAAAGCGATTTTTGTCATTGGACGAACGTTCTACAAATCTATTAGTCTTATCTGTTATATATGAATCAGAATTATGAGGTTGTTTTAATGGCTACCATTAATTATACTTTATCATCTGTAGCGTGATTAGCACGTAGCTAGATAAAAGGAAAAATAATAATACAATTTAATAGAATGAAAACTTTATTTGTTAGTTTCATAGTAAAAATATCAATTATTTTTATAGGACTTTAACATTATTCTTAATGTAGGTTTAATACTTAATGAGATAAACAACTAGAGACTTGAGTAAGTCCTAGTATGCATAATCCAATAGAGAAAGGTTTTAGGTATAGATGCTATATTTTAACTTGACTATTTATTATTGAACTTTTGGAAGGAAGAGACCATGGGGTGTGTAGAGGATAAAAGGTGTGGCGATGGTTACTAATGAACAAAAACAAAAACTGTATGGTAAATAATATAAAATTATTGTCATAACATTTAATGATAATTATAATTTAATTTAATGTATATTGTGTTATCAACAAATTTTAATGAGATCATTAAGTCTTATCTAATAGATTTTAGATCTAAACTATTAAAAATTTATTTGAGGAACTATCGTATTTTTAACCAAACAAAAGTATTTTATAACTTGTTTATTTTTTGTATTAGTTAGACTAAATTATGTACGTGCTGATAGCTTTATGAGAAGAAAAAAATACTGAAACGTTTAACCAATAGTTATTTAAATTATGGTTAGCGATAAAGTTTCCGTGACGAATATAAATTTTAGCGACCCGAGACGAGAAGTCACAACCCACAATCAAAATTAATCCTTATTTCTTTTAAAAAACTCTACGTCGACGACTTTTTTTCCGGTGTTAAGACATATTTTATATGCGCCCGGATAGCGACCACCGTACGCAAGGTGTTAAAACTCGCCATAATGGCCCAAGTAAGCGTGTCGCGTTCCGGGATCAGCCTGTGTATATCCAGTTCCAATAGGTCATAATTGTATCAACTGTTGAGGGGTAATCATCTCTCGTCAGTCGACATTATATTAGACCCACTCCGCTTACCATCAGGTGCAGTAAGGTCACTGTGCTGGGCGTGTAGAAAAAATATAACTTTTTATTAAAAGACTTCTTCATATTACGACCTTTTGCATTAGGTACAGGCTTTAACATTATTCGTTTTCCTTTCATTAAAATTTGCTGTAGCCATTTTTATATGCTGCGTGCGTAAATATTCTACATATTATACATCTTAATGACATTTTTATGATAAACTCTTGTAATGGGTAGGTCAATAACTCTCTTAATTATTCAGAAGTTGACGCAAACAATGTTATGGAAACTTCGAAGAAACAAACCTTTAGATTACCGTTTATTGGAAATATACGTGGATAAATTACTAGTTAATTCTTTTAAATGTGCCCTGCAGACACTGTTTCGTGGAATACAGGTACATATTCAAGTGATATAAAATTGTGTTAATAAAGCGTTGTGTCTTATTTCAAGTTAATATAATATTTTGAAGGACAGGATAACTATAATCATGTACTTGGAGAATATGCTATAGTGTACGATAAACTTTAAAGCTATCGAACGAATTTAGATTAAATTGGGTATGGGACTTGGGAAGGACATAGGCTACATTTTGATCACAGGAAAAATATGACGGGCCTATTATTCAGGAAAAACACTTTCATATGAGCAAAACCGCGAGCAAAAAAACACTAATAAAACAAAATCCCTTCAACTTATATCCAAACATTCAGTTTTAATCTCGGTTGGGTGATATTATGGCCTCTCGTTTACGGCTGCATTGTCGGCACAGTACAATAAATTCGCTTTATGCAAATAAAGAAACATATCACGTAATTTGCTATTGCCTTAGATTTATGATTAAATTATACAACAGTTTAGTTACATTATGGAGGAATGTAGATTATCATTGTGAAGTTTATGCGTTCTTGGTGATGTTGACCTGTCTGTTTACTTTGATACAGATTGGTTGAAATGGTATCGTGATAAGGTATTTAGAAAGTTCAATTTACAAAGCAAAGATGAGCCGCAGGAGAATGTTATGTTTTTGTAAGCTTAACTTTTTAAGTCAACTTATTAGGGTATCATGTGAAATATTATTATTATTTTAAATAATTATATTTTAAAACTTTTAAAGCATGAGGCATTCCAGGAAAATGCTTTTGTCCTGGCAAATGTTCGTGGAACCGGATTTTGTTTTTGATTACTGTAATAATTTGCCTTTGTGATGAAGTTTTCCTGCTCATAGAAGTATTGGGAACACAATAAAACGTAAAATTCTTTCCAATTTCCCGGGATTTAACCTATTGTTACGAGAATGGGTGGTTCAATACAGTAATTGCAACATATTTTATTTGCCATATATGTATGAGAATTGGATTGTTTTGAGATAGGTACACATTGGTTTGAGTTTAATAGGTATTGATTTACGTAACTAAATAAATTGTTAAGTATTATTCACGTTTCGTGTCAAACATTTATCGTATATGACGCTTATAGGATTCACGAGTAGAGAAACGGTTATAAATATTATTTATTTTATTGACTACTCTGAATGTGATGGTAGGTGCAGTGTAGTTCAAATAATTTGACTAATAAGAATAGTAGATAATTCTTAATTGCCGCTAGATTTAATCTTTTTTATTCACGATCGAAGAACGGAGGGTGTTATAAGCTGAAGGTGTGCATCTATGTGTGTGTATCAGTGGCGAAGAGTGAAATTTTCCGAAAGAGAATCCGATGCAACATATAGGTACTAATATGCAAGAATAGGGTCCACAAATTGTTTTAATAACAGTTAGATTTTATATAATGTCTATTTCTGCCGAGAAGCGTCAGTGCGTAGTCACTGTTATGTTCCGGTTTGAAGGACATTGTAGCCAGTGTAACTTAACATCTCATGTCCCAGGACGGCGAGCGCAGTGGAATATCAAACAATAATTGAATTTTGTAAATCGTTGAATACCAAAATTCGAGGTGTTGGATGGTGTTTCTACTGTTTATGGGCGGTCGTATCGCTTACCATCAAACAAACGGCAGCCTCGTCTCGTTATTCAAAGCAATAAAAAAACAAAACAAATTTTGAAGGGGAAGAAGGCACGAATCGAGTCACATGTACCTTTCGCCATTGCTGTGTCTCCTAAATGTATATATACGGCTCCCAAACAAATGGACCAATTTGATGTGTTTTTTAGTTTGTTTCAGCTATAATTTACGAAGATCTATTCAGGATTTTGAAGATCATCAGCACTTTTCCTACTTTCACAATATCAGATTTGAATTTGGTGTATTTCACTTCAGCAGTGTTTTCTTGAATGTAGCTATATTGACTAATTCGTGGGAGGGAGCGATGTTGGTGAGTATTGCACCATGTTGGTAGTCGGGTGTCTTGCAACTTGACACTTTCCTCTTTCCTCACCGCTCCTTCATACAAGAAGGCAACTAGGAAAATTCTAAAATTAATAAGTTGCGAGGAAAGCAACGTGAGGAAACCTGCATATTTGAGAAGTTCTCTATAGGAATTTCGAAGGTATGTGAAGTCTACCAATCCGTAGTAGGCCAGCGTGGTGGACTAATAAGGCCTAATCTCTCTCAGTAGTAGAGGAGGCCCGTGCTCAGCAGTGGGTAAGTATATAATACAGGCCTGATAATAATAATAAGTAGCGAAAGTCATCGTTTATAGATATAATATGCGCCGTTCTATTGAAGTCATGTTAGCACCGTAGAACGTGTTACAACTATTGTGAAATCACAATAGTTTTAAAATGTTCTACAATATTCAGCTGATAACAAAACCCATCCGAAACAATTAGCAACAATGTTTAATAAAAAACGACAAAAATATTACGTTATAGAAATATAAAAGCAAAAAATAAGATGTAATTAAGAAACCATTAAATGAGCCGCTTAAGACTACGTACTGCGTGAAACAAGCAAATAAGTGGGTAAGCAAGGTTATATCAGTTAGGGTTGTCACTCGTGTCCATATTCGCGCTTACGTACTTTCACCTGGCGAGAATGGATGGCAAAAATTATAGAAAACTTAATGATGGAAACTATTTGTCACGACTGATTTGTTTAGACATTTAGGGTGTCAATATGCCTGTAGCTACGTTGTTGGTTGAAATATTGACTAATTTACCTTTATCTTCTTATTTTAGTCTTAGGGAGGTCCCGATAAACGTTTAGGGAATAACTGGTGCTTAGTTGATTACAAGCGAAAAAAAATTAAAGGCTTTACTCTGTCCGGGGGGAATTGTCATTTTTCAACAGATACGAGGCAGAAGACCGAAAAGTGTTATGCTTCTACTGATCTGTTTTTGAACTGTTTAACCAAATTTACGGTTTAACCAAATTCATATTTCAACTGAGCCTGCATTAGACATGTCGGAACATCTCAAATTAACCTCTTTTTCGTTTATCTTGTGGTTGTGCATCTACAATTGTAGTAAAAATTTTATAAAATAATACATGTTAAATAATAAAAGGTGGCAACCCTAGCTTACACATGTAATTTAAATATCATTAGATAGACGCGCCTGAAATTAGTTCGACGCTTGGGAATACCCTATTTATGACGCTCTGGGTGTTAGGATTAAGCATATTTAGAGACTATTTAAAATAATAAACCTTTATTTAGCAGGTACTTGATTTGGTAGTCTGAAAAACGATCACCATCGGTCGTGTCATGTCTTAATTGCTTTGTTAGATTGCTATGCGTAAGGATAGGCTGTATTATTCCAAGAAATCGCGACTCGCAAATTTGACATTAAAAATCAAATTAGCACTAAGGCTTAGGAATCTATGTAAATGTCCTTATTGACTTGATATTGCTATTTACGGCTAAATTGAAGAAAAATAATACATAGTTTGTAATAATTCCACATTTCAAGAAAAATATAAACGCGTTTCTGCGGTATCTAAACGTGATATTATTAGGGGTGTTAGAACATAAAAATAAATATACAGGTTCATTTGCGTTAATAAATGAAAGCATTCGTCTTTACTTCTGCTAACATTGTGTCCAGCATAATCCAGGAATAACTTATTGATTTTTTGATCATGTTGTAGTTTATTTTTTGAGCATGTGTAAATATTGTGTTTGCGGGAGTATATTTTCGATTGAAAATGTAATCTTAATTCTGCAAGGAATTATTTTAGAGTCGTCTATCGTATAAGTTGCACTAGACAGTGTTAAATTAAAACTACTTTTTATTAATATTTATTGTGTTCGAAATTTACACTTTTTTATTTTACATTTATAGTTTGAGTAACATATTGTAAAGTGTTATTTCCAAGAAGATAACACTACAAAAAATCACTCGAACTGTGAATGTAAAATTGTGGTTTCATTTAACTCAATATCAAAATGACCTTGTATAATTTTTTTTCATTAAGAATGTCTTTAAGTTGAAGAATACTTGTTTGTTGATAATCGTTGGTTAATATCTATAGTTAACAAAGTATCGAGGTTTATATGTTAATTTATCTTTTTATGGTCTACGTTAATAAATGATGTCATTTAATAATTAATATGAGCGGCTTAATATCAGTTCCGAGAACTGAAATGCTTTAAGTTAATCGTTAAATTTTACAACACAAAAGGAATTTGCTTTATGTATAGCATATTGTGTACAACAAATAACAGTATATGCATTAAATGTCTAAGCGGGCGGCGATGGCGTTGTGGGTGTGGCACGGACTGCGGAGACGAATGTCCGCAACTTCAAAACACAAGAGCACACATTTCTGACGTTTCTAAAATTATGTGTGTATTTTTTGTGAATTATCGTTTGCTTTAACGATGAAGAAAAACGTCGTGAGGAAGAAAAATTCTATGTAGGAACTTCGATGGTGGGTGAAGTCTACCAATTCGCACTAGGCCAGCGTGGTGGACGCTTAATCCTTCTTAGTAGCAGAGGAGGTCCGTGCCTAGCAGTGGGACAGTATATAAAACAGGGCTGATATTATTATAATATTATTAATTATTAAATATCTAATAAAACATTTGATTAATGACAACCCTATCCATACATATTTGCGATGCATGATTTAATTACTCGCAACATAATATATGCGATAAAGAAAGTGACAGTAAACATAAAGACGCTTTTACAAACAGTATGCCAACGGTACTTGCGTAAAGGCCTAATCAAAAAGGTTTCAATATTATTACTTATAAAAATAAAATGAACTCTTTTGTGTTACGCTGCTTTTCTTCAAGAGTGTTACGTGCTTACAAAGTATGTGTTAGTAGCGTTGGTACAAATATTTGTCCAGAATAAGCAGTATAATGTTTTTGCATAATTTTTGGGTATTGGAGCGATGGCCTTGGGACATTTAAATGGTGAATGAGCAAGTGAGTTACACGATACACAAAATGTAGTGTGAAATATCTAATTCATTGCTCTCAAGAAATATAGTGTAAACATAGTAGACTGTAAACATAGGAACTTGATATCTGATCTATTTTCTGCTTTGAACTGATTAGCCAGACATTTATATTTATTGCCAAAAACAAGAACTTCATAATTATTAATGTCAGAGTTCTTAACTATAGATTTTAGATCCTAATATAAAATCAATGTCAACGCTATAACCAACGGAATAGCTGTAAATTTCGCGATCACTCGTCAACAAATGGCTGAAACAGGCAGACAAATATGAAATAACGAGGTGAATTCTAATGAGAACCTGTTTCGCAATATCCGAGAATTTAAAAGCTATATGCCTCGGTGGCGTAGTTGTACTGCATGCGTGGAAAGACAGCGCTCTGAGGTCCTGGGCTCGAATTCCAGGTCGGGCAAAGTGATATTTGGGATTTTCTGCTCAGTATCAGCCCGACGTCTGGAATTTATGCTCGATATGGCGATAGGCTCGCCTCCTATTACATCATGGGACGGACCACACTTGGCGAAAAGTGGTAGTCCTGGTTGCGCCTCTGCATACTTCTGTTATAAATGCGTGATGTTGTATGTGTGTGTAAAACCCACATAACGTTAATGATTCGTCCAGAATCGGTTGTTAACTTTTAACAAAAGGTCTGACAATGACTCCTTTTAACTCCAAATATCATCGTATTTTTAAGTGCTTGTTTCGCGATGTCTGATTAATGATAATCGACGAATGTAATAAGGCGACCAAATATAAAACTAAAGCTCCCAAATAAATGGTAAACAAAAGAGTACATACAACAATAACAGTCTAACACGCAAAATGGCTTATAACACCTGAAAATTTTGGAGCCGGTTTGACAAGTGTTATATTTTGGAAAGTACGGTTTCTATTCGGGGCTAATATTATTGTTCTAAGAATAAACATAGTCCTCGACGTTGTGAACTAGGTGTTAACACCTCTAAATAAGACTGCCTTGACTGATATAGTATTTGGTGAACCACCGGTACTAAATAATAAGTACGCTTAGAACCGTTAGGAATATCTACGTAGAATTGTCTGGTAAAACCAATTTTATGGAGAGAAAAGTATTTTAGGGATGTATACCGTGTATCCAAGGAAAGAATATGTAGTAATTTTTTTATGTGCACGTAATAGTGACCACACTGTACATGATGGTAAGTGAAGTCTGGTTTAATAGAATGTAAACTGACGAAAGACGAATACCCCTCGGCAGTCGAACCGGCTATATTCAAGTTAATCCCGGAACGCAACACCCTTACGTGGGCGTGGTGTACGGTAGTCGCTATCGGCGCGGATATAAAATATATCCTGCAACCAGCAACCCTCCTCAAACGAAAAAAACGATTACAGTAAAATGAAACTGTATAAATTTTGTTTTTCTGTCAGCTTTACTTTCGTTTGTAAGCATTAAACCTCATTATTTATTCACCTTTAACCAGTTTTCATTACGTAGCATGCCATGTTTGAAGGCGTTATTTTTAATCAAGCTATTATAAAAAGAAGGCCTCATTTACGGTCAGCTCCTTACCAAGTTCAAACTGAGGAAAGAGGTCTAGAGCCTTTGATTTTATTTATTTTCGCTACATATTATTTAGTATCTGTAAAAACTAATAGAATAATAACTGCTTCTAAATGGTCTCTCTTAAAACTGATATGGCGTTTTCCTTCTACTTCGGATGTATTGATCCATTTACTATATATGTATGATGAATCATCATTACGTAAGAGATTGACGATTACAACATTAATCAGGACAAGGTCGTTATCTTATGACGTAGGCGCCTGCATTGATTATTTATTGTGGAAGCGATTTAAATATTGAGTCCATACGGAATTAGATGTTAAATAACCAGAATAAAACAATTTCTAACGAAGCCATTAATGATTTGAAACACCAGAAATATATCAGAGACATGCCTTATGCTAGAGAAAGTTTGATCAAGAATTTGATTCCAATTGGTGTGATGTGTTATGAATATTAAGACTAGAATTCGCAAATAATTAAAATTCACTATTGAGAACAAATAGAAAAGAGCCTTAAGTCTGAAACGTTGGGAGAAAAATGAAATATAGAGATCCGAAAACTAGTCTTATTTTGATAGATCAAAGAAGTTTTTTGGACTTCTGGAGATGCGTAGATATAAATAGTTTTAGGCTAAAATAGATGATAAATAGATAATTTATCAATGAAAATTTGTTGCTAAGACGTTTGTACCTATTAAATTATTCATTAACAAGTATAGTTCCTATCTCTCAATGTTCCTATCATACTCAGACAACTAAAAAGAAAATGTAAACAAATACTTAAGTTGTTTTTAGTTATCTCTATAATGGTGTAATTGACAAATCTGAACAATTTAACATTCACTTTAATACGGAACGTACATCTTGTTTTTTTTAATTTTGTCCAATTAGGTATGTTTTATGGAATGTACTATTTAACTGCATTTAAACAACTACTTAATAAGCTAGCAAGCATAATATACAGATAGAATTACAATGACAAAAACTAAACGGATAACATTATAAATGGGCAGATTTCGATGATGCACACGAATTCATAATGAAGTTTTATTAACACCGGTTGGCAGCTCATTTTATTGCATGATTATAAGCCGGATCTTTAGGCAGATCTTTAGGCAAATATGCGAGAATTTGTTACATTTAGAAATATCTTCGCATGTAATCATTATGATATGAATTATTGGAATTCCGAAGTGTTTTGGAGTTTCAAGAAAATGGTTTAATTATTGAAATGTTTGGACGTATATAGGGAAATGGAGATTGAGCCATTCTAGCTAAAATTTAGATGCCCAGGTCACCTGGTTTCCTAAAATCTGTGACGTATGACCAAAACGTTTGTTCCGAGGGTACGCTTAGCTGCTTACGAGCGATACACTAACGGTCAGCCACGAATTGTAAACAGAATTCCCTGTATTGTTCCCAGAGTATGCACCTCATACTTCTTTGAGTTAGAAAATTATCACTCGGTTAATTTCTTTAAACATATTGATCATGCAAGCATACCTGAGAATTTTTGGAAGTTATGTGAAATGTAAGGCTTTAGTTTCTATGTTACATGTTATTTTAACAGTGCGTAACAAGCACTTGAAGCACCACGTCGTGTTTAAGACAATAGTAATTGGCATACAAGGTATCATTCCTAATTTTACGAATATAACGTAACATGTTCGTGTTATGAGTTTACTGTCATGGACTATAAGCCCTTGCTTTTATTAAGCCAGCATAGTAAATACATACATGATCAACTATTTGAAGGCTTTGTCTACGAAATTTTAATACAGATTCGATGTTTGTTGCACTTTGTTAATTATTAATAGCAATAACGATCATAAATTTAATTGTTCAGATTACCTCATTTATCGAACTTGTTTATTAATTTAATACATAAATGTGACTAGTTTCAACACAATACTCTACTGGAAATTTTTGTATTTATATGACGAATCAATCGGTAGAACGTGAACGTAATGAGGTAAATGAAATCTTACTAAAAATAATCCAATCTGCATACATTTTAATGATTAGTTTCTATGGTAAATTCTATTCAGTATCAGCCCGTAGTTTTGAATTAGTGCCCGACATAGCGATAGGCTCGCTTCCTATCACATCATGGAACGAAATACACACGTTGGAAAATAGGAGCACCAGTAGTGCCGGTGCCAACCCCTTCGAGGACCAAAGGCTTGTGTGCGTGTGTAGTTAATTTATAATTATTTTTTGTTAAACCAGTTTCAATATCGTTATAGGAATTTCGTTTATTAAGTTAGGTATGTTTTGCTGTTTGGAATTTATCAGCAACGTTATCAATTGCATCGTTAATGAAGTGGTATTTCCTCAAACCCGCTTAATCGCTTGTTAGGTTCTATCATTTGAATATTTAAAATACTTTTTTCCTTTGCCATAAAATCATTCTATATTTATTAACGAATATAGGAAATGATCTGTATACAATCGTTGGAAACTCAATTTGCTTTGTGCCGGTGTATAATTCTTAGTCGTATTTAATTGTTATTAAAATATCATAATTGCGGAAAGAAGCAAGAACTATAAATCAATTGCCTACTTTATTGTCAAGCATAGTAATTAAATTAAACAGAAAAAGAAAAAAGACAAGTTTTAACAATGTACACAAACTGAAACGGTCGCGTTCACGGCTATAAAAAAAAAATGTTAAGACCAATCTCGAACGCCTTTCTCTTCTTCCGCACGCGAGCATTTTCATACAAACATGCACTTGCAAAATTCACATTAAAGCTATTTACGTCCTTGATTAAGCAGTAACACTTACAACGAAGAGCCAAACGAGTAAATGCTGGATCCAGGCCATAACTATATGTCACAAGTCACTTATAACACCAAAAACATATTCACCTAACCGGTACAAGCGCGTTGTTAGCTTACTGGTCACTTTATAGTTGCATATCGGACGTGCGGCATTATTTACGTGGTGTAGTGATGTGCCGCGGCTATCGATGGCGACACATGCACCTGACTCGACTGGTGTGTGGCTACTGACTGACTCTCGACCAACCTGTCCGTCAGACGTTAATACGCCCAGACTAACCAGACCTCCACTTTCGCGACAAAATCCCCCGCTGTTGATAATTTATCGTTAATATCGCGGGGCGCGGTGGCTCCACCTACATTGGTTCTTGCATTGTTTATGTAAACGTTGACCATTTCCAAGTTCAAAGTTCACCGCCGTAATTGGATACTATTGTGTTAATGTATAGTATTTAATTACGAATCAGCGGCAGGTATAACTTGTGTGTTTGTAAATGAACAGCTGTGGTAACTTAATGTATGTGCATTTGTCTTTAAGAGAAACTAGTTATAAATTTTAACGTGCAATGCGAATGGCTGTTTATTTAACATACTTTTGCTTATACCACGACGAACTTATGATTTCATGGAAATTCTCTGTATACATTATTTCTTGTTTCTTGATATGCGTGTGGTAGTTCTTATTGGATCATTATAAGAAACGTAATTATGTGTTATTGAATAAATTTGATTGAATTGTTTATTAGCGCTCGCTATATGTAAACCTTAAACCTTTTTGTGTATGTACCTGCAACAGGTAGGTCTTAAAGTTAACAATATTTGTTATGTTTGCTTTTAAAATTATGATCGTCATCGTATAAATAGCTCTTGAATAAGCTAATTAGTATTAATTTGTTAATTTGTAAGGCAATGATCGGCCATACTGCAAAGTATTTTTTACGACATAGTAGGATTTTTACTGGCAGTAGGTCTGTCATATGTGAGTTCATCTAGGTAGGTATCACCGCAATCTCTATTTCTGCCGCCAAGCATCAATGTGTAGTCTTGTATTCCGGTTTGAAGGACATTTTAGCCAGTGTAACTACTGGACATTATTATGTCCAGTAGTTAGTTCTAGTTAATCTTATTAGATTTGACATCTTATGCCCCAGGATGGCGAGCTCACTGGAATATCAAACAGTACTTTGTAATTCACTGCCTCGGTGGCGTAGTTGTATTGCATGTCCGGTACAATAGCGCTCTGAGGTCCTGGGTTCGAATCCCGGGTCGGGCAAAGTGATATTTGGGTTTTTCTGCTCAGTATCAGCCCGGAGTCTGGAATTTGTGCCCGATATGGCGATAGGCTCGCCCCTATCACATCATGGGACGGAACATACTTGGCGAAAAGTGGGTGCCCTAGTTGCGCCTCTGCATACCCCTTTGGGGATAAATGCGTGATGTTATGTATGTATGTATGTACTTTGTAATTCAAAGTGTTGGATGGTATTTCTACTGTTTATGGACGGTAGTATCGCTTACCAGCAGCCGAACGACAAGCACGTCTCGTCATTCAAAGCAATAATAAAATCGTTTAGTATACAAAAGTAAATAAAGTAACCTGCAGATCACCTATATTTTAAGGGCCACGTATGCCCGAAACAGTTACAAGTAAACACTACTATAAATAGAATATATAATGTCAGTTTTTTTAATTACCTTTATCTTGCGATACTTATGCAAGGTCGTAATAATATTGTTCAAACCATAGTTTGTAAATTGTTATTTGTTGCTAGACTTAGATAAAATGGTTTTACTCAAAGTTAATCTCTCGTACCATAGATCTACCTACTAAATACTCTTAGTAATAAATAATAATAATATATCGTATACTTAGTTATCTTAATTTGTTGGCTGGACTAAAGGTTATGAACGTCGCGACGGTTATCGCTTTCAGAGACTAAAACGTACGAGGAGGCGTAGAAAGCGAGTTAGAAACTTAATTCGCTGTAGAGTATAATTTATCTATAGCATGGGCTACCAGTTTATTTGGCACGTCACCCTACAACCTATCATAGAAATGCCTTCGACCAAAGAGAAAGCCAGGAGCTACCCAAGTATCCTAACTAATATTTTGTAAATAAGTTTCTTTCTTTGTTATGACTTCACTACTCAAATCGTCGATTATGAAATTTTGCACATACGTTGCCAGGGGTAACAAAAGGTCTTATAGCATCTTTCAGCCAGAAAAAGTACTGTTCCCGAAATAACTAAATTGATATTTTAATGCCACCGTTTACATTTTTTTTTGTGTATCGGAGCCTGCAGTCTACGCCGGGGCAAACCTGCGAATGGGATTCTAGAATCCTCCGGCTTATCGACTGCAGGAGCCTGAAGGATAGTTGAGAGGGGATATCTAGGGAAAGGAAGTGTCGGGAAAAGGAAAGGATCTCTTAGGATGAGACGAGGGGAGAACGCCAGGTAATGTTCGCTGCCCTCGTAGGCTTCAAGTTGAATTAGCAACCATGAGGCTCTCTTAAGATGGGTCGATTGGAGAAGGCTAAGAAATGTTTGCGAGCCCTCGTAGGCTACAATTTGAATTGGTATATACGCGTAACTGTTTACCTAGGGCCACGACAAATTTCCCCCTATGCATGGGCGTACATTCGGTGTGGAGACCGAGCTCACAAGAATTGCTTGGAGGGACCCTTTACATGTTGTCACGCCTCTCTGGGGGATGTGGCCCTCACTTTGAAAGCAATAATATACAGTATGAAAAGGACGTGCTGTTTCGACAGGGGTAGATTTTACATAAAAAAAACATTAAGTAATAGATTGCTGGAGTGTTTCCTATGAAGAGTAAGATTTCCGGAGGCTTAACGTCGCTCTTTATTTATTTATTTATTTGTAATAAGGTACACCAACAGTACTACATATTACATCAATCAATATTATAAAAACAATAAGGTACAGCATCTGATATGTGTGCTACTAATAGGTGAACACAGCATTTACCACTAACAACATATTGAATTAAAATCTAAAAATCTTTATCATCATAAATCCTTAATCCTCCTCGTTTCCTAAGCGCAGTCGTGTTTTTCGAAAACTATTTTTGATTTTTAAGGTAGACGGGGATCATATATCACCAGGGCATGTAATTACGTTTCCAGGATCTTTTTTAAAAAAATACCCCATTAGTTTAAAAAAATAATATTTTGTCATCGTTATTTCAGTTTAGTGTATGTCCCATCACTAACAAAATTATATAATTTACCGCAATCAGTACGTACATTGTCCAGTATTTTAGAGGAAAACGCATGGCATTCCCATGTTACATATAAATTAATTGGAATTAATGTATGTTCGTCATTCTATTTTTCACTTATTATATCATAAAGGAAAATATATAATATAATACATATATGGTTATCGGCGGGTTTCTGTTGCAGGAGAATTTTACGTAATATCCCAACTGATTTTCATTTGAAGAGTGGTCTACTTATCATCCGCTCATGTACCGTCAGTCTAAAAATACCTAAAAAGAACAAAACTTCAAATTACCTATACAGGGCATAAGTCCTTTTTTATTGTTTTATTATAAGAGAAGCATATCTCTTTGCCAAAGATTTCAATCCAATCAGTGGTTTATGGAGTATTTAGCTAAGTTCCTGAGAAAGATATACACGTAGTAGGTTTATCGCAATGATCTTGTGATACTATATATAAGGCTGTGAATCGTTAAGCATCAGTTTGTAGTTATAAAAAAAAACAAGTACTTTGAATCTTCAACTTGCTTTATTGTCATAACTACTACTCCAGCATTTTTTATATATACTTGAAGAAAATCTTGATCCTCTTATGTAGCTATGTAGAAAATGTGAACTCGTCCTGCCCTTCGGTGTTGAGATTATTTTTAATTTGATGCGAGATTACGAACAAAACTTCGAATTCGTATAGCTTTGGCTCTAAGCAAATAATAGTTAGGTAAATTTAAACATGCAAACATTGTTCTTCGCGTGCGTTCGTAAGTTTCGTAAAATGTTTGAACGGTTTCTGAGAATTATATCTGTTTTTTGTTTGTCTGGCAGTTGTGACGTGATTTTAAAGATGATTTCGGTTTATAAAATAGATTAAATATTTCTGTTGCTATGCAAGATTTTTTTTGATTTCTCAATTTTTTTGCCCACTTACAATATGGGTGAAAGCGTATACGTTACAAGGATTATTTTCTAGTAAAAAATAAACTTTTACTTATTTAAATGGTCTAAAAAGAAAAAAATTACATATAACTTGAATCAATGTGTTTACTATGCAGAGATAAAAGCTTGTGGCGAGATTTACTTTTGACAAGATCAAGTTCCATATTTATTGTACTATTGACACAAGTACAACTACTGCACAAGGTGAAAATCCGTCATATTGGGTAATTTTGATAGGTCATAGGGTCATGGTTTTAGAGAGTCCCGGTGGATTGCAGTGACAAAGGGCAGAATTTTTCGAAAAGAAACGCGTCATAAAATATTGGTACTAGGTACTATTATGCATAAATTCGATTTGCAAATCGTTCAAAGATTTTATATAAATTACGAAAAGGAAGCCGGCAGGAATCAGGTATTTTTTTGTTTTATTGCCTTAGTAGGCAAACGAGCAAGGGGCCCGCCTGATTGTAAGCAGCATGCGTCGCCCATGGACTTTGCAATGCCAGAAGCTCAGCAAGCCGCTGCCTACCTAGAGATTAGCACTCTTTTTAAGGCTAGTTTAAAGAAGGACAAGTCATAGTACTCGGAAAACACTGATGCAGGGAGTTCATTCCAAAGATTGGCCTTGCACGGCAAGAAAGAGCGACGAAAACGACTATCTATAAGGTGCATTTGGCTAATTTTGGATGGTTTTTTCGATGAATCGAAAGGTCTCGAAAAAAAAACTGTTTTTAGTTTATTTTTTCATGGTATATTTGCGTTATACGATCTTATCTCTTTACCGATCTCAACCAAATGCACCAATATGGTTTATGCATGTGCCCAATTTTATCAAGATCCGTTCGGCAGCTTCTGAGTTTACTTTTTTCAAACATCCAAACTTTATCAAAATATTACGTATTATATTAGTATTCAAGTTTTATTATATTAGTAGTTAAGAAGTAAATATTCTTGGTGTGGCAAGTGACACAGTGAACTTAATTTTAAGTAGGTATAGTCCGAACCAAATTATAATGGCCAACCAGTTGGATGATAATCTGCCATAAAGAACAAAATCAGATAACTGAAGCGTAACAAAAAAACGCTATACAGGGATCCAGCTCTCGATATTAACGGTTTTAATAAATAAGCCTACTAACACGTTAATTAATTTAATTAAAACTTAAAGCCAAATGCGTAATTGACACTTAGCAACACGAATTTTCCCTATATAGATACCGATAGTGGATGACGGTAGCTCCAATTATGGCCATAAATTACAGAGGATGTGGTCACATTTATAATAATAAGTTATAATTATACGCAATTCTATTAACTGATAGGGACATGACGAAATCGCTATGTGGACGGTAGGTGATATGTTTAATTAATCTATACGGATTTTTTAAAACGGGTACGGCAAAATGGACTTTATTGCATCTGATGATAAGTGTGATGGCGTTCGAATAGAGTATCGAATCATGACTCACGATAGATGTTTAACTCTTACTAGTCGACTCAGTTATGCCGGCTTGTTTGAAATCGGATATACACAAGCTGATTTTGCGACACTTTTTAGTATTTGGTACACCTTGTGGACGGCGGTTGCTATCTGGCCGATAAAAGTATTCTACCACCAGCTATAATTTATTCAAGGAAAATGTGATTTGGTCGTTATTGAGGTAATATTTATGTAATGAGATCCAAGAATTGCAAATTTTATAGGCACTTACATAAGTTATAGTAAGTTTGTTGGCCAATTATATTAAAAAAGCGAATAAAGGCGAGTTGAACACGCGCACCGAGGTTTGTCTACAAACTTATAGGTATAATATAATATGTAAGTTAATATTTGATAAACTTTACTTTACCGTTCGATCCCTAGACAAGGTTACTGCACCAATCATAAATAATAGTAATACAGAAAATTCACTTTTTTTGTTATAGTATATATATAATATTTACAGTTTTCAGTTTCTTTTATGTACTGTAGAAGTAGCTTTTTGCCAAATTTCATGCTTCTAGAAAGTACCTTGTAGGTTTTGATTCCCTTGTGAAATTATAAAGAATACGACATAAACGGTCATATCATTTGATCAGGTTGAGTTAGAAGTTTGTTTTTTTTACAGCTGTAAGAGACCGTGGACCCGAGTAATTGATATAAATTTCAACTTTAAACCTCTACGCGTTCCTGAGCATAACTGGACATACGAACAGTTCATTTTCAGATAGGGATTCCTAAATATACAATTTTTTTATTACAATACGTCGACAAAAGAGGCAGTTGGCTACCCAATGTTGAGTCAACGTTGATCCATTCCACTCTGTACTCTATTACCAGTTAAATTGAAAGACCTGCAAACTTTAAGGGCGAAATCAGGGTAAGGAGTATTTGTGGAGTCCCTAAACAACAAGTTGTTATACTCGTTGGTTTTCTATAAGGCAGTGATCGTGAAGTCGTAATAGCAGTGACGGTTTTAGGTGGGGAGAAGAGGAGGTGACTAGGCAATTACCAGGGCTTCGCACGATGGCTTAGATAAACCATTTTTTTAGGTTACCACCCTGGTAAACAATAAAGCATCTTCCTTTATGACTAGAGTTCATATCTAATTTTAAATATTGGTTTAGTAGAAGTTTATCAAAGAGAAGAAAGAAATGCTACAAAATGTTTAGCTTTCGTATATCTACAAATGAACTTACCTGTTTCAAATTTCAGTGTTTATGACAATGTGTTGTCCTGGTGTTTTAATAGCGGAATCGTACTTAATAATATTAAATACTTTAAAAGTTTGATGACAAGACCCTGGCTTGTTATCGTCACAATTGTAATTGTAATTGAGTCTATATTTTATATCTGTCTGCTTCATTAGTTTTAGTATAAAGTAGTTGGGTCCACCTTTCTTGTTTTTTTTGTATATTATATGTGTGAGCTAACTATTCTTTCATTTGTGGTGGATTAAATTAAATTATAAATACATTAAATTAAAGGTGTACCTACTGAAAGATTCAAAAACTTAAACATCGTAAAATCTCTAAAGTCTGTTATTAAACCAGCAATAAATACAATTTATTACAAAATATTAACAATTCTTTACATGTGCGACTTGCCTCAATTTCTCTAAGCCTAAAATTTTTGCAGAAGTCAGCTTGCCGCAACTATACGGGAAACTAGCAAATAACTTGGCCAAGTATTCTAGGTAATCTACACTCTACTTAAGAATATTATTGTCTATAATGGCCTTTCTTTGCAGAAAAACAGTCGTTTGTAGGCATAGTAACGTCGATTAACGAATGCGCTCCGCCGTCGCGTCGGGCGGCTAGTGAAAGTTCTTGATACCTATCTGTCACGAAACTTGTTCCTAGTCGTTTATAGGCACTATGTCACCTGAATATGTCACGTATGATGATGGACGTATAATGTATAGTCGCACACTTTCAATGCGATGAGTCATTGATGGTACAGTCAGCCCCATATGAAAATACGTGTAGATCAAGACTAAATTTTATACAAAGTACTTGACAAGTAATGTCATACTCTCAATACCTTAATTTAAAGCTGACCATACCCATAAAGAAATCGACACTCGAATTTAAAAGAAAATTAAATATTTTCATTAATAGTAAGTAATTAAACTAAGTTTTTTAGTATAATGCTATTGTATATAGGTTATAATTAATCTGGAGGTTCTGAGTTTGAATTCCGCATCTGGCTTCAGACGGTTTTGTCAGCACTATTTACCGCAAACTGGATTTCACAAAACAAGTACCTTTTCAGAAGATTCTGAGAGAAAGGCCACGAGAATCAGAAGTTGTGGGTAAGTAGATTCCGTTATCAATATCCTTTATGAATTTGTATAATGTTTGTTCAATGATTAAAGAGTATAGAGGATGGGTAATATGGTCACGTGACATGCGGCACATTTAATGCATAAAATGGCGCCGACTCCGCCCCTTACAATAGTGATATGCTAGTACCGAAAATTTTGTATCGACATCGAAGAATTAAAGAGAGACAAACAAGCCCAAAAAGATCAAATACGAAAAGGGTTAGGTTCTACCATAATATAAATATAACAAACCATAATATAAACAAACAAACTGAAACTGATTTATAAGTAACAATTGTTAAAGAAAGCAGTACCTGTTGTGACAAACATCCACTTGTGTTTGATCTATATTTGTATGTTGCACTATTCCTTGCTAAAAATTTAAGTTACAGATTAACATATTTACTTAATACATGATAAATGGAATAAGATAGCGTAGTCAGCAATTATTTGGTTGATTTTATTTTATTTTATTATTATGCTCTTTGATCGAGAAACATAACCATGTTTCAGCAAACTAAAATCAATGAGCGTAAAGATGGTGGTTAAGATAATCAATTATAATAATTATTTGCAATAACAACAATATGATTATGTATCTATTTCCGTGCATGCAAAGGTTGCTCGAAACATAAGACCGCCAATTGTAAAATATATCTTACATTTCATCTTTATGTTGTTTCTTTTATGTTTATCTATTCTTTTATGTAACAATTCTAATTTTATTCATAGCAATATATTAAAGTAATATTACTATAAGGTGAAGTATAATAATCATTACTATTTTACTTATCGGGAATATTGTTGGAAAACAGTTATCTTTACTCGCGTTAATTAAACGTGTGGTTTATGCATATCTTCTCAAAATGTAAAGAAATATGTATTTGGTGTAGGATTCCAATCACGTCGCTCAATATTCTCAATTCATTTTGCCTTGGTTTTAAATTTTTGGTTATCTTAAAAAATATTCTAATTTCAGTTAGTTTGTCGTTCTGGATAATACAATATTGATGTGTGCTCTAACATTCTTTCCAAAAGACAAAAACCGTAACTGATAAACGGGCGTCTGTTAAAATATCGATATCAATAATTTCTAAACAAATCCACCCACCCATCCCTAAGCTCGTGTGTAAACAAACATAATGATTTTAATGTGTATAAATCACGCCTAAAAGGGTCCAAAGCTTAACAAACCAGATCCACATATCATTTTAATTGATAAAAACAAATCCAAAAAGTAAATATACCAAGATATTTGCTAATTTTCGGTAAAACAGTTACTAACCTATGAAAAGATATTTCGGGGTCTTTCTTGCGTGAATTCGATTTGCATCCTTTCACACAACACTGAGTCATTTTCGAAACTTAACAAATACACTAATAAACACACTGAACAATTGAGAATATGATTATATTACTTTAAATTCAATATTTATGAAGATTTGTTTACATCGTCTGACACTACATGTACTTGCTGACTCGCCTGCAACAAATGGCGTTTCTGCCGCAAGGCGGTCCCAGTGTGTTGAAGTAAACGAAATAGTCCCATATGCGAAGAAAGCAATTATTTTTGTCTTTTTGTTGCGTTCCAAGTAAGCTTTGAGTAAAAGAGATAGACATATATATTGACAATTCTGCGTCGATTTGCCTAACATAAATATAACTTATTCATATAGCTAATTTTTGAGGCCTGTCCTCTTTATATTTAGTCATTGTGTTTGTTACACTTATTTACTAGTGGCGATAGATCCGTCATTGTAATTCTAAATGTGTTACTTACTACGTGTTGTAAATATTACGCAGGATTTATAAAAAAAATACTCGTCATAGCTTTATCATATACATACAACCTATATACAACTTTTCCAATCCCCGATTTTTTTTGGTATTTAAAACTATTGGTTGACAGTGACTGTTTTCATTTACTGTACTGTTAACAATGATTGAAGTATTTCCATTTCATTGGTCTTTTTTTTGCCATGTCCAATAAAAAAGTACTTGAATCTTTATGACATTTTATTTATTAATAATAAAACAAAATAAAACTGCGTCAACTAATTCTTAAAAATAATATTTATTTTGCCTTTTACAATAAGCATAAGTTAAGGGAAAAAAAATATTTACAAAGTCTTATTAAGTACCTAATTGATTTCGTGTACCAGTTATACAATTAATAGCAATATAATTTAATACAATGCATAATGCTTGAATAATCAAGAACATATTATTATAATAAAATTCTCAAAATAATAATACCAATATTGATAGTATCCACTATTTCGTGATGTTTAAAATAAACTTATTTTTGATTTTTTTCCCGCTTCATCAAATATAGGTATACAAAACAATATACATTCATTAAAATACTTTGTACAAATAAACACTAAAGAAAAATCTTTTAACATTTGAATGACATTCTATAAACAAAGCGTTTCCAAAAAGCCGCCACTCTCGCGCGGGCCTAATTTACAGTCAATATGACATTAGCCAGTTGTCACATTGACATGAAACGATCCGTCAGTTTGACGTCAAACTAATGGCGCGTTCATTTGAATGAAGAACAAAAGCGCTCTGACGTTCCTCCGGTTAATAAAGTCCGCGTTTACTTGTTATCGTTCATTTTATAATGACAAGAACAGCATATAGGAAGTTCCACCTTGATTGGCTCTGTACCGTTGTTGCCGTCCGATACAAGGACTTGCCATACGCTGTATTTCTGTTTGCAGAACGTAGTAATTGTTGGCACGAGGGATGACACAGCTGTGAAGCAAGAGCTCTCCACCTCCCTGAAACATTATTAGACAAATTAATAAAATAATAAAAAATAAAATTATTGCTGTGTCCACGTGGAAAAAAAGAATAAAAGCTTTAATCATGGACTGAGATGTTATGAATGGGTTTTTTATTGACACGACAATTGACTATTTTAATTGGCTGATCTCGGAACGCGACTGGTCAAAATATATCACTGTAGCGGGGTTGCACTGTGGACCGGTGGTTACTAATACATGATATTCTGAGACCGTAGTCTCTTGGCGCTAATAAAAAACAAAAAATTATGAATGAAATGACATAATCCGAACGTTAAGTCTATCGCTAGGATATGTCAGTCTCATACATAATGCAAGCGTTAACGATCGTAGAAAGAAATTTTGTCTATGGCCCCTAGTGTCACTACACTAGCAATTTGAGTTAGTAACGATTGGTAATAAGGTAGGTAAGAACGTATTAGTACGATTTTTACTTTTACTTAGATAATATGGTACTAAGCAGTTGTCTTATGATATTTGAGAAAAAATATTAATATGAACCCTTGTATCATCAAATCTTCATTTCACAAAGTACGGTTTTTGGCAGTGATATATATTTTATTATTAAGTCATAGTTCAGAAAGAAACTCCTTTTGTTTGGCTTCAAATTATTGAAATATACTTACTTGCAAGTCTCTAACCGGACCTTCTGGATGTAATTCTCCTCAGGCGCTTGGATTACTGTGTGCCACTGGCCTCTTGCGCTGCGTACTTTGTACAACGGCTCGTACTGTATAAGAAAAGAAAGTTATATACTGATTGCATGGCCGTGAGTAGGCAAGGAGTTGCCTGAGGAACGAAATACTCTATGATTGATTATATTAATTTCCCAAATATTTGGGTTTAATATATTGTGGTACAAATTCTAATCTCAATTATTAAGGTATAATAAAACATACTTTCGAATAATAAAACATATCGAATGGATCGAATTGTAAACCTGGCAGGTCACAGCCCAAAGTTGTAATAATACCGAGCTAAAAACTTTGACCAATATTAAGACAATTTAAATAAAACCTGCAATAAGTGAAGACGTTTTAGTAAATCAGACATATTTTCCTGTTCCAATGTTGATTTATTATGGTATGTAATATGTCTATAATGCCATTTAAGAATTCTTGAGGAAAACAAACTTAACCTTGTGGGCTTCCGTCATTATTACACACTTGCTAAAGTTAATTATGTGACCAATCTGAATTGCCAAGTTATGGGTATTATTTATTCATTTCGATTTATCATTCATCGTGTTATTATTCTTTGATGAGCGAAAAATCCTACAGCTCTATTCGAAGTCAGGAACGAGGTTTCGTTCTTCAGGATTTTTCGCTCATCACAGAATGAATAGATTGCTTCTCCTATCATAAACATAAAAAGGGGTTTCTTACCGTGACCTCGGTGTCGCAATTGTCGAACGCGTCTGGGTCCCCTTGTCTATCACCATAAGCTTCTATGAAGAGAGTGGGCGGCGGTAGGGTTTTCTGAAATCCAACAATCATAAAATCTCGATGTGTTTTAACGGATCCTTGCACTTATTTCCTCTTTAGATTTGGCATCGAAAACTCAGTTTCAATTTACAGTACATCATCAAAAGGAAGCTGTGAAGGTGCCAACTTAAACAGTGAAGTTTAAAAGGAATCTACATAACGTAGATTATTAAGAGATTCCATAAAGAAAGCGACTGAATATTAGACCTGGTCGTCAGTTGGTTCTAAAGGCTGGAGTCGACGGTCACATGTCGGTACTGTCCACTCTTCAGTTTTGAGATCTCGAGTACGACGTACGGCCTCAAAAGTAAAACAAATACAGACACGTCATTATTTCCTAATTGGTATCAGAGCTGACCCAGACCAGTCGTAGAAGCATGAATGAAATCTAACTAAAAGGATAGATGAGATGTGAGAAGTTGATAGATGATTTAGTAAGTTGTTAGTTAAATTGAGTACTGATGCTGAACTTAGCAATGGATACATATGTGTTAGCAACACAATAACAAATGTTAGAGGACTATGAGCATCTAGCTCTTTCATATATATTTTTTACAAAATTATACCATTTTCTGATATAAAGTTGATCCTTACCGTTCCTTTAAACATCGCGTTGAACTGCTCTTGAGGGTAATCAGCTGGTTTTATTGTACAGAAGTTTTTGTTCTTGCATTGTTCGGGCACATGGTCTTCATCCGTTCCATATTTGGTTTCTATTTGCTGGATCGGGCCTGGATACTTTATAGGCACGTATTCTGTAGCTGAAATTATATTATATTGTTTTATATATTTTGATTTCGAACAAAGATTAGTTTAAATGACAATTTAAAGAATTGGAAAGGATTTAACGTATCCTTTTATTCAAAGTTATGAAAAAATAATGTCAAAGTCTATAGAGATCGAAGTGGAAGTATTAGGAAAAATAAAAATATAGTCTGTTCAGAAAGAGAACCGTAGTGGCCGAAAAGTGAACTAACTTTCGATTTTTACATAGCAACCCTTATCCGCCATTTGGTAAATATTAAACTCATTGTCATGTCGTATTGCTTTGTTATAAATGATCTTGCATGTTGTTTTTAGGGAAAGCACAATAGCGACCTCAAATCCCACGACGGTTCTCGTTCTAAACAGACTATAGCTTCCTTTATTAATACAACCATAAGATTAAATATAAGAATTAATCATTAATTATCATTTTTGTTATATAATTGTCACATAATTAATGGAGGTCGACAGGTCGTAGTCATGTAACGATTGTGCTAATTGGATGTTATAGCTGTAATAAAACAGCAAATACAAAAACTGGGAAGATGATCATATATATTATGATATTATCCTGTTTAAGCTTTGTATTTGACCACTTAGTTCATTTTGTTATTCTGTTTCATAACTTTGTATCGCTGTTTGTCGCAACACAAGCGTTTAGCGCAATAATTAAATTAAATTACTTACTTTTCTTTGCAGATGCGGCGTTAGCTGCTTGCGAGCCGCCGATGGCTAACTGTAAGCAAAAGAATTGATATTATTAAAAAGATTATCAATGTAAATATTGCTCACAACCTAAACAGTAAATAACAGATTGGTGATTCATTTCAATAACTCCTTTAAAAGACTCCCCAAATTAGTATAATTATGTAATTATTTTGTAATAGCATTTATCTGTAGGAGTTCCCCTGGTAGATCATCCTCTTGTTAATACGTGACGTGTTTGAAGATTGATTCGTGAGATACCGCGCGTTCGTGCCTCGATTCACAAAGGTTTATTTATAAGATTGCCGTCAGTTTTGCAAATATTTATTATTAAAGGAAAATTCGTTTTATAGCTGTAAATTTTTAGGCTTGCTTTTTAAACGATCTGATATTTTATTTCACTGTTTTCTATTTATAAGAATCAAATGACCAAAATAGACCACTTTTATGAAGCTCAGAATTTTCTTCATCTTTGCGTCATTATTAAACTTAGATTTAGCACAATATTATTTACCATACCATACCTCAAATATGCAACAATAAAAATAATTTTGTGCTATGTCTAGAATGCGTGTTGACCTAGAGACGTGCGTGGCTTTTCCAAGTCGGAAAATCATAAGTATTTTCCAGGATATTACGTCAAACGGGGTGTCAATAGAGGCTGGTAAAACTGTTATGATAAAAGTTATTTTTTACGATGACTGCTAGTGTGAATGGGGTTTAATTATTATCATATTTTTTGTATATAAACTGTCAGACATAAAGACTTAATTTGGGTAGCAAAAAAATTATGTTTATTTGTACGACACGTACAATATAATGCAATGTATTGCTGTGTTAATGGATTTCGAACATTATTTCAATAAATACCATATAGTTTGATAGTAAGGAATTCTCAGCGCTGCGCTCCGCCATATATGCGCCGGTCCTTAGATTGGTTTTATTTACATATCAATAATCAAGACGATTAATTCGAATAACTTACGTATTGAATTAAATATTGAAAAAAAAATGTTACTTTTTCGACTATGATAAAGCTAATAAATTTAACAAATAGATTTTGATAAAATCTCTATGGATGGCATCTTTTATGTGGTATTTTTTTGTTAAACTTTTTGCATCCGCTTCAAAAGGGATATATAAATGTCACGGTTATACGTCGTAGCATCTTTATGAGTGTAATGACATTGGAATCGTGTGCTACTTAAATCTTGATAATATTATTATGCGGATTGAAGAAATGTAAGGAAAATCTTAACACAAAACGCACGCGAGCCGTGCATGCTTAGATTTCTAAATGTCATTTCAGGCGATTGGCGGGCCAGTTTCTTTAAATTGTATTTTGTAACGATGCTGATCGCTTGGTAGCATGCTTTGCTTATTTGCTAGATAAGGCAGTCGTTTGTTTTTGGATTTGAAAAAACAAGTGATTGAGTTTGTGCTTCGTTTGGCGATGACCTCGTCTTATCACATCATAGGATGAACATAACCAAGTGTTAATAATTGTGCTACTGTCTAGTTAAATATTTACTTTGTGTATTAATTTCCTTTATGTTAATTTTATGGAAATTGAGGCAAATATAATTAATAATTAATTTTTAAAATAATATTTTTTTGTTTTAGTTTCTCTTGAAATAAATTTTAGGTACCTACTTACTTAGAAATGGATAATCAGGTATGTTGTTGGGTCTATGTAGGTCAATTCAGTTTATACATTTCGTTTTAAAGTGGTAAAATGTATGAATTTGGATGTATGAGATAATCTCTGGAAAAGAACTGCCGATGTTATTGTAAAAACTGTATAATTATGCCACTTGTGTTGTATTGGACATTTGCGTAGGCAGAGTCGCCGGCAAAAGCGTGTTTATGTATAAATTGTAAATGTGATATGTAATGTGTGTTATGTATTCTCCACGGTGATGTGATGCTGTTTGTGTTATATAATCACTTTAATAAGTAATATAAATGCAAACATTTAGTAGTAAACATTAGAATTTGGATGTAATTTTGTTCACAAATAGATCATGTCCCGGATTATTTATATTTTTTTTGCACACAAACATTGCCTCCAGTGGGGGGTGAAGCCTAGTGTTTTTCGGGAAAGTTCAGAGTGAAATTTTTTCATGAGCCAAGCCGCGGACAACACCTAATATTATAAAAACATAATCTTCGGGGATAATAATATGCATAATTCTCAAACGTGTTTTAATTTTGAGTTCCAGTTTCTGTTAAAAAAATGTTCGGCTAAATTCGAAATGTTTTAAAGGACATGATATTTTAAAGATAATATATTTTCAAAGATCGTAAATGTCGCAAATACCTGATTTGTGTTGTAGTTTTTCCAAGATTTTGATTTGAGCATTAAATTCAATCAGATATTACGTCACAAATAACTGACCGAACGTAGATATTTTTTATAAATCTAACCTAACATAAGGAGTCTTACTTATAAACTTGTTTTAGCGTTAAGAGGTGGTTAAGAATTGCTCAAATAGCTGTCAAAAAGGTTTCCTAGTTTAAACTTTATCAATAAGAGGCAATATGGTGGGTTTTGACTTACAACTGATCGAGTAAATTTGTGTTTTAATTAAGCATAGCTTTGCAAATTTTTTATAAGTAAGACTGTTAATATCTGTATGAATCCTTTTTAATAGGCACAAAAAATTACAAAGAAACTTCGGCCTCAAATCAACAGACTAATATATGCGTGCTATATGAATATTTGTTGTTTGCATTAGTGTTCACGACTTGATTTGTTGCCATTGAGTTCATTTATTCACCACGATGATTTTCGTAATTGTAGAAAATATCAATCGATCGATCAGTTCTTTGGAATGGGGGTGCGGAAGAATATCATAATGAACCCTGCTGGTATTAAAATAGGGTCTCTAAGAGTCGTTGAACACACATTCAGGGCTGTGTGCTCAAAAGTCACCCTGCAAATTGGTGTGCAGATCTCGCTCCTGTTTGGACGCGATGCATATTTCGTATCAATGGACTTTACAGTTTATTGCAGACGCTGTTTCCTTAGCGATGTGAGGTAATGCCTTATGGTACCCGCCACCTCTAATATTTTGATTATTACCGGGGTTTAAGTCGATTCGCTTGCGTAGTAAGCGGATAACCCTAATAAACCCGTCTCGGCTGCTCGGACTGGCGCGATTTCCCCTCGCATTCAAGGCATCTGTGCGATGCTTTACAACTTTTTTTTGTACAGTCATTACAAAGGACCGTGTAAAAATATATGTGAATATATCGTATGGTATGCAGCATAAACGAACTGGCTTTACCAGGGTGGTCGGTCTCACAGAAAAACGACGTAAACAATTATTTTTGCTTTGTTTTGTACGGTCAGCGACATCGTAGGTCCAAGTATATTTCTTCCTGTTTAAACAAAAAAGCTGTATGATATACAGAAACATCGTTTATTTTATTTAAGAATGTCGTACTTTTTGTTTTATTTTTCTTTACGTATAAAAATATATGTTTTTAGTCTATAAATGGCGAGATACAATTTAACCAATAATAAAACAGGGAAAAAAAAATGTTCAATATTTATCGCATAAAGACGGTTTCAGTCATAGGTGACTCGCGATAAGTGTGTTTATATTTACGCAATTAGTTGGACGGAGACGATCTCACTTCTGACTGCTAGGGCCAGGAGGGCAGTGAATATCCTTTCAACATAATAAGCATCGGGCGTCAGCGGCGGGTCATTTACTTATAAAATAATATACATATTGCTAGCTTACAATTACAAGGGTCTATGTTATATTCGATGTGCAAATTGAAATATATCACTCATGATTCTAAATTCATTTTCAATTAACATTTCCAATATTCCTAATAGGTAAATAAAGGGAACCATGAATTATTGTCTTTTCTAATTTTTACTATCATGGCAATTTTTAAACACATTTTTGCAACATAAGTAAAAATTAACCTAGGACCTCATAAAGCTGAGCCAGCGGCATACTAAGTCTCAATATCCAGTCATTATATTGGTTATAATATTCAAACCGGATCACAAAACTTCCAACACCTTGAATAACAAAGTATTGTTTGGTATTTCACTGCGCTAGCCATCCTGAGACATGTGGTATTAAGTCTTATTATGTCTAGTAGTTACACTGGCTACAATGTCCTTCAAACACGAATACAACAGTGACTACACACTGCTGCTTGGCGGCAGAAATAGACATTGCGGTGGTACCTACCCAGGCGGACTCTTTTATATGAGAGAGCTACTACCAGTATATCATACGACAATTACCGAAAAATGTTATAAGGTAAGCTATAACAGCATATAAAGAGAATATGAGCCGATAAGACACGATATAACGAGAAGAATAAGGGTTCAATATATTATACTCTTAAAATTTGAACTTTTATCTCATTTAGTTTTATCGTAATATTGCTATAGAAATAATAAAAGCGTTACTGTATTAGTTCTTGACCTTTGTGATAATTTATGTAAGTACACATATCTAAAAACTAAATATATTATGTTATGTGAACTTTTTAAAACGTGATTGAAAATTCGTGCCGAAACAGAACAGAACAGAAACAAGTTTGAAAGTACATTCGATGCTGGAGAATAACATATTATTTTATCTTTACGTCGGCTTTATAACTTACACATAATTTTTATTAGTGGTATACGGGAAATATACTAAGAAAACCTACATATCTAAAATATGTAAAAGAATTGCGAAGGTTTGGATAGTCTGGCGACCAATGTAGTGGAGTTCTATGCCCAATAGTGCGACAATAATCATACAGCACTGAAATTATAATATTATAGATTTGCTCGCGACTCCGGCAGCGCGAAAACGTTTTTCCGGGATAATGTACCGCTTTGTATTTCCCCGGGATAAAAGTCAAAAGACTAAGTAGTAGTCTGTAGCACTCAGGTGTAATGTAGCTTCCTATTAGTCAAACAAAATCCAAATCGGTTTTGTAGTTCCTGAGATTTGTTTTCAAATAAGCAGACTTTTCACCATTATATATTAATACAGATTCGTGGTATAAAAATATGTTTTAAACCGACAGGCACTGACGTAGATATGCAGGGATATGTATACATGTTAATTATCTTTAAGAAAAACACAATAAAGTTCAAAATTTCATAACAAAACGCAGATGAATCACGTATTAGTGACTAATGTTCCTTTTATTTTATTGAACGGAAAAATAATTGCCGGAATCGACCAATAGTAGAAAGTAAAGCGGTCGGTGCAATTATTTTCAAGACAGACTGCGTTTTCTTAGAATAGATGTCATGTTTACCTCAATTATTGCATGTGCATAAATGATTTTAAGCGACGGAGCGTCATGTTGAGCACTGAACTTGCTTCGGTTATTAATATTATAGACAAACTAGAATGCGGAACGCTTGGTGGTTAATCTTATATCTTATCGTATTAATATTATAAATGCAAATGTTGGTAAAAATGTTTGTATGTTTGTTAGAAGTAAAACAGAAACAATAAAAATGGATGAATATCACGAGATATTTATATTCTTTGTATGTAGCGTTCCATACTAGAGAAATTGTTTCAATTTACTGCTAAACTATAAGTTCAAGCCTAAGAGCGTAAATTATTAATTTCTATTTAGTATGCGCATCGAATAATCTTAGCAGTTCTATAAGATTGTGAATATGACATTTTTGTATAGACGAAGTATGTGTGTTGGTATCCTGAGGCACGCTTAGTGCCACATCTACGTACCTAAATTAATTTATCTTCTTAAATATTAAATGTCACGTTTGGAAACATTTAGGTTAAAAATAGCATAGTCTTAGCTTTATCTTGTAATTAAAATAAACAAATATCTATTGGGCGAAGTTGTAAAAAATCTCGTTTGACAAGAAAAAATATAAAATTTCCAAGCTGGTTTTAAAACAAAAAATATATTGTCTCTACGTCATAAACCACTGCGATTAAAACTTTACTGTAAATTGGTTGATTAAAAAACAGTCTCAAAAAAGGATTCATTGTATTACATCAATTCTTTAGAAGCTCGTAATTTTATAACTAAATGTTTAAAAATACATATAACTCCACGCTCACATTTACTTGATCTAGAAATAGGTGGAATTTGGACGAACATAAGATGTTTATTTATTTCGATATTTGCTTCGCTTGAAATGCCCTATTAAAAAGGAAATCTAATGACTAATTTAACCGCGAACCATTTTTTTTGTGGTTTTTATTGCGACGGGAAGTTTTAGTTTCTTTCAGTCAGAACTAAAAGTGTTAGCTTATTGTGGTCACCAATGTAAAAAAAAGTAATAATTTTACTGATTCTCTTAATTTGAGCATAAGTGCCATACCTATTCAAAATGCTATCGACAATGGAATCGTAAGAAGCTAAGACCAAATTAAAAGGTCTCTACTAAAAAAAAACTAATAGTTAGTAATAATTGTACCAATTCTCCCAATTTGAGCATAAATGCCATCCCTATTCAAAAGGTTATCGACACTAGAATCGTAAGAAGCTAAGACGAAATTAAAAATTCCAAACAATATTTGGGATATGAATTTACATAAAATATCGATTTATAAATAATATATTATCTTTAAGATGGCTTACAAATATTTAAAAATTATGTTATTTGAATAACAACTGGATATAACTTGATTAAGATATTAGATATTTTTATATTGTTAATGAATTATTACGTAGATCTTAAATTTAAAAAGCTCTCTCAAAAAATATATATATATATATATAAAGTTATATCTCTCTTGATATTTTTGAATTAAATTGAGTACTTTTATTGTTAAAATAAGTATGATTTTGATATCGATTAAATAAATTTTAATAATAAAAGTTTAATTTCCATTTAACTTTGTCATGGTTGGCATAAATAGATAATTACATACTTAGGTACGTATCTAAAAAGAATACAAGTAAACGTAAAATTACCATGTCACCCATGATTCATACGTTTGCAACTAATTGCAGTGGCCGAGGTCGCGAAACACTTTTTTTTAAAACCCATAACTGCCCATGCAAAACGTTGCTGTTCTTGGGTTTATTATTAACGTATTTCCAAGTATTTTTCTTTGAACTTTGATCGTGGTACAAACATCTTGAATGGGAGTCATGGGAAAAAGGCGTTAGCAAGGATGACCGCATAATATATGCTGAAAAGCGACGTAAAGATCGCCGAATTTAAATGGATGAAAAGAGGTCAATGCCGCATTTTTTACTTATGAAATATTTGAAGACCTGTACAGATAACATCTTACTTGTTTTTAAAGAAGGAAACTGTTTGTGTATGAAATTATGTCACTGACTTTCCAAATAAAAGGAATTATCATTTAGGCGTTTATGCTAGACTTCGGGATTTCAGAATGTTGAGTTGCATATTGTATTTAATATGTATGCGAAGAACCCTGCATTATACTAATTATCTAGTTGTTTGATAATTTCAAATTAACATTTTAATAACCATCATACGAATAGAATGCGTAATTGTTTATATTGTGCACATTCCTTCTTTATAGTGCTTTTATACTAGAATAATCAGTTTCAAATAGATAGTTGATTAAAAATGTAGACAACGAAAGACTACATAACGTCTTAACTATTGTTTACCTGTCACAATTTTTAAATAACGTTTCAATATTTGGCGATATGTTTAACATTACCTCTATATTCCACCATCACATGCACAACACAAAACGAAAAAAACACGTTAAAAAACTGGATTCTCGTTACTACATTCGAAAATCCTTGAAAACTTGTCTCAGAATGTGTTCAGTACTTACAATAACAAAAAGTCCGCGATACATCTTGTTTTGCTATGAGCTGATCGCACGTATGTCCACGTTGGGCTTCGATTCGCAACTGAGATGCGGAGCGGTTTGGGCACGCGTCTTTTGTACACAAGTGACGCTTCGACCGCGACGTTCATATCACTTGGGCAACGGACAATGGGCAAAAGAAACGCCGGGAAAACCGCTGCGTTTATTTTGACGTCAATTTATTGACTGTTTTGTAATTTTCTGTCTTTACTAATTATTCAACATACAAGTTTATTTTTCAAATAATATGTTATTTTTCTCATTTGGTAAGGGAGTGGAGGCTAGGTTCTGCTATTTGATACCTAATTCGCCCTCCTTGTTTTGTAGTTAGATGTCACAGCTAAGTTAGGAACACAAGTTCTGACTCCCACCAAACTGAAAATAGTTCAAAATCTTTTTACAATATTGGGATTGATTAAATAGTGTCATTGGTAAGGTATTCCTTATAACTTTCATATTTATCGAAAGGTTTTACGGCGCAGGCGTTCTAGCGGCGAATATGGATCAATTTTACAAACTAAATAAGCGTTGATAGGCTGTAGTCTAAAGATGGAGTGGCAGTGACGAACGGTACATATAACTCGATTTCTGCCGGTTTTTCTTTTGTAATTAATGTACCAGTATAATCTAATCATGATTGAAACAATTTACGGACAGCATTTATGCATATTAGTGCCTATATGTAGACTGTTGGGTTTCCTTTTAAAATTTCACCCTTCACCACTATACAGTATATGAGCGCCACGTCCCGCCTTAACTTTGCTGAACTCTTTCCGGGTATTGCAATTGAAATGTTTAGAATAATCTATTTGTTGTTGGTCTTCTTGCTACTTCTTCTTTCGTTAGTAAATATTTGAACTTCAAAGCACTTTACAATAATTTTCAGTGTAATTGAAATATATATTTTGTATCCGTCCGGATAGCGACCACCGTACACAAGTGTTAAAATCCGCCATAGTGGCCCATGTAAGTATGTCGCGTTCCAGGATCGGCCTGTGTATATCCAGTTCTAACAGGCCGTCATAATTGTTTCGACTGCCGAGGAGTAATCATCTCTCGTCAGTCGATATTCTATTGGACTCCATTCTACTTAAAATCAGGTACAATGGGGTCACTTTGCCGTGGCCCGATAAAAAAACTGCGACGTATTCTCTCCGGACAATTCAAGCGGTTTACCGTTTGAGTGAGCGCTCTCTGACATCTATCTTCATGTGGAATTGTGAGCATAGTTGCAAATGACGCAGGAAATCCCACCTGTTTGAGTCAGTGTCACATTGCGTCACAAGTGCACAATTTGTTTATGATCTTTCTATTGAGATTAACCGTGATATAAACATTATGACGGAACAGTTTTTAGTTATCAATGATGTTGGGTCAAAAACCTGTTTATCTTTTCCTTGTAATATATCGATTGTGACTATAACATGTTTTATATTGTATTGTGCAAGGTTTATGTCGACTGATGAGAGATGATTACACCTCGGCAGTTGACACAATTATGCCGGCCTGTTGGAACCGCATATAGACAGGCTGATTCCGGGACACACTTACGTGATCTACTATGGAGGGTTTAAGCATCTTGTGTGCGGTAGTCGCTAACCGGCCGGCTATAAAATATATCCTATCACCAACAGTTAACACTCTATATTATGGACTCCTCTCGACTTACCATCAGGTGCAGTGGGGCGAAATTGCCGTTTTCAGATAAAAAAAATATATCCACACTAACTGATAATTTTATTTCTAGGTTTTAGTAGTTGGCCGGCAATTGGTTTAATACAATGGGATGTAAAGTTTAATAATTTGAGATTTTGGATTCTGTTACTATTATTTAGACATTCGCAGCGCTTACCATCCGGTGATTATCATGTTAGACTCTTCAATCAATTGTGTAAAATATTAGTGTTTTTATAATATTTATTTTTCCCTGCGAAATTAATATTATCAGCGATTTGGCGTTCCGAACATTTACTGTGTTCAACTGAATTGAACTGCAATCCATTCAAACTGACTTTAGAATGGGCAATATTGATAACTTGTGGTTATCATTTAAGTTCAGATTTTGAACGAATATATGGACGTTCGTGACTATAGAATATACGTCAATGTATCAGCTCAAATATATGACAATAAATGCTACAATTATATGTTCTTTAGCAATCGTTTGAAAAATGTATTTTTGCCAAGTCAAGCCAAGTCAGCCGTCAGTTAGTCAGTTAGTCAGTTATCAGTTATTTGCCGTTTTGTTGTTAGACAACAAACTTATGCATGGTAAGAAATCTTTCATAATATATTAAAGTTTTAAATTGAAATCACTCGCGATTCATGATCAGTCCGCGTACATATTGTGCGAGGCCGGCGAAATTCTAGCGGCAAAATATTAGGGACTCAATATTTTTCCTTCTCAGTAATATTTTCTGTGCAGTTGTTTCCCAACAGGCCCGGTGACATCATTATACGTAGCGAGAGTAATAAAAATATAACGGAATACATTTTATTGATATGATTGTATTAAATAAATAGCTTTTGCTCGCGGATTTGCCCGCGTGATAGTTTTCCGGGATAGAAAGTATTCTACGTCTTTCCCAGCGTCTCAAAATATCTACATATCAAATTTCATAGAAATCTCTTGGGTAGGTTTTGAGTTTATTGTGTTCAGAGAGCTAGACACATGCGGCGGGTGAATTTGTGCTAAAATATATTTTTTAGATCTTTTTAAGAGGAAAATTTCAGTCTTGCATGATTGTTGCGCAACTTTTACCATTGACGCAGCGCACGCAACGGAAGCGCTCAAAAGGAATACATTTTCCCCGTTTTTGCATCATTATAATTATGCCGGCCTGTTGGAACCGGATATACACAGGTTGATCTCGGAACGCCACACACTTACGTGAGCCACTATGAGACGTTTCAACACCTTGTGTACGGTAGTCACTATCCAGGCGGATATAAGATATATCCTACCGTAAACACGAAGATCGAGGTAAAAACAGCAACATTACACCTCGATCTTGAACGTATTGCATTTTAAATTGTACTGCGTGGTTATCCGCTACAGATTGGTTATTATTACAACCCACACTGTACAACATACAGGGATATTTCTGTGCTTGTGTGATTACTTCGGCGGCTAGATATATTCCATACGTAGCATGTCATGTTGAGGATTCGGGTTCAATACTGGGTTAGGTAAATTGATATTTAGTTATTTATGTGGGTTGTTTGACTGCCTTGGTGGCGTAGTTGTATTGCAAGCGTGGTGCAGTACGACAGCGCTCTGAAGTAGGTTCCAATCCCGTGTCATGCAGAAATATTGAGTCTTCTGCTCAGTATCAGCCCGGAGTCTTGAAATTATCCCAGATATGGCGGTAGACTCACCCGCTATCATGTCATGGGATCGACCACACAGGTAAGGGTTGGGTGCCTGGTTACACCTCTTCCTCCCTCTTCGGGGTTAAAGACTAGATATGTGTGTCATATTGGGCTTTTCGATACCAACTTCCTTTTGTGGCCGGTAAATCGGAATAGACGCGTCTTTTATTATGTAGGACATAGCATAGCTGACGCAATGTGTGTTTTATACCTCTGCCTATTCAAAAAGGAAAAAGAGTTATAATATGTGCTGAATTAGATATTAAAATGATTTCATATTTAATATGCAAACAAATATGGTTTTACTTCAATAAGTTTGAAATATAGTCGTAAAATGAAACAATTAAAACGATAAACAATTATTATAGTCAATTAAATGTTGGAATACACTGGTTTTCTGTTCAATTTACCTTATACGTATTGGTATTTCAAACAAATCAATCACAATGAAGCTATAAATAAATAATATTTTTCTTAATTGGACTTCGTGGTGTCTTCGCATCTCTTGATGTTATAATTTTCAAATAAAATATTGGTGTCAGTGATCTGTCTGATTTGTTATTCAAAATGTTACGACTATTGTACTCTCTATATATCGTATCCTTCAGAAGTATAAAACAAATTAATTGTTAAGTCTCAAAAAATATAAATTATTCGCGTGGCATATCAAAATCATTATTGTAATATAAATTGAACAATTTCTGAAATTGAACTAGAAAATTGCATTTGCTCTATTTATTTCATTAAAATACGCGTTTCTAAATAAAAGTCTGTCAGCGCTACTAACAACAAGAATAACTACACCAATAATGATGCAGCTTCCTAGAAGCGATCTCAACCACTACCTTCATATTCATAGTAAAAATGGACCAATTATAATAAAGTTAGACAAGCTTACAAATAAGTTATTATGACTGGTTTATTTTTATAATAATAATAATAATAAGCCCGCAGGGGCGGCTTTGTGGCGAGCCGACGGTGAGTGGCGACACCGCGTTCCCTGATTCCGTGGGGGCTAAATGAGACCCCCTGACCTTTGTCTTGCCTTAACTGGGCGGCTAGGGGTGGAAGTCGCAAGAGCTAAGAACATCAGCGCCAGGGTGGAAGTACTCAATCTGCGTAATAGCGAGGAAACCCGCTCCGGGACGCGATAGCGACCCGTGATGGTGAAATCGGTGCACACCTCTCGACACCCTTAAGCCACCCACACCGGTGTTGCGTCTTTGGCTTACGCCACTTATGGGATGCCCATCTAGTGGGAGGCAAGTCACCGTGTGCCTTGAATACATAAGATTGAGACATTTTACTTGGCAAGCGTCCCGTTGTCTCAATTAATAGCCCAGCAACCAGTCCAGCTAGATCCCATCCATAGACCCAGTATAATTCCCATCTTTTCTGCAATAGTCCCTGCACCTTGCAAGCGCTGTCTTTGGCTGTATTTCCTCCGTAAGTACAGACAGAGAGAGTACTCGCAAGGTGTATAAACCCCAACTAGAGTAATGTATCTTAAAGGGGCCTCTACGTGTTGGATCCATGTCCCCACGCAAGCCTTCTAAAAGGACCGGCCTTTATGCCGTGATTTCCCGCAGGAAAGATACAGTAATAATAATAATAATAACTTTATTGCAGACCCATGATCCACATCACAAAAATGCAATTTTAGTGTCAAACTTACTCTATTTAAAAAGGAATAACTATAACAGTCTGGAGGTCATCTCCACCCAGCGATGATACGTTGCCGTCATCATCATTTATTACTAACGTGTTGTTAGCGAGAGATAATTTATATAGCAGTAGACGCGCAATCATCGCCAACACAACATAGGAATGTAGGTCATATACTCTATGATCTTAAATAACACTGACAATTTAGACTATCTTCTGTGTTTCACAGTGGAGACAATCGACCGTCTGGGGATGTTTTTTATCATTTGCCGGCTTCAATCAACGTGTATTGTCGATCGAAGCTTGCCGGGCGACAATCCCTTTGTCTTCAATTCAATTAACATCATGTAGGAACGGTACACTTTCTTCAAGAAAACACTTATATTTTACAGCAATTACTATTTAATGTATCTTCTTCGATAGCTTAGACACAACTGCCAATCTGGTCCAACATCAAGTATAAAATCAACTCTTATTTCAGAATGCCGACATCTTCACTTACATTTATATTGATATATTGATATATTGATTGATACATAAATACCTAGATAAGTAACAATTCACAATAAGTCACTTAACTAGTATGGTGTAATAAAACAAATCTAACAATCGGGTGCAGTAAAGCCGCTGTACTCTGCTACCGATAAAAACTATCACACTGCCAAGAATGCCGACTAATACCGTCTTATTACAAAAAGCGACAAATACAAACAACATTCGTTCAATACGACATCATTTAATCGCAATGTTCCATATACCCAAAAAAGAAAACGTTTGCATACAATGTTAATGATTAAATAATGTTTAGGAGTATTAAAAATATTAAGACTTGGTTATTTTGCTCCAAGATCAACAATAGTTGTAACTGCGATTGCAGTTTTGTTTAGGTTTCAAGTTGTCACAAATGTTGTATTAGCTGGTAATACATCAAAATGCGTGTTACGAAACGTAAGCTTCCCGCGCGTTATATGAAACTATGACGTTAAACAAAACTATTGCGGTGAATACTGCACATAGCTTTGAAATTTATTATCAGTGTCTTATTATATAGAACAATTGACTCTTTGTAACATTGTGATGAATCAACGAAAAAAAAAGATCTGAAAATTGAAGTACTGAGTCGACTCTATTGAGTCGGCGCGGCGTGGCGTTTCCAGTAGCTCAACGGCTTCAATATCCTCAATATCGACTGAATCTACCACGTTAATATTCATTTTCGATAAAAAATAACACAAGACAATGAAACAGACGCCAATTTAAGAGATAATCTGACAAATGATTTGACATTTACAATTTAGACCATCGTCAAACCAGGGGTCGCCGAGGTTTAGCATTAGACCATCAAATAGTCCATGGTTTATCGTTAAACCACTTTTTGTAATACCATTTTTATATAAACCGTAATTTGCATAGGTTTAAACCAGAGTTTTTAGTTAAACCTCGTTTTGTAATAAGACGAGTAATGTTTATAGTTTTTTTTTAAACGAGCCAAGTGAATTTGCAGTTTTCGCGATCGGCACCGTGAATACGAAAGATGCAGTCTTGAAAGTGTTTGGCGAGAAATATAAAAAAAAGCAATGAACTCCGTAAATATTTTCATTTCAATGTCTAACATTCGCGTAACCATAAGATATTATCATCACAATGTCCATTATAATATCATAATGGAATAACCAAATCCAATTGAATGCTGACCGTCTACCGCCCACATAACTTCATCTCTGCAATATTTTTAACTTCCTACGGAAAAAAGCGGTGTTGAAGGATGACGTGTGTATCTTGTCGTCTGTTTGTGTCATGTACTGCTTTTAGCGGTCTCCCGATGCGATAACTCACAATCAAAGCCCCGGGACGACAACACCTTTTAGAGTAATTGTTACGCGCCGCTATCCTAGTCGATGACATCGGGCGTTTCCGGAAGTATTCGGGTGCTCGGGTGCTCGGGCAGGCTGGCAGAAGAAAGGATAATATGTCACGCGGCGATTATTCTATTATTCTCTCTGGTTGGACGTTGTCAAAAAAATGATTAAAATTGTATTCTGTAATTATTTTGCTAATATAATTTTTACTGTATAAAGAGCGTTTAACATAATAATAGAATCGGGTTTATCTTTGGTGATATATCAGGTAAAAGCAATTTAAGTAAACATTTATATTTTTTTAAAATAAATTCAAATTAACCTCGTAAAAAGTAACATAGTTTAAGGTAAGGAAAGACATATTTGCTATAAATTGATTAATAAATAATTATAGTATGATTTCCTTAGAAGTAAGAAGTAACGTTCAAAAAGGTCGACAAGTAACAATTAGGAATTTCATTACTGGTGTCTCGAATCTGGGCGGAATAATCCCAGGATGGGAATAATCCCGGAATGGTCCCGGGACTTTGAGACACGACACGTCCCGGGACCCAAACTCTAGATCGTAATCGGTTGGATGAGACCGAATAACTTTGTCAAATACGTCTACACATACCACTTTATAACCGAATTTTGGTAATAATTTACCTAATAATAAAATGTTAAATCGCACATTAGTTACGCGAAGGCGAACAAGATGCTTGCAAAATGTGAAAACCCCAGTGCAGAATGAATGAACGACTAAAATTTCCAGTGTCAGGACTCAATTTATGCTATCAAAGTGGTACATTTTGCAAGCAAATATATATAAATAGACATAGTTTTCCTTAAACAGCAATTACATTTCAACTGCACTTCATTGCATCCATTGACGTATATTCTATAGATACGAATGTCCATATAAATTATTTGTTCAAAATCTGAACTAAAATGGCAACCACATCACTGTTATAACATATTTATTCACTCAAGCAACAAATAATTTAACTTATTTGACTAATATTTTTTATTCAAATCCAAGTTCACATTCCGACTCCAGTTCTTATATCGTGAGCGCCACTCCGTACACAAGCTGTAAATATTGACCATACTAAAGTCAGTTTGAATGGATTGCAGTTCAATTCAGTTGAACATAGTGTATGTTCGGAACCCCAAATCTAGTACGTAGTACATATGTATCGATAATTGCGTCTTATTATGGTAATGGGTGCCATATTTACGGAGGACTATAATATGTCAAGATTTTTAAAAAGTATTTGTTTTATGCCAATTATTCCGCATAAATAGGACGGTTCCGGGAAGCTATATTAACGCAACGAGATACCCCGGGGCCGTCCCGTATGCGCCATGAAGGCCACCACTAGTTTTAGTTGGTGTAAATAGAGCTAGGGTGCTCGGTTCATACAGGGTCATTTTGACCTTGCCTTAATAAATGATACTACATTCTCGTCTGAACCTCTGCTAATATTATGCCAAAAATCATATGAATAACGAATATTACCAAATATTACGGTGTTTACTTTTGCTAATTTTCATTACTCTAGTTTAAGGCGAATAAAGCGTGTGGGTGAATGTATTTTTGAACGAAAGTGTGATGTAGTTGCCATGACGAATATAATTAGTAATAGTGGCATTAGGGCGTGTAAAATTAAAGTTACTATTGTGTTTGAAATTTGTATTCTTTTACATAGGATAACGTATTATTTTCAAGTTTATAAATATGTTGTTCCATTTTCATACACAGGGTCATGTCAAAATGTTATAAAGCTAACAATATGACTCATTCATAGAACGAATGTACGTCTACATATTTTACGCATGTATTATGTTTTTGTTTCCTCAAACAATCTTTAAAGTTTGCCCTGTTGTGTGCGCAGGCGTAATATTTTTCAAATGCATCATCCCATGACGTACTTAATGAAGTTTGCGGTGAGATACATGAAGTATGTGCGCGGAAAGAACCAGGTGTCTTCTCGATCCGGGATTTTACTGTATTACTAACTGTGAATTTATTCTCGTGGGTAATTAAGTGTTTATTCCTTTAGTAATTGGGTCAATTTAAGTACATTGTCGCAATAGGTTACCATTGTTATCGTTATTTCCGTCCGATATTATGAATAACATATCGCCGTAAATGGTTGAATTTCTATCGACATAAGACGACGATAAATGGGCACTAACCCACGGTCCTAGTAGAGAAGTAGTGCCTGTCCACCCTAGTACAAGGGTGTACTTTACTCTACTCTACTAGGACTGTATACTAGAGAGTAAAGGCCTGTTCCGACCAGAGACTTTTCCCGCCCTCGCACCCACCACTATAACTCCTGTAAGCCAGGATCAGCAGTGGCACGCATTTTATGACACCGAACAGTAAAGCTCGGCGAGTCTCAGGGAACACTAATTAGTCATTATCCCGCAATGAAATTAATCAAATAGAAAGATAGGCAGGAGTTGGAAATATTAATTTTCCATTTCCTTCGATAGCAAAGCGGGAGACAAAATAATGAACTAAGAAGGCATTTTAACCACAAGGAAAGTCAAATTGTGAAAAGTCGTAAAAAAATAGCGTTTTATACAGTTTTCAATAATAATTGTACAATCTAGTGATAAAGATGTATGCAAAATTTATCTCCGATGGCGGCGAAAGCTGACATTTTACGAATGCAAATCTAACACAATATACATGTACTAATATGTATAAATGCGGCCTGTAAATCATTCTGATGATAATTAGATTCTGAATAAAGAGAAGCGACAGGAATCGAGTTATATGAACCTTTCCCCTGATCTACGAAATGACTTTATTAAATTTAATATAATTCTAAATATGGTTATTGCGATAATGTAGAGCTGTTAGGAGAGATACATTTTCCAAGGTTTTCAATGATAGCAGGTCGATATTTTCGAGAAAATAGAAGTTTTAATAAAAATTTATTGTTGAATATAAACAATATTATCTATAGGTGAACTATCAAATATATCATGTTTATACTACCTTTTGCCCAAGTGAAAAGGTTTTTCCGGGATGAAAGTCCTGCCATATATTTCCATGGATAAAAAATTGCCTAAAGTTTATAATGTTTAGACAGACACTCGATGGCGGACTTTATTTTATAATAAGCAAATAAAATAAACTACTTAAACAGAAGAAATAGTTTTATTTTGCATTATGCACGGTACTTACTTTATTTTGGACTGATTAAAAAAGGCAACACTAGAGTTTCTGGCGGAAACTGCTTTTCGAACTGGTGGTAGAGTGAATATTGACGAAAACTTAACATTTAATGGATTCAAATAAATTATTCCATATTCAATTTGAATTATAAACCAATATAATGGTATTTAAAAGTTATAAACTACCATAGTGGGTATGTTAACGGAATAAAGTAGGTCTCTACCTTCGTCCAAGGCAGAAAGTTATACGAGTCATCTGATCTTGGATAGTGAGCTTTCTGTTCTAATATACTTGAGCTTTCTACTAACTTATGGTTGTCGAACAATAATTACCAAATTGGTTAAAGGATTAAATGATATTTAGTAAATGAACACCGATTACCGACTGTGATAGAGGCCTCCGCGAACGACGTCGCGTCGTCTCAGCACTCGCCTATGAAAATGACCTACTTAAAAGGTTGGAACTGGTCGGTGATTCCGACTAAGAATACGTGAGTGAAATTGTGTTGTATCTAGTAATTTATATCTTGCGAAAGCTTTAATGTAATTTATGATTACCGACTGAATAAATTGATTTTGGAAACTGGTTAATTTAAGACGCTATGGGGTTCAAATTGGTTTTAATACACTTTAAAGTTAAGTGTGGGTTTGGATTCAAATACAAGTCTATTGGAAGGGAAAATGCACTGCGTTTTATATTATTTTATAACAAAATTGCAATTGTAAACATAGTTTTTCGCACTAGTCATAACTAAATGACGACTTTCACAAGAAAGGGAATGAGTAATCAGCTAGGAAACTAAAGGTTTGCATGATTTGCAAATATCTGTTTATATTGAAATCTATACTTATAATAAATCTGTAGAGAAGTCAATTCTGTACATGAAATATATTTCCAAAATAACTATCAGGGGGTGATTAGGGATTGATACCGATGTCAGTCTGTCTGTCTGTCTGTCTGTCTGTATAACCGTTATAGAAACAAAAACTACTCGACGGATTTTAACGAAACTTGGTACAATTATTTGTCATACTCCTGTGCTGGTTATAGTATACTTTTCATCACGCTACAATTAATAGGAGCAGACCAGTGAAGGTAAATGTTGAGAAAACGGGAGAAATTATTCCATTTTTTAAGCTTCCGTCGCGTGTGCAACCTTAATGGTTAAAGCTACACAGAAATCATGTATGACGGAAATGTTCTCCTTAAAATTATGTAAAAAATATCCCACGACAGCATATGTCTATCTTTTATGGTTGACTCACAATAACACGTGTAACTCCCGATAGCTTAGCAGTTCAAAGCTTTCTCATTATATTTGTCTACTCTTACGTTTATAACACTCCCAGTCAGCCCCGAATCTAGGGGGGGGCAAGCCAGGGCCCGTGCCCCGGGCGGCGAATTTAGAGGGCGGGAAATTCAAACTTGGCAGACGAATACACATCTCATCATTAACGCAACTTTGACTTCTGCGACATCTATATACTATCTATACTTCTATACTATTATATAAAGCTGAAGAGTTTGTTTGTTTGTTTGAACGCGCTAATCTCAGGAACTACCAGTCCAAACTGAAAAATTCTTTTTGCGTTGGATAGCCCTTTGTTCATGGGGTGCTATAGGCTATATATCATCACGCTATACCCAATAGGAGCGAAGCAGTAATGGCTAATCTCTGGAGCTACCGGTCCAAACTGAAAAATTCTTTTTGCGTTGGATAGCCCTTTATTCGTGGATTGCTATAGGCTATATATCATCACGCTATACGCAATAGGAGCGGAGCAGTAATGGCTAATCTCTGGAACTACCGGTCCAAACTAAAAAAATCTTTTTGCGTTGGATAGCCCTTTGTTCGTGGAGTGCTCTAAGTTATATATCATCACGCTATGACCAATAGGAGCGGAGCAGTAATGGCTAATCTCAGGAACTACCAGTTTGAACTGAAAATTTCGTTGTGTTGGATAGCCCTTTATTTGTGGGGTGCTATAGGCTGTATATCATCACGCTATGACCAATAGGAGCGGAGCAGTAATGAAACATGTTGCAAATACGGGGACAATTTATTAGTTTTGAGGACTTCCGTTGCGAGTGCTGCTGCTGATGTATGACGGGATTATTCCTCTTAAAAAGTTCTAAAAAAATATATTATAAAACAAAGTCCCCCGCTGCATCCGTCTGCCTGAACGTCTTAAACTCAAAAACTACCCAACGTATTAAGATAAAATTTGGTATGGAGACAGTTTGAAACCCTGGGAAGAACATAGGCTCCCGGGAAACTACTACTTTTATAATGGAAAACTTTAGCCTGAAAAACTTTATAACGCGGGCGGAGCCGCGAGCAAAAGCTAGTTATAAAATAAAATGCTTTATTCAACACGTAGGCGAACACAATGCACTTATGATAAATCAAGTGTACATGAGAAAATTACTTATAATTATATATTAATAATTTCTCCAATTATAACAGACATTTTATATTGGACATAAAACAGCGGAGAGAACAAAATAAACAAAGAAGCCAGCTCGTGCTGGCAGAAAAGATATAAAGAACACAACCCTATACAAAGTTACTAAAGCGAAATCTCTTTACCTCATTACATGTAAGTGAGTACTTATGGCCGGTTTATTTAAATGATATGACCTCCAAGTCAGATGCGAGTTCGGATACTGGATACGGAACGAACATTTTAGGTTAAATTACCGTATCATCATCAGGGGCAGGATGTCTCCTGCTGAACATGGGCTTCCCCTAGTTATTGATTTACTTATTCTTTTTGGAGGAACTGAAAATAAAAGAGCGACTATCCACCATCGTTATTCGTAGATGTCTCCAGTTCTTCCGTCATGTGGCGCCGAAAAACCCTGACAACTCGAACGATCTATCTTGGTAGGAAAGGTTGAGGGGAGCAGACCACGTGGCCGCAGACCAGCTCGTTGGGCTGATGAAATAAGCAAGACGCTAGCCATGACTATCCTGGAGGCACTGCATCTGGCGGAGGACCGTCATTCCTGACGATCCGCTGTTCAAGACTCGACCAAGTGACAGGGATCACGATCCTCAGCATTGAGGGAACGATTAGAGAGAGATTCTTTTGCCAGTCTTGTTCTACAATCATAGTTGCGTAATCTTTTACCTTATAATTAAATACTTGATGTATAGAGTTCTCGTGTATAGTATTATTCACAAGGATTTTATGTTACCTTATAAATGATACTAAATACTTTATTAATCGTATGTTACAATTTAAGAAGCAAATATAGAAAAAGGCCCGACAACAGTACCTTGTTTATAAATTGTTAAACGCTCATTTTACAGTAAAGATTGTATTAGCAAAAATAATTACAGAATACAATTTTAGACATTTTTTGACAACGTCCAACCAGAGAGAGAATAATAGAATAAACGCTGCGTGACATATCTTCTCTTTTGCCAGCCTGACCGCGCAGCCGAATGCTTCCGGAAACGCCCGACGTCATCGACTAGGATAGCGGCGCGTAACAAAATATTTAATTATCTAAATATGTCCCTTGGTGTAGTGAAATACTGATTGTAGACTGGGCGTTTTGGGTACAAATCTCAGGTCGGGAATACTTGATATCTAATATGATTTACCGTACCTACACTGGATAGTGGATACCAAAGAGAAAGTGAATGTCAGGCGAGCTGGTGTCGCTCTACGTCTCCCGTGGAAATCGAGAGGGCAGAAAGTCAAAGGTGGTCAATTTGTTTATTACTGATTTGGAATGTACGTTATACGAACTTTCTTATCTAGGTTTCATACATCTATGTAAATTAGAAATGGATTTTCTCGTTTGATAAACAGCAGTAAGAACGATATGATAATCTGGTTAACCATGTAATAAAGCAGAATTGCCTTATCTGACTTAAAGCTACATGGATTACAAAGGCAGATGTTAAAATAGAATGAGTCATGTGTTGAGATTTTACGTCTATTATCAGAATGACGTGATTATCAATGGAGGTGCAGTTAGTCCTAGCCCCGCCTTACACTGGCTGAGTTAGACAGCTCAAACAGCAGTTAGCTGAGCCACTTCCTTTTGCCATTTTTATTTGTAAGGTTGGTTCTTTTATGTTGTTAATTTCTGTAATAGTTTTAATTTTGGCAATAAACTTTATCATTTGTAGTTTACGTTTTCGTTATTATTATTATATCAATAACTTGCAGAGCTTTGAAATTAATATTTCTCCTTGGTGTTGGTACTGTCTGCGTGTAATCTTGGCTTATTCTAAGACGAGCAACTTGCTTGGCTCTTTATTCATTTGTTAACAATAAAAAACATATGGCATTATTTATACGGAGGTATTTTATAGCTCTACATATAAGTTACAATTATTATATTTAATTATATAATATATTATACGGCTGACAGCCCTCATTATGCTGTAATTATTACCAAGTATGCACTCAAGATGTATATTCAGTGTTGTTACTGGGAAGAAAATGTGCTCGGCTTCACACGGGTAGTAGAGCACTCTAAATAAATACTCGAAATTCGAATGACTCCGTCCATTAGCGAAATCCGTATGAAACACTTTTCGGTAGTTTTGAGTTTATTATGTTTAAACAGACGCCGCGGATGACTGTTTTATAATGTAACGATGTTTTTATTGTATTATTACTATCTTTACATGTTATTGTAACCCCCTTATTCATAAACGTTTTTTATCGAAGGATTGAGCATTGCTGTGATAACAAGTCTGTTTTTCAGCTTTGTTTATCTGACAGCTTACTATTAGTTCAGCTTTGTTTACCTGACAGACAATTAGATTCAAGTTGTATCTCAATATTAGCCAATCACAACGTCCCTATGAACGCACTGCGAAGGCTGCCATGCCGTCGCGCACTAAGAAACAGACTTGTTATCATAGCAATGCTCCGTCATTAGATAAAAAACGTTTATGAATATGGGGGTAAGTGTTTATTTGAATATATGTTTTATTGTGCAGTTTTCCAGGTAAAAAATAGTTTATTATTTCGGAATTTGGTCAATTCATACGTCAAATTTTACTCAAAACAACTCGGCGAGTTATGGCTAAACTTCTAAAATGCCTATTGAAACAAATGTATTTACAAATTATATTTTTCATGAAAATATTAGTAGGCTATAATATATTGTTATTGTTATGTTTTCATTACAATTTCTTTTAACTTGCGTCATATATTTCTCGTAGAACAATTGATTTTGCGGTTGTTTGTTATTGCACAAATATTTTTCAATTATTAAGTCGTATTACGTATTGATGACGAGTTGTAAAATACGTAAACAAATTCATCAAATAGTTCGATTCTTAGTAAAGAAAGTTTGAGTGAGTTTTTATATTGGGAAACCTTGGCATGTTTTATACGGGAACAGCTGATCCCTCTGCACCTGATGACAGCGGAATAGGGTAGACAAGGTGACTGATGAGAGATGATTACTCCTCGACAGTCAATACAACTATGCCGGCTTGTTTGAAACAAGATATACACAGGCCGATCCCGTAACGCGACACACTTGCGTGACCCACTATGAGTGGTTTTAACGCCTTGTGATATATCTTGCCACCACCAATTTATTCATTTCTGATTGCTTCGGTAGTGTAGTTGTAATTGTACACGATACGAGTAAGACTACTGCGCTAAGGTTCTGGGTTCGAATCCCGAATCGGATAAAAATAATTTTGACTGAGTTATTCCATTTTAAAAATTACTCAGTCGCTGCTCAGAGTCAGGAAGTTGGCGGTGTGATGTCCCCGTGCCTTGGAAAGTACGTAAAGTCATTGGTTTTGCACCTAAGCTGTCTCCAGCTGTATCGGATTGCTATTTCACCGGACTACAAGAGTAAAGAAACAGATAGTACACTTATGTATTGCTCACACACTTGTCAACTATAATACTCCTGCGTACTTGTCTGACCTTTGTTGAGATTGGTCGCCGTGGCCGAAATTCGTTCGTGAAGGAATCACAATCATTCATTTCTACGGTCAATGCCCCACAGTGCTTAACACTCTAAGATTTATAAGTGGGTGCTATTTTTGGGCAGTCGTAACGTTTGCTGCAAAACGAGCGTCTCGCTTGTCTCGAATACGACAGTTCAATGCATAGTTACTGTTTTTTTATTAAATTTTCCATAATAATATCAGCTCTGTATTATATACTGTCCCTTTGGTGAGCACGGACCTCCTCTATACTGAGAGGCTTTAGTCTACTCCGCTGGCCTAGTGCGGGTTGGTAGACTTCACAAACTCTCAAAATTCCTATAGAGAACTTCTCAGGTATGCAGATTTCCTCGCGATGTTTTTCTTCATCGTTAAAGCAAGCGACAATTCACAAAGAATACACACATTTTTTTTAGAAAAGTCAGAGTTGTGTGCCCTTGGGATTCGAACCTGCGGACATTTGTCTCGGCAGTCCGCTACATACCCAACTAATAAGAGATTTACATTATTTATTTTATTTACTCGCGCTATAAATACCGGTAACTAGGTGGTCAAGCGTAATAAAAGCAATTTATCTCCTAGGAAATCGATTAATATGGCACTTTATATTGAATCAGGTTTGTAATGTATATTTACGGGGAAGTCCCGCAATAAAGTGTTCAACGAATATATAAATCCGTGTCGTTCTATATTTAAAATTGCGTGGGCACTGTTCGTCTCAATGTGACATTTTCAAAGTGATATGAATATGGAATTAAATAGTAAAGAACAAATAGTCAGCATTCTTATGTTTGTGTCTAAATTCTTTATAATGCAAGTTGCGTGTAATAGATTTACGACTATATTGCAAGGTGTGAGCAGAGTATATACTGCTTACGTGGATCTTTATGGTAATTTTCGTATTATAAAAAATGAAGTCCAGTCTAACACTGTATTTGTAGTTACCAATCATGTTTATTAAAGTGTTTCTTAATCGAAAACTTTTATATACATTTATATCACCAAGTTTTAACCTAGATCCGCGCAGACTAAGTATGATGCCACTACACCAGCATGGTATTGGTTTATATTATATTTAAAAAAATGTCAGATAATTGATTACAAAGAAATGTTTGTCCGATGAATTCGTATATATCTTATCTCTACGTGGAAACGGTGTGAAATATTTTAAAAGTGAACACAGCCATTTTCAAGATGTTTTACTTCCTTATTATTCCAAACAATATTATGTATTTAAATTTAAACACAGATTGTGTTTTGAATTGGGCTATTTGTAATACATGCGTTTGTATGCTTTGACGATATCCGATGTGTCAGTAAACTTATGTAGGTAGAGTAAACTTTCTGTTCATGTGTGTTGATTGGTACAGTGAGTAGGTGAAATTTCTGGCAGCCAACAAGCAACACCTTTAATTTCCTTATTCCCGTTTCTTATATATAAGTGGAATAGTTTCTTCTGGAATAGTGTTTTGATATGCGCCATAAAATATAACACATACCTGTCTGTCTCAACGCGATAAACTAAAAACTATCTAACGGATTTCCATCAAATTTAGTATGGAGACAGTTAGAGATCCTGGGGAGGATACAGGCTATTTTGTATCCTGGGAGTATAGTTACTTATCCCGGAAAACTTTATTCCGTTAAAACTTTTTCATTAAGGGCGGAGCCGCGAGCAAAAGTTAGTTATTTACAATTCACGGCTGGCGACTTGTTTGGCATTCTTCTTAAGAATTATCGGTGACATTTATTTTTTTATTTGCTTTTTCTAGCCTGCTATAATTTATTTTACTGTGTAAGAAGAATTTACAATAAAAGTGTAACTCGTATTTAATTCTTCCGTATCCTATACCCTGATTGTTCTGCAGGCGGTTATGGCAGTGATCGGTTACTATTAGATCAGCTACTTCGGCGTCACTTCTTAGGTAAAACATAATATTATTTTTAACATCAACCTTTTTTTATTTCTGTGTGATTTGAACTGAATGCCTTGGTGACGTAGTTATATTTGGTGCGCAGTGCGCGTTCCGATCGAAATTCTCAGGTTTGAATCCCAGGTAGGGAAAAATGCTGTTGCGTTCTTCTTGTCAGTATCAGCCCGAAGTCTGGCATTTGTGCCCCAGATATGGCGATAGGCTCACCTCTTATCCCATTATGGAATGGAACACACATGGCAACAACTGGGTGCCTTGGATGTACCTCTGCATACCCCTTCGGGAATAAACATACATAACATCACGCATTTATCCCCGAAGGGGTATGCGGAGGCGCAACTAGGGCACCCACTTTTCGCCAAGTATGTTCCGTCCCATGATGTGATAGGGGGCGAGCCTATCGCCATATCGGGCACAAATTCCAGACTCCGGGCTGATACTGAGCAGAAAAAACCCAAATATCACTTTGCTTCGGGTATACGAACATACAGCACGCCTTTATTCGGGAATAAAGGCGTGCTGTATGTTCGTTTTGTTGTTTTTTGTAATTTGTATACCTACTTGTAATTATCATTGGTGAAAAAGTCCAAGGTATAACATTAATTACGAAAATATTATTATATCTACATTTTTTACGCCTTATGATAACGTTCGAGCAATTGTTCTTTAATATGTTTTGCTCAGAAGCTGTTGAAGGGATTTTGTTCATGACTTATGTATTATTTGCCTACGTTATGAAATAATTGCTATTTCATATAATCAAGGATCACAGAAAATGATACTTCGTTTCCTTTAAAATGAAATTATATTACATTTAATGTAACATAATGAGAACTTTCCGGACGACCAACACCTCCACCCGGTGACTATTGTTAGCCTATAACTATTTTAGCAATAATTAAAAATATATCTTGTGGGAAATTTATAAATATTTTCTGACAACACAAGTTTTGTGGTGGGGTATTTGATCAATTATCTACCCTCGATACTATAAAAGGAGCTGCAAACGTGTCCTCGGCGCACTCGTCATTGTGATTTAATTACAAAGTTACCTAGTGTATTCACAGAGAAATAAAGTGTACAATCAGTGAGTAGTGAGTTATTCTTTCACTATGAACACTACAAAAACTTCGAAACGTCGGGACTGAAAATAAATAAGAACATAGCGACGAAATTCGAAAAATAGTTGTATTTAGATGAATTCAATAACAGGGTAAAAGAGATAGGGAAAATACTTTATGGATAAGGAAATATTACATTATTACAAACAATAATAAAACTTACTTCATTTGCCGTAACTTGGGTTCATTGATTTAAATTATCATAGTGGTTTAGTGACGTAGAAAGGCCTTTGACGTGCATACGTCAAAAGCTATATTATTGCATAATAATATAGAAATATTTAGCGACCACCGTACAAGTTAAAACCGCTATAGTGGCCCACGTAGGTGTGCCGCGTTCCAGGATCAGCCTGTGTATATTCGGTTTCAACAGGCCGGCATAATTGTGTCGGCTGTCATGGGGTAATCATCTCTCGTCAATCAACATTCTATTGGAGCCCGCTCCACTTTCCATCAGTATATTAGTCAGCCTTTAGGTTTTAGGAATCCCACAAAGATTTTGTGGCACACCTGCGTACTCGGAAAAACACTTCCTTACGGTATTTCCGTCATGCCATAATAAAATATTCTTCAAACGTAATTTAGAAACAGTTTTTTATGGTAGTTAGCAACTTAGCTAGTACTGCATTGCTGCCCATGAAAGATGGTGAGCATTTAGCATTATGTGTCGTCAACTAGTCTGTTTTTGCAGGCTATAAATAAAATATAGAATAGGATTTAGCATGTTTTCTCCAAGGTGCAACGCACCGAATACCATACCAGTGTATCTAATTGTTGTAGCTAGTGTAACTACTACAAAGACAAATATAAAAAAAAACCATAGTGATAAAATTCGAAAACTAGTTGTATTTCAATGAATTCAATAATAGAATAAAAGAGATAGCGAAAATATTTTATGTATAAGGAAATATTACATCCTTACAAACCATAATAAAGCTTACTACATTTTGCCGTTACTTGGGTTCAACGATTTAAATTATCATAGTGGTTAAGTTACGTAGCAAGGCCTTTGACGTATGCAGTAGTATAATAATATTTAACGAACACCGTACAAGGTGTTAAAACCGCCATAATGGCCTACGTAAGTCTGCCTATTTCCAGGATCAGCCTATGGCTATTCGGTTTCAACAGGCCTTGAACAGTGTGGATGCAATTGTTTCCACGGAAGATCGCGATCACGAGTTGATGTCCCCAGTTTTTGCGTGTTTAGCGGTTGAGGATACAATATAAATGGACGCTGTCCATCTTATAGGTTGAGTAAAGCTTATTTAGATGCTCTTTGGGAATTCGGGGGCTTCTTTAGCTCATTACTAAGTGAGACGGGACGCAAGGCGGCATCGCACAGACGCCGTCGACGTCTCGTATGCGCCGAAGAAGGCCACTGCGGATTTTGGCTCGTATGCCGGTGTGTATAGAGTTTAAGGGACTCGGCACAATGTTGGCTCGGAGGACGCTTTACTCCCGAGGGTAGACACTGGGTCGGAAGCCCGGTGAAACCTATATAATCGTTCCGCTTATCTCTCCGGGCTGTAGCGATAACATGTTTTTACTTCGCGATAAAAAAGGCTTTTTTGCCGTCATTTTCAATAAACGAACCCGATCGCTTTTTTCTATCTATCTCAATAATTGACCAATGGGAGCAGTTTTTATTCAGATGCTTACAAATCACTTTTTTGATAAGTTCATTTTCGGAAGCTGATTGAAGATTCAGATTGGGATCGTTTATTAAAAACGGCTGTTAGATGCATCATTTGTTTCATAATTTTCGATTTTTGTAAGAAATATCTTTAGGAATGTAGAAATATTCGAGAAAGATACAGGTGGATAATAATTCAAATGTTGATAGTAATTAGAAGATACTAAATTAGAAAAATACTTTTGGTAAAAATTAAAAGAAAAGGTTTTATTCTTCTTCATTTACGGTTATTTAATATATAACAGAATGGAAGGCACGTGGCCATTTACAATTTTTCAAAATGTTGATGACGATGCGTTGCATTGTCATTTTTCTTCCCCGTAATATAAGTTATATTTATATTTAGTATTTGTTGAATTACATTATCGTTACGCATTACGTTGCATATGAAAATAACATAATTAATGTTTAAACCCATAGGTGGATGGCCAAGTTCAAGTGTGATTCATAAAGAACGCGTATAATCCTCTATGAGTTATTCATTATGTACAATCAGCTACAAAAATGACTGGACAAATTCAAAACTTTAAACCGCTTGTACACGTTAAGTTTACACACACAAAATCACGCATTTATCCCCGAAGGGGTATGCAGAGGCGCAACCAGGGCACCCACTTGTCGTCAAGTGTTAGGGGGCGAGCCTATCGCCATATCGGGCACAAATTTCAGACTCCGGGCTGATACTGAGCAGAAAGAACCAAATTCTACTTAGCTTGGGCTTCTAACCCAGGACAGCAGTGTCGTAGTCGTACTGAAACCGGGTACGCATTACAACTACGTCACTAGTGCAATAAATGGCAACTCATTAATTAGTTAATGGAATTATAATATACAGGGTGTTTTTAACATGCGATAGTAGAGACTACCCTATTCGTTGTAGCTACAAAAATGTTTTTATTAGACCTCTTAATTGTTGAAAGCATCTCTGACTCGCATTCACAGATTATGGTCATCTTCTATACCCCATACACTCACGCCTTTTTGTCCACGAAGGGGTAGGCGGAGGCGGAACTAGTGCACCAATTTTTCTATTCTTGACCATTTATATTTCGAAGCATGTGATGGGGCATCTATTCCTTCGTCCACAACGTTCAAGGCACGAAAATAAGGGATAATGAAAACAATTATCGTAATAAATAGTAAATTTAATTGAATAATATATTTCCATACGTTAAAATAAATTGTTGAAGCGTAACAATTATGGAGTTTTTATCACACATATAGATTGAGGTAAACTTAATTTATATCTATGGTATAGACAAAAAATATGGCACTTATATTTATTAGTTAGTCCCAGAAATGTGAACAATATATTTTTATAAGTAGGTACGACAGCGGCAATGTGAAATGACAGATGGAGTGGCGTTCAGAAACACGATTGATCGAGAGTTGATCGGCGAGTATTTTTAACATTGACGTATATTCTATAGACACGAACGTCCATATAAACTATTTGTTCAAAATCTGAACTGAAATGGCAACCGTCACTGTTATAACCTATTTATTTACTTGGATAACAAATATTTTTATTTCTTAGACTAATATTTTTTATTCAAATCCAGGGTTTACACTTAGACTCGAGTTCTTATATCATGAGCGTCACTCCGTACACAATCACAGTTTGCCAATATTAACCATACTAAATGTCAGTTTGAATGGACTGCAGTTCAATTCAGTTGAACACAGTGAATGTTCGGAACGCAAAATCTAGTACGTAGTACATATATTATATCGATTTTTATAGTAGTAATAGTTATACTATTATAGTAAAAGGAAAACTAACAAGTCACTTGTGCCCACTAACAGTAACTCTTTATACACGAATTAAAAGTTCGTTAAACGTTAACGTTCTACAGACATTTGAAAACCGAACGGTTGCTGTTCAAAAATTGTATAAAAAATACTTTTGATGAAACTGAACCAATTCATCGATGGTGTTATGATTAGATAAAATGGCAAAAAAAATCTAATTATATATGTCGCATATTGTCAAAGAAATTTCACTAGTCACATTACAATGAAACGTTAGATTGTCAATCGATTTCATTTCTTACAATTTAACGGCTTGGTTTTAGTGATTTAATGACTGGTGAAATTGTGGTATCAAGGCTTTGCCAATATAACTGCGACATAGGTGTATAAAGAGTGGGTAGTATTTGTTTACGTTTCTAGAGATTGTTGATGAGTATATTACAATTTTGTACATTTTGGCTCTAAAATAAAGGCACTTTTCGTTACGCATCAGGTGCGTGGATATACCTAGCTGTTTGCCCGACGAGGATTAGGTCTTTTATGATGGTAGTTGAGCTTCCGTGCCCAATCCTTTGTACTACTATTTCCTGAGATCAATTTCCCATCTGGCACGAACAGCAGACGGGCACTCCGCCCTTCATCCTAGCCGTTTCAAAATACGTCTGATTCGGACTTAGTACAAGAAACATGTAGTCGATATATTTGTGTTCACATGTTAGATTGTGTTCCTCACTTACATTTGGTATGTAACGTCGTGACGGTTTTGTGTGCCTGAAAATAAATATCTTATTGATTATGACCTGGTTATTTATATTTGATTTTTATATTTATTTACTGCTAACCCTGTCGTATATTTCAAGATTATTAACTATGTATTTTATTTTACTATTAGCTGTTGTTCGCGGATTTGCTTGCGTACAACTTTTGCGTGAAAAAGCGCCACATTTTCCGAGTAAAAAGTACCCTACATGTTAATCAAGACATGGACTAATTCTGTCCATATCAGCCCAGTAGTTTTGAAGTTTAATACATAATAACTAATATATATACAATACAAATACTCTTGTAAGCATTTTAAACAAAAAAAGGAAAATAAATCGTACAATATCATTAAATCTATGAACTTGCTGCTCGTCTCTGTAATTAGTGGAACATGACGTGTATCTATAAAAAAATATTTCAAGATTCTTGACGGTATCACAAATTTTAATCAAGCGACGTCAAACAACACTTGTGTGTCATAAAATCAATTCTGGAGACCATTTTTGTGTACCCGATTACAATAGTTAGCATTTTCGCACTATTGATATAGCTTTTCATTCCGATTTACTTCACATACAACGCTTTTTAACCCCGAAGGGATTGGCAATTGGCGCATCTGGCGAGCATGGGGCGAGCCAGATGAGAAAATACCATTTTGCCCGACTCGGGAATCGAACCCAAGACGTCAGCATTGCAGTCGTACCGTGATAACTACGCCACCGAGGTCCACACCCCTGTTTCACTCCACTGAACTATAAAATGCAAATGGCTGTTAATTCTTTCTTTGGCGTGGCGGCAGACAATAGTTTAAATAATTTGGCAGTAATACTAACTTGCATACTTCGGTTCTAATGATTTGTTTAAACTTGCTCTCCGACTGCACCACATATCGTAAGTCATCATTTTCGTCGATAATTTCGTAAATTGGGAACATCTGAAACAATCATTAACGCTGGATATAGTTGTAATAAAACAATTATTCCGAATTTATCGAGGTTTTTTATATTAGGGGGGGGAGGAGGGGACTGAGGTGTTTGTCGTCCGAAAAGTCACAATATCTACGTACATTTTACAAATACATCATGTTTTTTGCAAAAAAAAAGACCGATGTTCGGATAGCGTGACTGATGTAAGCCGTACTTTAGAGAAGTATATCTGCCCCTACGTATGCCAATATGGTGGTTTTAACACTCCTTAATTTATCAATAAAGAATTATACTAACATTGCGGTCAGCATCGCACGGTTCGTTAAATTCGTAGTCCTCGCCGTCTCGCTCCTTGACGGTGGTCTCTTCCTCGTATAAAACATCCTGGAAACAGGGTTAAGCGGGGAATACATTACTAGCTGGCATATTTGCTTAACAGCTCCTTGCACGTTCATCGTCATTTGTATAATATAATTAGATGGCTGTTTCAGGCGAGCAAATAGATCATCTTCAACATGTTGCAAATACAATGCAAGGCTAATCAATTAAGTTGATAATGCGAAAGAAACTTTGTCCGTTTCGATTTTAAGCCGCTGAACAAATTTTGATGGTATTTGTTACGGGCCTTCAAAAGTCTTAAAAAATTGCGTTACGTAATACTTAAGCGGCCCCTTACGGAAAAAGTTTGAATTTCAAAGAACATAGGAATTTTTTTAAACTATATTATGTCAGTAAATTCCAAGACCGCGAATTGTAGTTATTTCTTACGAAGTTTTTTAGTAGTTCTTCGATTGCTTCCTCTGGATAATACTGGCTTTTGACATGGCACATGTATTGCCCACTGCATTCGGCTGGCATTTCTGTAAAATATATTTTAATTATATACTATTATGGGTTATATAACTACCTACAGCTTTTGCACCTAACCACGCCCTCATAAGACTTTCTCCAGTATACCGAAATCAAATTAAAAAGAGAGGTACGGCGACCCCAACATAATCCCCCGCGATGACTGGGCAGTAGTTGTAATGCACTTTTTCTGCGAACCCTAAAAAAAACAAAAATGGTCCACGAGAACCAGCAAAATTTTGAAAAGGGTCTTTGAGAAAAAAAATATGGGAATCTCTGATTTTAACCGTTGACAATATTGGTTGTTGTCATATTGTACTCTATCTTTCTCTCTCTAACTGAAATAATTAGAAAAAGACGTAATTCTTACTATAGGCTATTAGAGTTCGGTTGTGTTCATGACGCGGTATACGTTCCTGGGTTTTTCTACTTTCCGCCAGACATTTAATGTTCATGGGAAATAATGCAGTCCTGAGAAAACCGAAAACAAATTCCCATCCAGTAATAAATTACATTCTAGAAATGACGCATCCTGTACCTAAATATATCGCACCTTTAGAATAACAATGACTCAAGTGCAAGAGACCGATAAATTGACTTTATAATCTACAATATTTAAAAAGTAACAAACTCTCGAATGCAGCATGAATTTTCATGTAATTGCCGAAAGTAATAGTAAGTAAATTTAATGTTTTTTTGCACTTGCATCAATATAATTCTAATGCTGCGATACACACTCACGGAGTAATGAAAATAATTTATTAGAATGACTCAACCAGGTAAATATAAGGTGAAGCTGACAATACGACTTTAATTTCAAATATTATATGGCTAGGTCTTGTAATTAGTAATCATAAAAATAATAATAAAGTAACATAACACGAAAAAAAAATATTTACGAATAGTATATCAGGAAAGTAAGCAATATTAACAAAATATTCAAATAAACATTGATAGTTTAATTTTTCATAAAGAATGTGCAATTCAAGATACCTAGATAATAAATTAACCAATTTTCTTAATTATTTAGTGATTATCCGCAATTTTAAATAAACGATCCCAATTCGGCTTATCTAAAAAACGTACCAATTAGAACAAAGGTTTTTTTGACATGCTTACAAATGGGCTATTTTGATTGGTTTGCTCTCAGAATCGGATTGAAGATTGAGATTGGTATCGTTTATTGAAAACGGCTGTATATCAATAATTAATTAGTAATGTAATAATAGTAATAATTTCTTAAATAATACTGTGTAAACCTTTAATATAAATTATTTATGTTAGTTGTGGTTGCCTGTAACTGGGTAGTTTGATTTAAGTTTTTGCCTTCTTTTATTCTTAATGCACCCACCGGCGATCCGATAAAAATATATAAAATAAAATTATTTTACAAAAAGTTAATCGTCATTATTTGATAATTATTTTTATGGTTCTATAGCCCTATTCCCCTATGAAATTAAAGTCGTATTATCGGTTTCATGCAATGGATAATACGTAATATAGAAAATAATATAATTGAAACTTTATGTATTTATTGTAAGTACATAAGGTTTATTTAGCGCTAAATATAATTTTTGTACGCTTTTTTTTAAACTGATGATCTTGTACAGATTTATTGTCACTTATGATTTACAAAATAAATATATTAATCTTTATATTCATCATTAAATAATTCTCATCGCTGTATATTTTAAGTACCTACATTAAAATAAGAAGTATTAAATATAAAGATATTAGTAATGGTAATTACCTGATTCTATGGTGGGATGCGCTTTGCAGGAGAATGCTGCTAGGAGAGTAGCCTGAAAGTTAAGTGTTAATTGTTTCAATCCATGTTTGTAGCGAAGAACATTATTAAAAGAAACTGTTGTTTATCAAATAAGAAAAGAATCATCAATCAGTTCACCCAGTCAAAAGTTCTGAGGTAACAAAAAAAAAGAAAATACAGTCGAATTGAGAATCTCCTCCTATTTTAAGTCGGTAAAAATGCATTTCTAATTTAAATAGATGTATGAAACCTGGATAGAAAGAAAGTTCGTCTATCGTAGATTTCAAATCAGTAATAAAAAGGCCATTTTTGACTAACTGCCCTCTCGATTACCAAACAGACTATATTTTATAATAATAAAAAAAATACTCACAATAAGGGCGAAATTTAGTTGACTCATGATGGCGATTTCTTCTACCCTCCTCAAAAATGTTCACTCCACTACGTACGAATTCAAAATGATGTATGGGACTAAAGGATTGCTTTCAGTATTTTATAGTATTTTCCTTCATGTTTGTAACATTTATTGTGTCATACCCGTGAGGTAAGCAATTACATCAGTATACACAATGTATGACGTAGATATTGTTCGAAGCGACTGTCTAATTGTCATTTAAGGCTCGGTCAATGTCCACACGATGAGTGATTCGACTAGTTATTCCAAAAGTAATACTTTACTGTCATGCACCTGCCATGATTACATCTGCACCACCCTAAGGTTGACTGGTAGTAGTGGCAAAGGATGAAATTTTTCGAAATAGAACCCGACATGTCATAAACTTACATACTAATACGCATGAATGTGGTGTGCAAATTGTGCTAATGATAATTCGATTTTACATAATTATGAAAGGGAAGCCGACGGGAATCGGGCTATATGGAACCTTCACCTGGTAGAGAATGGAACCACTGACTGGTAGAGAATGTCTATAGCATTAACTCCGCCTGTATACATTTGTATATGGAGTGCTAAGTAAATAAATAATAACTCGTTAATTAGGTTAGGCATAGCAGTATCACTAAATAGTATAAAACAAAGTCGCTTTCTCTGTCCCTATGTATGCTTAAATCTTTAAAACTACGCAACGGATTTTGATGCGGTTTTTTTAATAGATAGAATGATTCAAGAGGAAGGTTTATATGTATAATAATAAAATCCATTAAATAGTGGAGAAATACTGTTATTTTGTTATGTTATACCCGTGCGAGGCCAGAGCGGGCCGCTATGTTTTTATATAAGTACAACGTTCACAGTTTTTCTGTGGTGTATTTAGTATCAGCAATGCACCCGTGCGAAGCCGGGGTGGGTCGCTAGTACGATAATAAACGGATAAATAAGAACGAAGTAATCTACGCAGTACGCATACATCTTGAGCCCCGTCTCATTGCTCTATGTGTCCGCTAATATACAGTCTTACTTATAAAAAATTCGTAAAGCTATGCTTAGTTAAAACACAAATTTACTCGATCAGCTTTAAGTGAAAACCCGCCGTCTTGCCTCTTAATAAGGTTTATACAAGGAAACCGGTGATGTTTTTGACAAATATTTAAGCAATTCTTAACCACTTCTTAACACTAAAACAAATTTATAAGTAATATTGATAGCAATTTCACTATGGACGCAACGGTCGGTTTTTTTCATTTGATTCCTCGCGTGTGCCGCCGTCACTGCGCTAGCTGCTAATTCTGTCTGAGGTTTATCCTATACACACCTGCTTGCCTGGCGTTCGCTCTGTATGAGATCCTGGCGGAGTATTAAATTAGTATAACCAAACCAGTGGATAGGTCTCTTGTCTATCTGTTCTCGGTTGTAGATTTCCAATCTGCGGTCGATGTAACATCATACGGTGTTTCGTGTGTGTCTTGCCTTAGTTTTAACGACCGGTGGGTCTGACGTCACCCTTTGGGGAATTCCTATTCCTCAGAGCCCCAGTTCCTAGAATTATCAACACACAATCTTAACTCTAAGAGCAATAAAAATAAATTAGCTAGAAAACTAGGTCCTACACGCCGAACGGGGCAGAAAAGTTCTGGAGTGGCGACCACGAACTGGGAGACGCAGCGTAGGTAGGCCCCCACGAGATGGACCGACGATCTGGTGAGGGTCGTCGGAATCCAATGGACGAGGGCGGTCCAGAACCGGTCCCCATGGCGCTCAATGGGGGAGGCCTATGTCCAGCAGTGGACGATTCCCGGTTGAAATGATGATGGTGGTGATGACACGCCGAACTCCTGAAAAATGAGAACTGCTGGACCCTATGCTCGACCACCATACTCTATTGATCGCAGTCACGCGGGGGAACAGATGAAGGGCGGATGAGAAGGTCCTCTCTTCTAAATCATAACGCCGGCAAGGGAAACAGCCATCGTATCAAATAGAGACCCTACCCTTTGCCGGCCATACATACATACATAAACAAAACACTACAGCGAGTCTTATTATCCTTTCTAAAGAAACACAAGAAGAAAAGATAGAAGAAAAGAGATCTAACACTAGTATTTAACAAGAAATAAGTCCTAATTTTTAGTAGACTTATTGCCTCTGATACAGATGAAGAATAACATATTCGGACATGATTTTAAATGCGTAAATGCGATTGAGAGAGGATGTATTTAAATCGACGAGCTATTAATGTGATATCATTTATGTATATAATCTGAAAATAAGAAACTGAACTAAAAAAAAAAAGATATGATGATGCGATCAAGCAAAAAGAGATAGAAATTTAAATATTTAGTGTCATGTCGGGAACTTTACTCGGAGTATTCCAAGTAAAGTTACCCAACGGAAATCCCATTAAATATTATGACATAATATCCTACCTAATAAAGAAGATAGGAATTTATTTTTCCCTCAGTATAAATCATAATTGCAAAATAATAAACCATGAATACAATAATGAAGTATAGAATAAACGAGACAGTGTTCGTTCATAAGTTGTTTTTTTTTGGGAGGAAAAAACTGCGACCGACATAGTGGAATCCCCGGCTTTGCAACTGAGGACCGGTAGAGAGTAGGAAATGGGGAAAGGATGGGAACTTCCTAGGATGGGCTGAGGGGACAATGAGGTGAAATGTTTGCCGGCCCTTGTATGAATTTACATCCCAGAGGTATACCTATAGGTACACATTGAATTGCGTGCTTAGGTCCACGACGAATGTCCCGCCATGCATTGGTTGTGATAAATTAAAGCTATTGATAAAATAATGAACCAGTGTGATCATGGGGTATGTAAGCATATAACTCTAGATAGAGAACAAAAAAATCTCTGAGCCATTATCAATCGAATAACTAACAAAATGTAAAACGGTCGTGTAAAAACATCGCGCCGCGGGCATATTAGTAACAGAATTGAGATCAATGCAATTGTTCCACACATAGAACACGAGAATAGTATGTATGTGCTTTTACTTTTTGTTTATTGCTTTGAATGTCGAGACGAGCTTACCGTTTGCGTGTTGGTAAGACATATGACTGCCCATAAACAGTAGTAACATCATCTAACACCCTGAATTACAAAGTATTGTTTGGCATTCCACTGCACTCGCCATCCCGAGACATGAGATGTTAAGTTTTATTATGTCTAGTAGATACACTGGCTACAATGTTCTTCAAACCGGAACACAACAGTGACTACACCTTGCTACTTTACGGCAGAAATAGACCAAAATAAATATATAATAAATAGTGGTACCTACCCAGGCCGACTCGCAAATATGACAGACCCACTATCAGTAATGAGAGATAATTACTGTTAAAGATTAGTGCGTTGACGTAGTTTTTTCTTATGGTTAAATGACGAGACGATCAACCCATTTGCCTGATGCTAAGTGACATCTCAGCAACAATATGAGCAGCATTAAACAGAATTGTTAATTACAAAGTAGCTCCGCCCTGTGGAATGGGGGCGTTTGGAGAATTCCACCACGGTATCCCCTGCCTGTCGTAAAAGGCGACTAATAGGGGCCATCGGGGGGTCGTCGGCGGGCGGCTGGGGGCCGTCCGCCCTTAGTGTACGTTGTGCACATCTCGCACATTGTGATGACCCCGAGATGGACGGCAGCGTGGAAGGTAGGCCTCATGCTGCCGTTGACGCCGAGAGCGTCCTTCGGTTACGCGGGGGCTTCTGAGCCCCCCCATAGGAGACGGGCCGCAACAGGCCGCACCGCGCAGGGACGACTGCGGACGAAAACTTAAACATTTCAGTCAGAGGAAGCCCACAGGCGTCCCTAATGCGCCGAAGACGGCCACCGCGGAGTTTTAGTTGGAATACCGTGCGTGTATATAGGTTAGGGACTCGGCCCGGCGGTCACCCGAAGGTCAAGATCAAATCCGGGTGGCTCAACGTCGGGCCGTAAGGCACGGTGACCCCAACGTAACCGCTCAGTCGCCCCCCCCGAAGGCTGGGCGGTAGTCATAAGGCACTTTCTTCGCGAAAACAAAAAAAAAAAAAAAAAAGGTCCAAGCGATCGTCGCCGTAGACATCAATATCAAGTCTCTATTGCTCAGTACTCCTGATTGTTTTGATATCAAGTTAGGGAGACTAACTCCCTCCCTCTTTGTGATTCATGACATTGTTTATTAGTTTTGCTGGTGGTATATTTAATATCAGCCCGGATAGCGACCACCGTACACAAGATATTAAAACCCGACATCATGGCCCACGTCTATCCGGTTTCAACAGGCCGGCATAATTGTGTCGACTGTCGCGGGGTAATTATCGCTCGGCGACATTCTATTGGACCCCACTTTATTCACCATCAGGTGCAGGAAGGTCACTACGCCCATATAAAAAAAAATATGACATCGTTTCTGGTTTTACCATGATAACAACGCGATATAAAGAATTGTTTGTTTTTGATATTGTTATAAGCAGACGAAGGTATGACAATAACATCGAGCTTCCAAGAAATGTTTGTTTTCGCAGCTTGTTTTTTATTATTGTCTGTTTTCTTTTGGATGAGATAATTTAACTGGAAAAATAATGTGTTCATAATGCAAACGAAAATTACAATGCAAATAAAAAACATGCTATAATGTTATTGTCTTTACAAGTTCGTTTGTTGTCTTTGTACATGTGTTCATTTTCATCCTTCAGTTTTCTAAATAAAATATTTTGTAAATTGTATCATATTCTTTTTCCTCTCGACGTTTCGAAGATTCTGCAGCCTTTATGGTCACAGTGCGAAATGAGGTGTTGGCCTGCTGAAAAGTTACTATATCTATCTACATTTAACAATAACACAATATAACAAATGAAATATAAAATATTCAGTTCTGAGTGGTCCATATTAGCTACGTAAACTAGTTAAATACATTAACAAATGTATGTAGAATATGTTTCATTTTAATAAGGTATTTGAATATGTATGATTTTGTGCATTTTTTTGTAAGTAACAGCAACAAAAAAGAAGCCCTTCTGTGAAAACAGCATTAAAATTCGATAAAATTGATGCAGTAATTCAAATTTCAAATATTGCTTCGTGCAGAAATGGGCACGGAGTTGTGATATCGCTTCATCTCTTTCTTTCACACGCAGTGTAATGCCCGCTGACGTCACATGCAAGTATTTCTTCCTTTTTCTGTTCTTTTACACTTACCCCTACTACCTAATTTCAATGGCTTATAACTTGCAGATTTTTCACTAGATTTCAATGATTTCTTTTGTTTCAGAATGTACACAACGTACATAATTTATAAAAGATATAAATAATAAGCCAAATACCTTATTAGGGAACGTACTTCTATCAAATGCGTAATGTTTAATATTAGTTAGTAACGTAAAACGGGGAAATTTTATTCCTTTTAAAAGTGTCCGTCGCGTGCGCTGCGTTAACGGTTAAAGGAGAATGCCCATTTTTGTATGAAAGTTAGGCTACGCTTGCGTCTGTAAAAAACCTTCACTAAACTATAGGGAATATATCCTAAATCTTATATAAATTGAAAACAATTGGATATTCGATGGGAGTTCGGAGTAATCTGAATTTTTATAACTCGGTTATTTTGAGGTTAAGTATGGACTGCAATAATGTACGGTAGAAAGTACCTACGTGCCTAATTAAGTTCAATATTGCAGTACCTACTTGATATTGCTATAAACAATTATTGGACATTCTTTTCACTTAGCTTTAATCGGCCTTATAAGAAACTGATAGGTATTAACATATCTGATGAGACGAAGCTCCAATAAAACTTCTAAGATAGTATGGCGGAATATTAGTTTTCCACTGAGCATATACTATCCGACCCTTTGTGTAAGTACATATTTTTCTGACTTATGACTTATTCTATTACATGGATTAACTTAATCTTTATATTCACCTACCATTATCTCATTTCAATATGGCGTCAACACATATTGTAGAATAGATTCAGCTTAGTTTTTATGACCGGCGGCATGCCTGACGCCAACCCTCTTTGGAGGATTCCGATCCCAGGCAAGTCATGTTAGAAACATCGAGATAAAATGTTGCTTGGCCTGGAAATCGAACAGGAACCCAGCAACTAACTTCACAGCCTGATTAGGCTAATAGTTACTTATCATAGGAAAAAAAAAAAACAAGAAATACAAAATCCGATGTATATTTTTATATAGAAGTGTATTTTTGATAGAGGTATATTTTCTTGGCTTCCCAGAAAACAAACAAGAACTTGATGTAGCCACAACACGCTTATAATACTGCTGAAGTGAGTGAATGACTTCTTGCAGTGCTGGTCGAGTCATGTCATATCGTTGTTGTCTGTGAACCTCTCTATTAACTGATCTCCAGCAGGCAGCACAAACTCATTCCAGCCTTGAAACCTAAAATATAATGTAGAAGTTGAGTAAACATGTTCAGATTATTATTATTGTTAAACTGTTTTCTTTAGTTTTTGCAAGATTTTTCCCACATTGTGGGTAGGTTAATAATAATCTACATAACTTACAAAGTGGATAGCTTGTCTAAGAAATATACTTATCGTTGCTGTGGCACCGCATTGGTGCAGTTAATACACCGCCGGGATATGTCGTCTCGATTAACTGTCCTGGGTCTAGGCTCTAGACGACTTTGTGTTGCTAACTAAAAGGCTTCCGTCTCAAAGTTCGAAACACACTATACACCTTGTTTCTTAACAGTGAATTTCTCGACTCAACTTTAAAATACATAAGAATAACACTCTGATCTTGAGTAAAATATTTTAATAATGAAATGTTTTTAATCAGACAAATCTAAAGTGTCAAATTGTCATTCATTTCAGTTGCCAGTGTAATAAAAATCAGTACCCATATATTCATTTAATTAAAAATAAAGTCCAGACATGTTTAAGCTGACTTTAGTATTTCTGTCAATGCAAGTAAAAGTCGCCATTTGTTTGTTTTCGAAAGGATTAATATTTTATCTTTTTTACCAGCTATTTGGAGTTTGGTCATAATTATTAAGTAAAATATATTTTTTTATAACAATGTTTTTGTTTAATTAATAATATATTTAATCCATATATTATAGATTCAAGTACAAGCACATTTATTGTGCATATTAACTTTTTTTATTCCATATAAAAGAGGAATTTGTTATATATTGGTATCAATTCGCCATATTGGCAGAAAATTATCCGGTGTTTGATTTGCAACAATTAAACAACTTTTTTTTTCATATCTTTAAAACCCCTATTTGCTTAAGACTGAAATAAATACAAATGAAGTAATAATTAAAATTATGATTTTACATGGTTATTTGATTAAGACGCATGACTGACGCAAAGATAGCCTGGTTTTGGGCATTGTCCTTTTGCAACGATCACGTATGACGGAATTGTTCATCTTAAAAAGTTTTACGAAATATATATAAAAGAAAATGTTCTCTGCCGCATCTGTCTGCGTGTCTGAATGCGGTAAATTTAAAAACCTACCCAACGGATTCGAAGCCGCGACCAAAGCTAGTTTTTCATAAATTGTCAGTGTGAATTTCTAAGAAAATCTAGAATATTATGAACTGAATTCATTGTCTCATAGGAGAAAATTTTAGACATTATAGTTTTAATAAATTAATTGAATGCGAAAATTTGTTGGTGAGGATTCAAATTGGTCCTCGTCAAAATACTCGTGTTTGTAGAAACAAAACGTTTGCGAGACCACATTTAAAAACTAATCTGAGAGAAAATATCTGCATTATGTATCAAGTTTCCAACCACAATGGCCAATTAGACATTTTTGATCTTACTTATAAACTTGTTTTAGCGTTAAGAGGTGATTAAGAATTGCTTAAATAGCTGTCAAAAACATCACCGGTGTCCTCGTTTGAATCATTAAGGGGCAAGATGGCGGGTTTTGACTTACAGATGATCGAGTAAATTCGTGTTTTAACTAAGCATAGCTTAGCGAAATTTTTATAAATAAGATTGTGTAATGTGTAGGTAGAAGATACCTTCTCATCAGTAAAAGTTAAAATTAGAAAAGCTGTTAGTAGTTAAACCGTATAAACTTGTACCTATTATGAAATCCAATTTTATGTTTATAATTATTTTGTTAATTTACTTTTTAAGCAATTCTTTCCCCATTTTTATTGCACACATTCTCTTTTTCATTTTATAATTTGGTTACATTTTTAGTGCCTATATTAATGAGATAATTGTAAAAATGGTTAAGTTGTTTAATGTACGCCGTATTCACATTTTAGGACATACACACATACATACATATTCTATATAAAAAAGTAGCAAGAGTGTGAATAGAATTAAGTGAGATTGTATTATTTCTTTTTTTTTCACACACCAGAGTATCTATAATATAAAAATGAGCCGCTGAATGTCTTGCTAAGCGCTAATCTCAAGAGCAGCTGAACCGATTTCGCTAATTCTTTTTTTATAACATTCCTTGAAGTACGAGGATAGTTCTTACGGAGAGAAAAATTTTAAAAATTGCCTGAAAAAGTCTGAAAACAACACTTTTATATATTCCCATCCAAAAGATTCGTAATAATACTTAAAAGTCAATTTGAACTTTAATACCGTATCATAAAGTTTAAGTATTGGTTGAGGGGTTCCGGGAAGGCAAAACAATTGAGTGACGTTAGTATTGTATAAATATTAATGTCAATATGTCGACTGTTAGGCGGTACGAAGTTCGCCGGGTCAGCTAGTTTATTATATTTATTTTTTTGTATTCTCTGTTTTGTGAAAAAAAAAACATACACAGGTGCATTCCCTGTTCGTTCATTATCATAGTTCAGCGGAACAAACTTGTGTACTATAGTATCTTTGTACCTGGCAGAGCTCCGTTGAGATTGGCCACCAAAGCCGAAATTCAGCTAGGAGATTCATTAAACATTTAAAATATTCATTTATGGATTCTGATAGAAATATGTATAAAAAAAAAACATAATATTGCTCAAATATAAATTTATTCGTTCGTTCCAAATGTACAAGCAATTAGAAAATAATAATTAATAAGGAATGTTTTGTACGTATCTTAAATTTTTTGGTCGGTTTAGTTAGCATACCTGCCTTCTAGACGTCCTATTACTTTTAGCATTTAACAGGCATCATAATTAGGGACTAAACCAATTCCGACCAGAATATTAACGATGTAGATAACTATTTCATAAATTCGACGGCCTCTAGAACAAAATCTCACCTGCAAAAAGCTCTAGATGTAATACGAAGGTTTTAGGTTAAATGAAGATATAAATTACTTTTTGCAGATGAGATTTTGTTCTTAGGTCCGTCTATTTATTAAACACCGTAATATAATTAAAAAAAAAAAAACACCAAATAATTAGTTTGTGTTAAAAAGGCAGTCTTATAGCTAAAGACGGGTTTTTCAAGACAACCATATCCCTAATCGCTTCTCACCGTCCTCTCTCAGTGGTAGTCCTGAACCGAGGTTCGTAACCCGTTAGTAAAAAAAGAAAACAACCATAGGTGGAATTAATTGGGATATGGTTATATGTATAATTAATACTCAAATAAAATACATAATACTAAATATCGTACCGTAATGAGCCGAGCAATGAAAGAAGGCTAATATATGATTTTGATATGATATCCTCGTTGTTCACTCGCTGTCTGTTTCTAATATTTTTATGAACACTAAACCATCGTGCAGTGATCATAAGTGTCAAATTTGAAGTCAGTTTTGTCCTATACTACGTGCAAATGTACCGTTAGCCTACTTCCAGCTCAGCAAAATATCGACCAGCGAGATATGATGACTTCCGATGATTATCAAAATCATCTAGTTTCACTAATTGTTGCACACTCGATTACAAGATGGCGCGAGCACGGTGCTTACCACAGCTTAATGATACCATGAAGGCTGCAAAGTCTTCGAAACGTCGGGAGACAATTATAATTTAAAACACCCTAATAAAATACATAAAATAGTGTTATTGCAAGCTTAATAATACAACAGATAACCGCCAAACTCTAGTCCGAGCAGTAGGTAAAACAAAGCTGTGGTTTCGCAAATCAACGCGTGTATTCTATCTTAAGTTGCCTTAACATACATCCAATAATTGTGTTATATTTAAAATAAATAAATTAGATTTAAAGGATTAAATTAAAGGCTCGTTATACGTTACAGCCGATTACAATAAACGATCGCAATCTCAATCTTCAATCCCATTTCGAGTGTGAACCAATCAGAATAATTCATTTGTAATTGTCAAAAAATACTTTGTTCTGATTGGTCCATTTTTGAGATAGATCGAAAGCGATTGGGATCGTTTATTGAAAATGACGGTTAGGGTCCACGAAGTCGCTGTCCGACAGGTATCGCGAGCGACTCGTCTCAGCGACGTACCGTTTACGCTCCACTGCGCCACGGATGCTATTTGACTACGAACTTATCAGCTTTTCTATGAATGGATATATTACTCATAATATCGACCCTATGCTTTATCAAAATAAAATGCCGATTCGTCATTAGAATTTACGTTTGATAAGCAAATATAAATATGAAAATAGGAACTGTACAAATACTGTTGATTCTATGAAGTATGGAGTATACTTGGAAAATAATATAGAGGTTCCTTTTATAAAAAAAAATAATGTGAATTTATCGGCAAAAGCTTTTCACGCGGGTGGAGCCGCGAGCAAGAACTAGTAAAACATAAATGTCAGTTATTGGCAGATTTTGAGATTACATAGAGTGGACATTGTAGAGATTGTTATACAAACATTTTTCGCTCATTTGATGATTACTCAATCTACCGTGAAATAGCAAAACTACAATGTAAAATACTTCATATTATTTCAATATCGTGATTTGCACATTTTAATGCGTATATTAACATATATTTTTATTTTTTTTTTCTCTTTCTCTGGCAAGGCGCGGTTTGCGGATCTGCCAATGTCAACGTTTTTGGTTAGACAGTTTATAAATATTAACATATTATTTGTAAATATATTTAATTTTTTTTTTTTTTTATGGCAATTAGTGCCGATGTCGACAACTCTGCCAATGTGAAATGTGCGATGAGTACTTATTTTGTATTAATATCTAAGGACGCTGTGATAGCTTGTCACGCGGACATTTCAAATAAGACGACGACTTATTATCAATTGGTAATAACTTTCGGAGCACAAATATTGTGGTCCTGATGTCCGGCGATACGATAAGCGGCCATAGCCTAGTTGGTTGTGGAACGGACTGCCGAGACGAATGTCCGCAGGTTCAAACCCAAGGGCACACATCTCTGACTTTTCTAAAATCATGTGTGTATTATTTATCGTTCGTTTTAACGGTGAAGGAATACATCATGAGGAAACCTGCACATCTGAGAAGTTCTCTATAGGAATTTCGAAGGTGTGTGAAGTCTACCAATACGCACTAGGCCAGAGCGGTGGACTAAGGCCTAATCCCTCTCAGTAGTAGAGGAGGCCCGTGCTCAGCAGTGGGCAAGTATATAATACAGGGCTGATATTTTTATTATATGATGTCCGGTCTATAACTAATTATACTGTTTAGTCTTTGGTTATTGCCGGTGCATGAACTGATTTTGCTTATATTTGCAATTTATCTCGCATGCCGTTTTAAATGATGTTTATTTAATACTAGCGACCCGCCCCGGCTTCACATGGGTGCAATGCTGATACTAAATACACTACAGAAAAACTGTAAACGTTGTATATAAAAACATAGCGGCCCGCTCTGGCTTCGCACGGGTATAACATAACGAAATAACAGTATTTCTCCACTATTTAATGGATGTTATTATACATATAAACCTTCCTCTTGAATCACTCTATCTATTAAAAAACCGCATCAAAATCCGTTGCGTAGTTTTAAAGATTTAAGCATACAAAGGGATAGAGAAAGCGACTTTGTTTTATACTATCTATATATGTAAAAATGAATTGCTGTTCGTTAGTCTCGCTAAAACTCGAGAACGGCTGAACGGATTTATCTTATCTTGGTCTTGAATTATTCGTGGAGGTCTAGGGAAGGTTTAAAAGGTGAGAAAAATTCGAATAATTGCCGGGAAAATCCTCAAAACAGCATTTTTCTATTTCCCATACAAACATTTTCTAACTAATACGTAGAGTCAATTTGAGCTTTATTGCTATTGTATAAAGTTCACTGTTGTCTAAGCAATGTAGGTGTGTTCCTAACATCAAAGCAGTGTGCGTTGGAGCACAGAATATAATAATGTAATGTCGCGTTCTGAAACTCAACAAAAGTGATATCGCGGACCCGACTAAATTGAACAGTGACAAAATTTAATATATCATTAGTTAGCTTCACGATATTATTTCTTTTGTTTTACTTTAAAATGCATGTTTTCGTTATGGACAATTTTTAAGCTACTTTTGCATATCTATACTTGTAATAAATCTGTAGAGAGGTCAATTCTGTACATGAAATATATTTTCAAAATAACTGGGGGTGATTAGGGATCGATACTGATGCCAAAAATGCAATTAGTAAAATTTTTGTCTGTCTGTCTGTATAACCGTTATAGAAACAAAAACTACTCGACGGATATTTACTTAACTTGGTACAATTATTTTTTATACTCCTGAGCTGGTTATAGTATACTTTTCATCACGCTACAATTAATAGGAGCATAGCAGTGATGGAAAATGTTGGTAAAACGGGAGAAGTTACTCCATTTTATAAGCTTCCGTCATTTCATGTGCAACCTTAATGGTTAAAAGTTCCTTCGATTTCACCAGGATCCCATCATCAGACCCTGACCGGACAATCGGACCACCTGCATACCACCATAAATTAAAAAAACATCCCGAGAAATTGAGCACCTTCTACATTTTTGAAACCCGAAATCCACGCGGGCGAAGCTGCGGGCGGAAGCTAGTATAGTGATAAAAAGGTAATTATTTTCAAATTTGTTCGAAATTCAAATGTTTTCGCGCGCCGCCAACCGGTAAATAATATTAGTTATATTTTACTAATAATGCGTTCTACTAAAATTTATTGTAATTTTTCTACTTTAACCTTTAAAGGTCTAACTAATTAGATGACCTAATGGCATAATACAAAGCAATGCGAGTTATGATTTTTTTTTCTAAAAGTAATGCATTTTGACTATTATATTTCGAACAATGCGTCAAGGTATACTTCACACATTACGTAACACAACTCGTACGTCATCAGTCATTAATGTCTGTATTGTCTGACACGTTAAAGTGAATTCTATAAATAAATTTAAACACCGTTGGATGAATAATGCGTAGGTTGAAGAGGAAACACATTATATATAAATATTGCTAACCGATTTCTTCAAAATTCTAATTTCACTAATTTTCAAATTTCGAATTCGTATGAATATTATAGACAATTTCTTAAGTGATATGAACGGGTTTACAGACAATTTTTTGTCACTCTGCCAGCCGAGTGTCGCAGCTCACTGGAAGTCCTCCTTTCACCGACACAGATTCCATCGACGTCCCATCCAGGCTCAAAACGATAAACTGATACGGTATTCGGGTCTCCTCGCAGGACAAGTTCACGCTTTCCAATACAATTTGGGGGAAATTTAAAGTGCTCTCCAAAACGCGGCCTGGTGTTCTGGAAATAAAGTATTACAAATGTTAGGTAAGAATAGCAGCGAACGCGGAAAAAGAACTCGGCGTATTGTTCGACTTATATGGGAAGCACGACTATCATATCTTTATTCATTTGCAAAATATGGCTGAGAATGAATCATTTTATGTACATATTTATGAATCTTATTGTCAAAAGAGTACAATAATGACGAATATAATGAAAACACTTAGTCATAATTTAAAATATGGGATGTTAAGAGGTATTTTAAAACTCAGAGAATGATGAAATTATTTTCAATTCATTACGGGTAACAAGTCTTGTTCCGGTTTGAGCCAGGGATATTTTTATTTAATTTGCTTATTTGGTTGTTTATTATCGCCCAAATAAAACTTAAATTCTTCTCGGTTCTTCTAAGTTGTGATGGAAAACATTAACAGCTATAGTACTTACTGGCATTCCTCTATTCTTGCAACTTGGCGGAAATTTGCGGACTGAGCCACGAACCGTAAGTTGTCGTATTCGTCGATAATTTCATAAATAGGTTGCATCTAAAACAATAAGAAACATAGCAATTTGTATATTTGTGTTTTTTATGCACGGCAAAGTGACGCTACTACACATGATGGTAAGTGGAGTGGGGTCCAGTAGAATGTCGACTGACGAGAGATGATTACCCCTCGGCAGTCGACACAATTATGCCGGCCTGTTGGAACCGGATATACACAGGCTATCTCGGAACGCGACACATTTACATGGGCCACTATGTCAGTTTCTAAAACCTTGTGTACGATAGTCGCTATCCGGGCGAATATAAGTATTATCCTACCACCAGCATATCCCGAGAAATGTTTACGATCAGTTAAGTATCCATGTTTAACGTTTTACGAAACAATGTCAGATGGTAAGACCTTCATTGACGTCACGAGCGTCATAATCAAGCAAAACATTGGAATATCTATTAGATCGCATACAGATCTGAAAAGAGTCAAATAGAACCACTTTTTTTATCGTGTGATTTGTATGAACATTCTGGAACTCTTGTGCACCAGTTTCCAAGATATAGTAGTTATAGTAGTAGTAGATAGAGAGATATAGTAGTTAGAATTTCATTTTCGCTCTTAATTTTCCAGCTAATGGAAAACACAGTGATATCATCAAAAACAGTAATGTTTATTTTTTGGTGTTATCAAAGATGATATTTTGGCGGATTCTACGAAATTCCACAGTACTACGTAATGTTAGCACTGTGATGCAGCCAGATTTACTGAACACTAAACCTCTTATCATTTGTACATATTATGCTAAAAGTATTCCAATGAGTCACGTATGATATAGAAAAATATAGTATATTATAAAAATTGATTTTGCTCGCGGTTCGGCCTGCGTGTAAAAGTATTTAGGGAAGAGTTCCCGCGTTATATTTTCCCGCAATCGAATTTGTATTTAAAAATCGATTTCTAGCAATACATCGGTGAAAAGTTGATCCGCAATACGTGTATAATCACCTAAAATCCTTTCTTTTGAAATTAAACTATTGTTCGGATTTTATTGGGGTTTTTATATTTTAACTTTCTCCAGACGTTTCGAAGACTTTGCAGCCTTCGTGGTCACAGGGAGACCCTCCGTATGATGCAAAAAATACTTTAATTTTCTAACATTCGCGTAATAAGAAATCATTATGCAAACATTTCTTTTGGCTTCTGTTACTTACAAAGAACCTTCTATATTAGTTTTATATATCTATAATGTACAGACATCGGCCTAGTTCAATTTATTATATGTAAGCATAAGGACTAGTGATGGATGAGAGTGATATAGCTGATTACACTTACAAAAATGTTGGTTTCGCAGTCGCACGATTCTTGGAAGTCGGTTGCACTGTTCGAGGTGAGATTAGTACTCTCTGTCATCACGACGAGCTCCTCCTGTTGAACCAATTAAGTATATATATTTTTTGCTGTAAATATATTATTCAAGTTTCAAATGGATTTTCATCAAGCCTATCTCTAATGGCAGCGTTGAGCGTATCGATTTAGTGCTAGAGATAGCGGTGAGTTGGATTCGATTCCCAAATGAGGAAAGCATTTGTGTTAGTCGATAAATCTGCGTCCTAATGTCGCAGGAGGAAAGTAATACGGACATGTAAAGGCGAACATAGGTACTAAGTGCCTTATTCTACATGCCACTCGTTATTTTGACTGTACGTTATAAGCACTTAACGCACCGCGTCGCGTTTAAGACAATAGAAATTGGCATACAGAATATCATTTCACACAAAATTCACGAAGATTTCACACATAGGGAATAAGGCCCCTGTATAACGGCACATTGATGGTAAAGCAGTGCCCCCAGCCTGAAGTCAGTTCATAATGAACTTAAACGTTCTTTGTATAAGTATTAGAATTGTTCGATTGCTGACGTTGCTTCGCGGAGGTCAATTACCGGGGGAACTGATGCGTGACACATACACACAAGACACCCACACTGATGTCTTTTATTTCTGAAGTTTTCAGAGGTGCAAGTAATGACGCGTATTAGTAATATCCGTCTCACGCGCTCATGACGTAATGAGGCGAGATTATCGACATATGACGCACGGATCCAGACTTTGGGCTGATAGTGTGAAAGTAAGACGAAAAACTATATATAGATTTGCGCAGTAGGGAATTTCAACTCGAAACTTAGGAACGGAGTACCCAAATGCAAATTTAATAGCCGGCAACCAACTTTACCGCATTATGGTGAAGGTTACCGCCATTACATGCTACTTAATATGGCCCGGTGACCGGCTCGGTGACGTAGTTGTACTGCATGCGCGGTACGGCAGCGCTCTGAGGTCCTAAGTTCAAATCTCGGGTCGACAGTGATATTTGGGTTTTCTGCTCAGTATCAGTCCGAATGAAATTTGTTCTCGAAATTGGGATAGGCTCGCCTCGTAGATTGGGACGGAACACACTTGGCAAAAAATTTGTACCCTTGTTGCGCCTCTGGCTACCCCTTCGGGGATAAATGCGTGATGTCTTAATATGGTCGTGATACTCTGCTATGATAAGGCGAAAAGGTACGATGCTATGTATTTTAAAGTGGTACTTACAATATTTTCTAGTAGAGTCTGGATTGTTTCATCGGGATAGTGTTCGTGTTTCGTCACACAATACGTTTTCTCCTTGCAACTGTCTGGCATCATCTCTGAAATCACCAAAAGGTTATTAAAAATTGTTTTTTGGCTGCGCCAGCGTGTAAAAGTTTTTCTGGGATAAATATTTGCCCGGGATATAAAGTAGCCTATATAGGTATATGGCATTCAAGAGTAATGTAGCGTCCTATCAATGAAAAAAAAATCAAAATCATTGAAATTAAACCATTTTTCTGATCATATCGCGGCTTTAATATTTTAATTTTATCCCGACGTTTCGAAGACTGCAGCCATCGTGATCACGGGGGGCGGGGGAGGGGGGGTGCAAGGTGTTGGTCATCCGCAAAGTCAAAGCAGGAATTAGACTCTTCTTTTATATTATGGCTGCCATCGTTTTTTTATTGGTATTCAATGTCGAGTAATAGTAGCAAATAAAAAACAAAAAGAGACAGAAGATCAGGTAATAAAAATCACTTCCCAAGGCTTTTCTTAACTTCGGTTGACAAATTTACGGTTTCATATTTTCGCGGGAAAACGATCATAATTTCTCGCTACTGACATTCATAGATGCATGTTTTGACTTTCGAGATATTTTCTTAATAAATACATTAGTGTTACTATGGACTAAAAAAATGGATAATCTATCAAGTAGTCATAACAAGCCCACCGATGTTCTTAGAAGAAAATTTACAAGTAATATCAACTCAACTTCCATTTTTAATCAAAAATACAAATAATTTTCGTAATTAAAACATGTTTACCTAACTATAACCTTAAACAAGTCATAACAGATGTTATGTTACTAGACGCTGAATGGTGGATTAAAAATTTTCTATTTCGCGTTACTTATTTTTTAATTATTGTAAAAAATATATATAAACTAAGAAAAACCGTCTACATTTTAGTCACAAAATATTGAAAAATATATCTGCATCTTCCCTATTAAAAACATTAAAAATCCTTATTTTTCTACTTCCGTAAATTGAGATACAGAGCAAATAGGTACCTCATGAAAAATGTTTAATACCTAGATAGTAAACGAATAGGTACCAAATATTTAACATTGTTCACCATTTTTATTGCGTTCCTGTAAATTGGGCCATGAGTGTAGTTTGAGGTGCGTTTCATTCCCGAAAAACCCCCATTAGTCATTTGTTCGGAGTTGCAAGTAAAAATAAATATATTACATTACGTACATATGTATATATATACATATGATAGATGAGATATTATTATTTGTGATGTCTTATGTTTACGCGAATATTAGACATTAAAATTATTTATTTTTCTGATTATATCGCGTTTTATTTTTTTTTTACGACGTTTCGAAGACTTTGCAGCCTTTGTGGTTACGGGGGGGGGGGGGGTTGTTCATCCGCAAAATGAAAATTACAATATCTACCCTCGTTTTACGATTATGCAACTTTTAAAATTTTTTGGTGTTCCGATCTACGCAGAATGCGAAGCTGATGACGCGAAAAAATTAAAATAAAAAGACGTGATAAAATTCTAAAAATAGTTTAATTTAAAGTACTGTCAACTTGCCAGATTTAGTGATCCGATCTATTTATAAAAAAAAAAACAACTATATTCTTTCAATTCATGTTCCATATTCAATATTTTTTTAAGGGGGTGCCTTTTTTAAATTTAATATTATTATATTTCCATAAACAGCTAAATAGCTTTGTTACAAACTTAAATTAGGCAGTAGGCACTGAATTAAAAAAAAAAATATAACTACAACGATTACTTTTGAATGATCAAAAAAAGTTTCATAGTGTGTAGGGTTTATACAGAGTTGGTATTATCTATTATTATTTAATTAAAAAAAAAAAGAGAAATGAAGATATAACACATAATTGTATATGCGCTGCTGTGTTGAGAATTCATTTTAACATAAAACTCCCAAACTGGAAGTAAGTCTTTGCCAAAGTAAGACGCGACTTTGCCGTGCGATTTATGAATGAAATCACGTAAACAATGTAAGGGCAAAAATGTGAAATGATTTATTAATGAGTATGAGCAATAATTTATTTTTTTTAGATATTTTTACGGCAGCAGGGTTTTCCTACACATTATGAGTCTGAGCTTGGAATTTGTGTCCGATTTGGCGATAGGCTCGCCCCTATTATATGACACATGATTCTATCGATAGATCGATTCTATCGATAGATCAATTTTTTTTCGCTATTTAAAACTAGTCGTATATAATTGTTTTTTTTTTGTATTTCTTTCAATGACAAATATTGAGGACTTAGTGAAAGAAAGAAAAAATTGGATTCTTACCCATTTTACCACGTGGCTTGGCATCGTTGAGTGAATTGATCTGCAAAATTATCTGCAAAAATAATTATAATTTAAAAACATAAAAATTTAACAATTGATAGCTTATAACGATCATAAAAATAATATGATTTTTACAAACCCAAAATAAAAAAATACTATTGAAAAAATTACGAAATGGTAATATAAAAACAACCAAAATACGTGTACACGATCCTTTATCAACTGATAACCGGCTACCGGCAGCCTTTGGAAAGCGACTTTAAACGGCATGGAATAAAGTCCATTTTTGTTAATTTTTTTACAGCACGTGTTAAAAAGTACCGTTAGATTTATAAGAAAATACAATTTAAAATGCGAATGATTTAAATAAGGAACGATAACATTAATTGACGACAATGAATCCGACTACTCACATAAACTACCGCACTGATGAGGCGAGACACGATTGAGTTTTTCATGCTTATAGTAAGTAGATCGCGAAACAGATGTTTTGTCTACCAACTCCGTGCGTTAAATAACAAATTGCAGCCGACGAGACGTGCATTTATATGCGAACAGCTTGGTTTTTCACATTAGTCATCGTTTTGCAATACAGAATCCATAACCCTAAAAAATGATAAAAACCTGATAGCAAACATGGTATGATACAATTCTTACAATCATAATCTGACGTGATCATCAAAGGTGAACAGTTTGTTTGAACGCGCTAATCTCAGGAAATACTGGTTTGAATTGGAAAATGAGTTAAGTGTTTGATAGCCCATTTATCAAGGAAGGCTATAGGCTATATAACACCATATAATATATAATTTCGAATAAATGATAATAAATAACTGTCATAATAGTGTTTTTTGGTATCATCAAAAGTTAGTAGGCATGGGTAAAAATGGGCGTACGGAGCGACATATTCATCAAATAACTTTCTTTAAATAAAGATAAAAAAAAAAAAAATAATAATAATTACTAATATTTGTGTGGATGAAAGGATGTTGTTTATGATTCAATTTTAATTGCATTTCTCTTGTTTCTAGTGCTTAATATGTTGTACTAGGTAAGAAACAAAGTTGAAGTAATGGTAATTCTTTCTTGTATAAAATATGTTAACGACAATTTGGGACGGAAGACAAAAATTTTCGAAAAAAATTTTTTTTTTTTATTTGGGTATGAGAATAATACAAGTGTTAAATAATTGTCAGTATTTTTTTTATGGCGTAACGTCACTGCTACTACTGCGCGGGTAAGTGAGTAGGATAGCAATAGGAAAATTTGATATAGAAAGTATACTTAACGTCCAAATAATTGGCGTGAAATATATTTTATATTATATTATAGTTATTAAGTTCAAGTGCCGTAGCGTAGTTTTATTGAGTGCGCGGTAGAACATCGCTCTGAGGTCTGCGGTTCGAATACCAGGTTGGCAGTGATATTGAGTTTTCTATTCTGTTTCAGCCTGGAGCTAGGATTTTTTTCCCGATATGATGATAGGTTTAATCCATGGTTGCACAGACTTATTAAGACTAGGGGCCACTCGGGCAAATCATGAACTGATGGCGTGCCGGCCGCCAGAAGTATAGGTAATTAAAGACAATAAAGAATTAATAATAATTTATTAAAATTGAAAAAGAACTTATTAATTTGAAGCGTGGCACTGCATAGTGCTTACAATCTTTTTTATATTTGGCTCAAATTTACTTGTAGCAACACGTAAAACTGCTTCAAGGCGGTTTCGATTTTTTGTTTTATTATTATTTAGTATTGAAAAAGTTTGTTCACATATATAGGTACAACCAAATAAGCTGGCACATTTCAGAGCGTTTATGCGTAACTCTTCGTACATATTTTTATCAATGCAGCGGTAAAAGTTCAGCAAGTCTCCTTCGTTGAATTTGTTGCGTAAATCTTGGTTGTTTTGAATGTCGATAATTTCTAACTGCATTGACTCTGGCGCATTTTCAACTGAAATCGTGAAAGAATTGTTGAATATGTCCAACAGAGGTTTCACTTTTTTAAACTCCGAAAATCGGTCTTGAAAAGATTGAATCAAAATATCTAGCTTTTCTACATAACTGAAATTAATCGCAGTTTTGTTGAATTTTTCAGTCATATTCTTATAATTCGGAAAATTATCGTAATTTCCAGAATTTAATTGTGATCTGAAAAGTGTCAGCTTGCATTGAAAGGATGATACATGGGCGTAGAGCTGGGATATCAGTTGATTTTTGCCTTGAAGCCGTGTGTTCAAGACATTCAAATGATTTGTAATGTTAAATAAAAAAGCCAAATCACACAACCAATCAGGATTTTTTAAGTTCCGGGACATCCCTTTGCTTTTCCGCCAGAAATATTCCAATTTCTTCTATTAAATTTAGAAATCGTTCCAATGTCAATCCATGACTTAGCCACCTTACTTCTGTATAATACCTACAGTAAATCTCCATATTCGCTTTCGATGTCATCAAGGAATTGTTTGAATTGTCTGTGATTGAGTCCTCGTGATTTTATGAATTTTACAGTCGAAACTACTACTTTCATGACATTTTGAAATTCATTTTTTTTAGAACAGAGGGCTTCTTGGTGTATAATGCAGTGAAACTGCGTGAGATCTTCAGCGTTTATGTTTTTTTCTTGGAGATTCTTTTTCAGCAAAGTAACTAGCCCGGAATTGACACCAATCATCGAAGGAGCACCGTCAGTCGTAACTCCCGATAATTTTGATAAGTCCAAATCAGTTTCTGAACACTCATCCAAAAGTGCATTGAGTATATCAACTCCTTTGGTTTGATCTTTCAATGAACACATTCCTAATAACTCTTCATAGACTTCAAAATCTTGGGTAACACCTCGTATGAATATGAGGAGTTGAGCTGTGGAACTAATATCAGTGGATTCGTCGAGTGCTAATGAAAAAAATTCAATGATCTTTGTTTTTTCAATTAATTGTTCCGTAATATTACCTGACAAAGATATAATTAGTCTTTGGATAGTCATACGATTCAGTTGAATTTTCTCAAACTTTTTTGCTGCTTCTGGACACATTTTCTTAGCGGCAGTTTCTATGCATTGTTTTACAAAATCGCCATAATTGAAGGGGCGACTTCGCTTTGCTATCATTCGAGATATTTCATAACTAACTTCTATAGCTGTTAAAATTGATTAAATAGTTAAGGGAAAACTTATTAATAACAGAGTTTTATTTACGATTTCACAACACAATTATACACGGCACTTGACGGGTTAACACTGCAACAGGAAATCTACGTTGAATGTGGGGCAAAATATATGACACCGGCTAGTCGAGTTAAAATCTACACTAGAACTATTGCCTCCCCAAAACACTGTTAAACTGCACTTGTTCTCAATCACTTATTACTTCGCTTTGTATTTTCGCGCTTATTTCTTTCTGTTGAAACTTCACTCAAATTAAAACCGAACTGTTGGTCGCTGTGGCTAGCGTGGCGTTTCCTGTGGGTAGCCAAGTCAGACTGAGAGCCAAAAGCTTCGTGTATCTACCTACGCGAGCAATCGGGAATTCGGGACTATTGCTATCTCGCTCGCTCACACCGCGCTAGAAAATTCTTGATTACTATTTTGAACTTTATATAAAGGCGGCAAGCGATGTTACTTGACTTAGCATTTTTGGGCGCTAGATTCAAATAGCGCGCGCGCGAGATTCAAATTACTTTTCGAACATATTATTTTTTTTGGTTTTATTCTGGAACTAGCTTTTGTCCGCGGCTCCGCCCGCGTTATAAAGTTTTTCAGGCTAAAGTTTTCCGTTATAAAAGTAGTAGTTTCCCGGGAGCCTATGTTCTTCCCAGGGTCTCAAACTGTGTCCATACCAAATTTCATCTTAATACGTTGGGTAGTTTTTGAGTTTAACACGTTCAGGCAGACAGATGCAGTGGAGGACTTAGTTTTATACTATATTTTTTAGAACTTTTTAAGAGGAACAATCCCGTCATACATCATTGTTGCATAACTTTAACCGTATACGCAGCGCACGCAACGGAAGCTCTCAAAACTAATAAATTGTCCCCGTTTTTGCAACATGTTTCATTACTGCTCCGCTCCTATTGGTCACAGCGTGATGATATACAGCCTATAGCACTCCACAAATAAAGGGCCATCCAACACAAAACGATGTTTTCAGGTTAAACTGGTAGTTCCCGAGTTTAGCCATTACTGCTCCGCTCCTATTAGTCATAGCATGATGATATATAACTTAGAGCACTCTACAAACAAAGGGCTATTCAACACAAAAAGATTTTTTCAGTTCGAATCGGTAGTTCCTGAGATTACCCATTACTGCTCCGCTCCTATTGGGTATAGCGTGATGATATATAGCCTATAGCACTCCACAAATAAAGGGCTATCCAACGCAAAAAGAATTTTTCAGCTTGGACCGGTAGTTCCTGAGATTAGCCACTACTGCTCCGCTCCTATTGAGTATAGCGTGATGATCAGAGGCGGCTCGTGAAATTTTTTGATGGGGGTTCCCAAAAAAATAATTGAAAAACTAGAGCTTACTATTTATTTTATTTGTATTTAGCCGCATTTCTTTTCAGACTGTTTTATAAAAGATATACTGTATTGTTCCATTTTAACACAAAATATCGCACACAAACTATTTTTTAATACTTATTTAAAAAAAACTGCGAATTAACTGACGAAGTCGACGAGCTTGCTTGAAGTTGTTTGTATACATAAGAACGAAAACTGCGCATAAGTAGCATATCCACTCGGCGCGCGGCGCGGCTGACCGACAACTGAGTGACGCGTGAGCGGCGCTCCAGATTACGCTAATTTCTCGTACGATATCTTTTGTTTCACGCGTCAGCCCGAGTCGATTTCTCTCTTTCGCACTCATTGAATACAGTACTAAGAGTCGTACTAAACTTCGTTTCATAGGAGCACAATCGCTGGCGCTCCACTCGTTACAAATTGACGCTACATGTACGTATGTATATAGGTAATATAATAAACTTTTTATAGGCATAGTAAAATATAAAGAATGTAATGTAAGGATCTTATGTATTTTAAATATATATAAATTATTAAATTATATAAGTACGTAATTTTCGTGGGAGTGCACTGCACCAGCGCTCTTTCGGATGAGCCGCCACTGGTGATGATATATAGCCTATAGCACTCCACGAACAAAGGGCAATCCAACGCAAAAATAATTTTTCAGTTTGGACTGGTAGTTCCTGAGATTAGCGCGTTCAAACAAACAAACAAACAAACTCTTCAGCTTTATATAATAGTACTAGCTTTTGCCCGCAGCTCCGCCCGCGTTATAAAGTTTTTCAGGCTAAAGTTTTCCGTTATAAAAGTAGTAGTTTCCCGGGAGCCTATGTTCTTCCCAGGGTCTCAAACTGTTTTCATACCAAATTTCATCTTAATACGTTGGGTAGTTTTTGAGTTTAACACGTTCAAGTAGACACATGCAGCGAGGGACTTTGTTTTATAATATATATTTTTAGAACTTTTTAAGAGGAACAATCCCGTCATACATCATTGTTGCATAACTTTAACCGTTTACGCAGCGCACGCAACGGAAGCTCTCAAAACTAATAATTTTTCCCCGTTTTTGCAACATGTTTCATTACTGCTCCGCTCCTATTGGTCATAGCGTGATGATATAGCTTATAGCACTCCGGGATCAAAGGGCTATCCAACACAAAAACATTTTTTCAGTTCAAACCGGTAGTTCCTGAGATTAGCCATTACTGCTCCGCTCCTATTGGGTATAGCGTGATGATATATAGCCTATAGCACTCCACAAACAAAGGGCTATCCAACGCAAAAAGAATTTTTCAGTTTGGACCGGTAGTTCCTGAGATTAGCCATTACTGCTCCGCTCTTATTTGGGTATAGCGTGATGATATATAGCCTATAGTACTCCACGAATAAAGGGCTATCCAACGCAAAAATAATTTTTCAGTTTGGACCGGTAGTTCCTGAGATTAGCTATTACTGCTCCGCTCCTACTGGGTATACCGTGATGATATATAGCCTATAGCACTCCACGAACAAAGGGCTATCTAACCCAAAAAGAATTTTTCAGTTTGAATTTTTCAGTTTTCAATATTTTTCGAATGTATGAGAGTATTATTTTTGCTGTCGGCAGGCCACCAGTATTCGACCGGCGGGCCGCGGTCTGTGCATCCATGGTTTCCCATCACATCAATGGGACGGAACACACAGGCGAAACATGTGTGCTCTCGTTGCACCTCTGCTTAACCCTTCGGCGATATAGGCGTGATCCATGCGCGTGTGCGTGCGCGCGTGGGTGCGTGCGTGCGCGCGTGAGTGCGTGTGTGTGTGTGTGTGTGTGTGTGTGTGAAATAAAATATTTAATGATTTTTTATGTTCAACTATGTTACGCATTTTACCGCGGTTTTTATGTCCTACATATAACGAAATTCAAAGAGTACCAATAACCAAATAAAAAGAACTATGTATATTGAAGTGTCTTATGACGGCGGTATTACGCTGTCTAACACGACTTTTTTTACACATGGACGACAAAGGGACCCTTCTATACCCGATGGTACGTGGAGTGGGGTCCAATAGAATGTCAACTGACGAGTGATGGTTACCCCTCGGCAGTCGACACAATAATTCCGGCCTGTTGGAGATGGATATACACACTCTGATGCCGGAACGCGACACACTTACATGGACCACTATGCTTTAACAACTTATGTACGATGATCGCTATCCGAGCGGATATAAACTATATCCCAACACCAGCAAACGTTTCGTCAGTAATGTTGTTTCAGTAATCCGACGACACCGTTTATTATGAACCTTAAATGTAATTTTTCCTTACTTAATTTTCTTCTTGTTTGTATTATTTCAGCAGGGAATCGTCCATAGCTGGACAAAGGCCTCCTCCATTAAGCGCCATAGGGACCGGTTCTGTGCCATCCTCGGAATCGGATTGGGATCGTTTTAGAAAACGACTGATGGTTGTAAAGTTCCATAATACTCAGAAGATAGTAGATACTGACTCTTGGTATTCATCATCATCATCAGCCGCAAGGTGTTCACTGCTAAACATGGGCCTCTCCCAAAGATTTCTAGAACGACCTTGGAAGCGGTCCGCTTCCAGCGACCTATTACGACTTTTATTAGCTCATCTTTCTACCACGTTGGTTTTAATACCTTTGAAAAGAGGTTGTTTTATTCAAGGACGACAAAAACTGTACTGCGCGTGATGGTAAGCGCGATACCGTCCAGATAAAGTATCGAAAGGTAACAGATGTCTATGTCATGCCATTAGACACGATCATGCCGCGCTGATCTGCTTCTTCAATGTACGGCGGTCTTCTGGACTTAAAGGAAGGAGGGAGCATATTGCAAAATTCCCAAGCCTGATGATGCGGCATAGAAAAGAGTTGGCTAACTTATTGTTTCAGACCGTTCTGGTTTTAATCATCAAGGTGCGGCTTTGCAACCATGGTTCTGCTAACAAAAACATAAGTTACGCCTATCGTAAAATATATATCATATCCGTTCCTATAGTGAACTGTGCTTGCATAAAAGTATATGGGCGACAGCAAACGAGTCACGGGGAAAAACAGATTTGAAAGTGAAATGATGTTTATTCTTATTTTTGATTTTTAGTTGGAAATTGCGTGTAAGGCAAAACAGAAATATTTGTATTTATGTACCAAATTATCTATTTTCGTGGATTTGACAGTATACATTTCCGTGTAATGCGAGGGTGTGATTTGGCAAGTGAAACGTTCATTCGCGGACAGTTCACAAAATTATTGATGAAAAAAAAAACAGAAAATTTACAGTTTTAAAAAGTCTTTTTTAATTGACAGCTTGTGCTTTCGCTTTCCGTGTAGCCCCATGTAAATTCATTATTATTGGACCCTTAACTTCGGAGATATATCAGAAAACTCTTAAAATGATATCGTCAACAAATTTTAACGAAAACAAAAATAAATAAAATAAAATACTTTTTAACAAAAATTTATACCGCCTTAAAAAAAAATTAATTTCGGCCCTGGCGGCCAATCTCAACGGAGATCAGCCAAGTACGCAGGAAATATTATGGTGCACAAGTGTGTGCGCAATACATAGGTGAACTCTCTGTTCAGTCTCATAGTCCGGTGAGCCGGCAATCAGACATGACTGGAGAGAAGACCAGGCGCAGGATCAACGGCTTTACGTGCTTTTCGAGGCACAGGGGGTATCATACTGCCAACTTCCTGACTCCGAACTGCGACTAAGTAATTTATAAGGTAGAAAAATCCAGTCACAATTATTCTGGCCCGACTCGGGATTTGAACTCAGGGCCTCACGCGGTAGCACTCGTACCGTGTACAATTACAACTACGCCACCGAGACAATCGAATTTGATTTATCAGTTGGACACGACATTTGAACTGCGTGTGGGGAAAAATAACACTCAAACGTCCAGTATTTAAGCCGTTTATTCGCAAACTAAAACTGAGCACTACCTTATAATTAGTGGAGCGGTACAATATGAATCTACCCGCATTGTTACAATAATGATTAAATTACCAACCTACATTACAACATTATTTTACGGCTGCACGATCATGAGTCACATCGAATCCTACTGCTGCCAATTTCAATATTTTACATGACGAAATGGTTCTCCGAAATACTCCACACGTGATAGAAAATATCCCGCTTATAATTAGATTGGAAAATCCGTGATGTGTAAATTTTTTGTGACGACGCCACGTAGTCTGAATATTCAATTTAATAGGGCTATCTCACATATTATGTAATGGATATTTCGCTCCAACGCGTGTGCTCACTTTACAAACGCGATGTGAAATGGGCGGCGCAGTCAGCATTCAGAATTTAGTCTTGTGACTTTTCCAAGAAGAATAAAATATGGCATATGTATAGGTAAATATACCTAGTCTTGCCATAAATATTGTAATAAAGAAAAAAGAAAATTGTTAACTGCAAATAACATTTATTACTTTTACAGTGTGTCAGTTTAATACATAAATATAAAACAATTAAAAATATAAAAAGCTTATTCGAAGTGGTCTCCATTGGCTGCAATACAGTCCTTTAAACGATGAGGCCAGTTATCAATAGAAGCACGCACTCTTTCCATGGGAAAATTCTTCACTGCCAATCGTATAGATTGTTTTAGGGACTCAAATTATCATGGCGTTTAGAGCAAGCTGTACTCTCTAAAACTGACCACAAATCATAATCCAGCGGATTAAGATCGGGACTAGACGACGGCCAGTCTTCAGCTCTGATGAAGTCCGAAACGTTCGATTCCAACCAAGACTGCGTGGACCGAGCTTTATGACCCGGCGCCGAGTCTTGCTGGAAGGACCATACTTGGTTATTGAACATGGTGATGTTAAGGGGCTTAACTACCTTCTCAAGAATGGTATCTTGATACACTTGTGCCGATGTTTTGATACCTTTTTCACAAAAATATGGCTCAGTCACTCCTTCATAGCTAACACCCCACCAAACCATCACTGAAGTCGGATAATGTCCACGTTGCACTCTGTCGACTAATTGGGAAGCTTCCTTAGAGCTTTGAGCATAAATACGGTCATTTTGTTTGTTAAAATGTTGCTCAATTGTAAAAATTTTCTCATCCGTAAACAAAATTTTTTCTGTGACCTCCCTTTGCGTACCGCTTCAGTAGTTGTTTCGATTTTACCACCCTATTCTTCTTTAAATTATCAGTTAAGAAATGGCCAGTGCGTCTCTTATAGGCTGCAAGTCCTAAGTCATCTTTTAAAATACGCGACATGGTTCTAGGTGCTATCTTCATTTCCCGAGATAAAATCTTTTGCTTTCGGACAGGATTTCTTCGAATTCTTTCCCTTACTGCTTTGACCACCTTTTTCGTACGAACACTACGTGGACGGCCAGATCTTTTCTGTCACAAACAGAGGAGGTCTCATTGTACCTATTAATAGCCCGGTACACAAACATTTTACTAATACCAAGTGTATGGAGAGTTTTAAAAATTGCATTTGGCTCCATACCTACTTTGTGTAATGCTATCACAGCGATTCGGTTCTCTTTATCACCCCACACCATTTTAATATCGCAAAATATTTTACAATGTATTGGCGCCAAAATGAGAAAACACAATGAACAATCGTATAAAAATGACAGATTCGAAATTCAAATGTAATATTTTTTTATAATTAAGTGTAACAGTATTTATGGCCAGACTAAGTATGCTATATGTTTATATAAACCTAACTGTACATTTATAATATCTTACTCATTCTTCAATCCCATTACTTTTTTTGGTAATTAAAAACTATTGGTGTATATATTTTAAAATAGCACAATTAAATTCTTTAATTTGATACGTAACACACATCGTAACACTTTAAATTACACTTTGTCCTCTAGAGGATGCCTTATTTGTGCGTGACGTCACATAGCCTATAACCAGCGGACTATTAAGACGCTTCTAACAATACCCCATTGTTCAAATTATGATAAATAGCCAAGAACTTATGAGGGAACAGATGAACACAAATATTTCCATATACATGCAAAATCATAACCTTCCTTTTTGCTTCGCCGTGGTGGAGAAAAAACGGAAACTATTTGTAGGTAAAATTCATGCGGTAAGTTCGAGCGGCATCTAAGTATGCACTGATCGCTAGCATAATATCATCATCATTGATTTATTGCTGGTCATACATTCTGCATATAGATTAGAAAATTTTAAAAAAGATAAAGCTATTTCTATTAGTTTTTAAGAAACTGTTACTCAGAAAACTGCAGATACCTACATATAAATATACATAGCATCACGCCTCTTTGCCACAGGCATAGGCATAGACTATAGATTGCCACTTTGCACGATTGCGGCAAACTTCTCTCGCTTCCTCCACCTTCATGAATCTTTTCATGGATATTTTTAACCTGGCCTTTACTAAGAATGTCAGATATCTGACATTCGGAAGTTAGGTGCTGTCGACCCCTTCCGGCTGCTCCATCCATCTATCCTGCATCGAAACCTGCAGACAGGAATATCAATCTACGATCGCAACTGATCTAATTTAATTTAGGAACTAATCTGGATTTTCCATAATTTATATAACACAAACGGTAATACACAGTAATAAAAATGTAAAAAAGATTTTCAGAAGTTAACAATAGTAAATATAACCTCATTACATTAAAACGTGTCCGTAGGTACCTACGTAACAATGGAATGATTCATATCCTTTAGATGTTGAATTTAGTGGGAAGGCGACATAACCAATGCAAACTTCACCTGTTCGCAGAACCATGACGATAAGATTGCAGTAACTAAAAACCTTTGTGTAATAAGTATAATGCATCATGAATTATGGGTATATAATGATTCATTGCACCAGTCAGCCGTATTTTTGTATTGTAAATTAGGAGATCCTGGAATCCGTATTGGTACAGTTAGCTACGAAAGTAGAACCTTGGACAACTTTTTATATAATAAATTTTAAACGCTCTTTTTACAGTATTAAACATTATATCAACAAAAATAATTACAGAATACAATTTTTAAAATTTTTTGACTACGTGCAACTAAAGAGAATAATAGAATAGTCGCCGCGTGACATATCTTCTCTTCTGCCAGACTGCCCGCGCAGCCGAATGCTTCCGAAAACGCCCGATGTCATCGGCATCGGCATTAATTTTAAGCAAAATATTTTTTTCTATTTATGTAAAAAGAGGACTGGTTGTAGATCTCTAATATTTGAGAGTCCGCCTGGGTAGGTACCATTGCAATGTCTATTTCTGCCAAGCAGTAGCGTGTACTCACTGTTGTGTTCCGGTTTGAAGGATATTGTAGCCAGTGTAACTACTGGACATAATAAGACTTAACATGTCATGTCGCAGGATGGCCAGCGCAGTGGAATACCAAACAATACTTTGTAACTCAAGACGTCGGATGGTGTTTTTGCAGTTTATTAGCGGTCGTATCGCTTACCATCAGGCGAACGGCGAGCTCGTCTCGACATTTAAAGCAATAAAAAAAAAGTTTGTGACTTGGTATTTATAAATGGTGTTCGCTAATTTATTCGTGCTATTTGTATTTTTTATGTATCGTTGTTGAAATTTATAAAATTTGTTTTAGGAGAATTATTATTATTGCATCTGCACCGATTTAGAATGATATTCTTTCGTGTACATTTTTATCGTCCAAATATACAAATAGAAATTAAATAGTTTTGTGTACGCAGCGTAGTGCGTTCTTGTTGTCCAATTTGTCATGAATTTATTTTATAGATATTATCCTGATGTAATATAATAATATCAGCCCTGTTTTATATGCTGTTCTACCGCTGGACACAGGCCTCTTCTACTTCTGAGATTAGGCCTTAGTCCACCATGCTGGCCAATATAGAATGGCAGACTTTACACACCCTCGAAATTTTTATAGAGAACTTCTCAGGTGTGCAAGTATTCTGATAATGTTTTCCCTCACTATTAAAGCAAGCGATAATTTACTCCTATAGAGAACTTCTCAGGTATACAGGTTTTCTCACGATTTTTTCTTTCGCTGTTAAAGCAAGCGATAATTCATAAAAAATACACACATAATTTTAGAAAAGTCAGAAGTGTATGCCCTTGGGATTCGACTCTGCGGACTTTCGTCTCGGCAGTCCGTTCCACACGCAACTAGACTCTCGCCGCTAACTTGATATAGTCTATATAATCAGAACGTACGTCGTGGGACTTCATTCTTCTAAAGGTCTTACACGTAGGCGGAACCGCAGGAAGCTCGTTGTTATGAATATGAATAAGAGTAGCGTAGGCACGTCGAGCTTGCACCCTTTAACCGTATAATCATCAATTATTCTCGGTAGCGATGCTGTGATTCGACACATGTACCTTGATCTGTATGCTCAGGACATACTATAGCTGATTTCATCGCTATCGTCTTAATAAATGGTAGTAAAATATTCAAAATGTGATTACTTAGAACAATTCGTAGGACCAAAAAAATATTTGTACTGTTTGTAATTTAAAAAAATAATGTTTTTGATAGTATTTTTCACTCGTTCGAGTTTGATAATGATAGTAACGCGGCGACAATGAATTCATAGTTATGAATGGCACCTTAGTGATCACACTAGTGATCATAGTAGTACGTGAGATTTAGTTGCATTACTACGAGCTCTCATTAATTATTCGTAAACATTAACTTTATTGTTTATAAAAAAATATTTTTATATTATTACAAAACGACTATAAAATCACGGTGTATATAATGCGTAATAACATTGGAATGCCGTTTTCAAAGTATGCTGGTGGTAGGATATATTTTATATCCGCCCGGATAGCAACCACCATACAAGGTGTTAAAACACGTCATGGTGGCCCACGTAAGTGTGTCGCGTTCCGGGATCAGCCTGTGTATATCCGGTTCCAACAGGCCCGCATAATTGTGGTGACTGCCGAGGGGTAATTAACTCTCATCAGTCGACATTCTATTGGACCCCACTCCACTTACCATCAGGCAGTGGCGAAGGGTGAAATTTTTCAAAAGGTAACCCGGTGTAAAAAAAATTGGCGTCAGTTAAGATATCGGGGGCACTTTATCGGAAAACAAAAACTAGACAACGAATTAATCTTGATTCGAAATCGATAAACGTTTACATACCTACTAAATTACCTATTAAGCGTAAATAATTGAAACATTCGTAAAATCGAACAATAAACGTAGATAATTCTCTTTCCATAAACCACAAATACAGGTATCTATTAATTTGTTATAACAGCAATAAAAGTATTAAAATTATAACCACACTACCTACCTACAAGTATTAATTTATTTTCAAAATAAAACTGTGAATGTTATTTCCCCCTAAAGAAATAGGTATCACGTTCGCCAAATAGACCAACAGTTTGTGTCTACCTACATGATAAACTTACCTATAAATATAATTATCAATTTAAATAATCAAGAAACGTTATTCGTTAACTTTTGCTTGTATTGCCATGCTATTTTTAATTCAGTAAAATATAATATTTATTTTCTTCTAACAAACATTTTGTGTATGAATTCAAATACTTATCAGATCTACTTCAAATATTTAGCCATCTAAATACTAATATGTGAAATCACAGACTAATAATATACTTACGTAAAGACCTATCACAGGTAGTCATTTCCATTATAATACACATTTATTTGTAGTTTATAACTAAACAAAGCGCTAGTCGACTACAGAAATATCAAAAAACAAAATGAATATGACAATTTACAAACACCGCAACTTGGTAGCATAATAAATTATGACGTTTGATCGACATAAAAAGTGACAATAATACATAGTCGGTTAACGTGAAGCCGAAAGGTCTCGAGTTCCCTTTGCCTATTAGTCCATTGAAATGTTACATTTTTTAGGCCTTACCTTGCGTTTTTTAGAGGACGCAATTTTATTTTTTTGAAGTGTAGGGGGGTCAGTGTAAAGCTAAAACCAAGTTTGTGGGGTCGCCACCCTTGTCCCACGGCCGCCATCTTGAAAATAGGGGTAGAAATGGTTTTTACGATGTATCTCTTAAACTATTTATCTGACAAAAAAAATGTATAAACATTTTTGTTGCAAATTAAATTCTCTACAACTTTGGTCCAGTAACTTTTTGTCGTAGAACTATAAATAAAAAAGTTATAAGCGAAAATGTTAAGAAATTCAATGTTAAGCAATGTCCATTGCAACGTCATCAGAACGTGTGTTTATAAGGTTCATAATACTTTTTTTTGTACTCAGGTGAATCAGGGTCGCTTTGTCGTGCACGTAAAATAAAAAAATGGCCGCGATAATTTTAGAGAGGTCACGGATGTATCATCGCTTCAAAGCGTGTGCTGAATCACTCTCTATAGGTCAATTATCTGAAGCTCACGCGTATGTTACCTTCAGGTGGTGCGTGTGCGAAATGTGTGTATAAATATACTTAGTCAGTGGGAATTAATATCAGTCGTCATGGCAACGCTATACTCACGCAACAAAGTCAAGAAATCATCCGAACGGTTCCGAACATTCACTGTGTTAAACTAAATTGAACTGTAATCCATTCAAACTGACTTTAGTATGGTCAACATTGACAGCTTGTGGTTGTGTACGGAGTGGCGCTCTTATATGAGAACTCGAGTCTATCTAAGTGTAAACCTGGATCTGAATAAAATATATTAATCAAATAAGTAAAATTATTTGTTGTTCAAGTTAATAAATAGGTTATAACAGTGACGTTTTTGTTGCCGTTTTAGTTCTGATTTTGAACAAATAGTTTATATGGACGTTTGTGTCTATAGAATATACGTCAATGCAAGAAACAAAGCGTGATATTTGGTTTCATCTATATATTCGTCCCTTCAATTATTATCTCTACTAATACATAAAGTTGAAGAATTAGTTCGTTTGTTTGAATGAATCTTGGGAAGTAAGTACTAAACGGATTTGTTACTTTTTTCACCAATAAGAAGCTACATTACTCTCGAGTGTTATAAGCTACTTTTTATCCTGAGAAAATATTTATACTTACCGGGTTTATTTCACTTGGGCTGAACTGCAAACAAACGCTAGTTGTTCATACATACAGAACACATACATTTATTATAACACTAACCCGACACACGTTGTCCCGTCTGAACTATGAATATTGCAATCGAAATAACAATTAATCAACCGATCTACCTGTGTAAAACGATATTTTCAGCGCGCATTCTGTCAATCACTGACAGTTCTATCAAATAATTGATAAAACGTTATGTAAAATTAATATTGTCATGTTTTCTTAATTTTTTTTAATATTCCGCTCAACTTCCTTGTCTTTTTCTTTCATAATAACCTTCTCTTTACAATAATTAACAATGGAAATTAATTACTATAAATATAAATTACTTTGAAATTTCAGATACAAAAATAACGATCACATTGAAAAAGTCTATGTATGGATTTTTTATGGTGTACATATTGACTCCATACTTTAATATTATAACATCCTTCTTTCTTCTTTTTCCTCGTTATTTCTGTTTCCTTTTCTAATTATCTTACAACCGAGAATATGTTTAGAATCTTATATTCTTTGTCTGTTGTTTACAGGGGATGGTTAAGATTTTTTGTCAGGGTCAAATAAGCGCAGCCATGAGGCGTGAAGTAACTGAATATTTAAATTAACTCTTACGATGTGGGTGTTTATCAAATCATTTTATGTATAGGTACTAGTACGGAAGTACCTAAACCGATTTATGTACATGGATGTAGCGGTTGTATGCGAGTTTACCGATGTACTTATTTTTTTTTACTCGTGGCAAAAACGTGTTATCGCTACCACCACTCGGAGGGTAGGGTCAGTGGAATGGTTATGTTGGTTTCACCGGTCTTACGGCCCAATGTCGACACTCGGGAGTATAACATCATCCGAGCCCTACACCGACATACCAACCAAAACCCGCGGTGGCCTTCTTCGGCGCATACGGGACGGCCCCGGGGTATCTTGTTGCACTAAGATAGCTGCTCGGAACCGTCCCAGCGCGATACCGCATTGCGGCACCTCTCTAATTGAAGAGGCTAAGATGCTCAACATGCTGAATGACTCCTTTGGAGTCTACGACATCGGGAGATGTACTACCCGCATTGTCGTCCATCTCAGAGTCGCTGAAGTCGAGCGAGCAGCCCGCTACTGTTCGCCCGCGACTCACTCTAAGCCCCAATTAGTCACCGATGTACTTTACCTGTATGTGTAATTCCGTGTTTCAATGAAAAGTCACCCCTGCGTATTCCTTGGATATAGTTTGCTTACAAGATAAGAGCAATATGTTTTAACAGCGTTTTAAATACAATATACTTATAACAATTTTTCGTGGGTTCGGGGCGAGTATTTACATTATTATTATTTACATTTAAATAACACACGTGATTGGCGACTAACACTTTAATATCACATGACACAAATTATTAATACACATCTGCATGAAGAGTTTAAATACAAAAGATACATTTAGGTTTTACGGGTAAAAGCGCGCGAGAGCTCGATTGATGCGTGCGCGCACGTGGCAGAAGTCGGTAACCGACTAATCATTGGCGACACGGCCCCAATCTGCTACGCGCTTTACTATTGGCTGAGCGGGGAATTGAGACGATAGGCAGAACGCGCACGTAAACGTTATAAATTTGAATTATTTATGAGACTAACAGAATCAGAAGTGACTCAGTCTTTTAAATAAATAAAAAAGAAACAAAAGGTGCACGCACATCGGTGCGGTCACAAGTATATACGTCACGTTGCATCATTGCCCCGCACCCCGCCAACCGACCCTACAAGGCCACGCCACGGGCGGATTGATTTCGTTTGCCGCGGTACCAGCCCGCGCTTGTCGAGCGGGATCTTTCATGTTCGCAACAATGACGTTTTACCACAGCGACTAGCGCGCATCCTGCAGAGTACTGACATAATACTTGTATTGTGTGTGCCCTTGTTTATATTAAATATTTAACTGAAACGACCAGTCTATTGTTTGTACCATTAGGCGTCTTCCGAATTGTGTTGTCACTTCGCATTTGTTCGTCATGAGTCCAAATGATAATACGCTTATTGCGTTCGGCATGAACAGCAGACCGGCAAACCACCTTGCACGTCTACAGCTTCTAACGACTTGCGATCCAAACCCAGCACCGTGAACTTGTAGTTCATTGTGCATTGCTTGCATTCCAGATGCACGATGTCGAGTAACTCTCCGTTTATATTCCTAGTCCCACTCATCAAACGACCCGGCTGCCTGTAAATCATATTTTGTTATTGTATACATTCTCTTCGGGCCTAAATATTTTAAAAATTATTTGTTTATTTCTAGATATTTTTTTATTGAACTAGTCTCTGGAACTACTATTATGATTCTAAAGATTATTTTACTAATAGCTTCATTAAACTTGATGCTTTTTACTCAGGCGTAAGCTGATTTGATAGTCTTTAAATAATTCCGTTAAGGCATATTAAGGCCATATAATTTGAAAAGCAGGAAGAATAAAATCTAAATTACTTGTGTAAAAAAATCAACGAGATACTCACTCGCACTGCTCAATCCTAATGATTTGTTTAAATCTTTCCGATTGCACCACAAATCGAATGTTGCCATGGATGTCTACGATTTCATAGATTGGATCTACCTATAAAAACATATTAAGATATCAAATAAATATATATAACAAATTCAGAAATTGTAACATACAACGCATAGGAGTTTCTGACATACAGATGCATACATATAATACAAAATGCGCAAAACGAATTACCATGTCAAAATCTGTTTTGACATGGTAATTCGTTTGACACGCCGTCGTTGAGATTATCAGATAAGTATGTGGTGTTTCGATTTTCTTTGCAATGACAGTGATTGATTATTATACTTACATGAGAAGTAGAGGCGCACTCATCTTCTGCCATCTGATCCTGTTCAGGTCCAATTCTTAGAACAAAATCTTCAGGATACTCTTCATACATTTTTTTCTGTAAATGATTGTTTTTCGCTAATTGAACTTCGACCATTATAGTCCTGAGGGATATTGTTTATCAAGAGAAAATTAATACAAATATCATGATGATTTTTATGGGAAAGGGAATTGCGCATGCTGTTCATCTGACCGTCAGTGACTGAGTCCACAAAAAATCCTAATATCAGGTGATTTTTAAGTAGGAATATCCTATCTATGATATAATTAAATATACACTTATATTAATTTGTTTTGAATATTCAGAACATTATACAAATGTAGGCTCAGGGGTCACAAAAGAATTGATGGAATTCGAAACTAATTCAGTAGGTTATAAGTATGTTGATACTTACCGAGTCTTTAAGTAAATTTTCAATAGCTTCATCTGGATAGTCTTCGTGTTTATGAACGCAGAAGTTCATGCCAGCGCACTGTTCCGGCATTTCGACTATACAATCGTATAAAACTTATTACATTATATTTTCGAAATTGAATATAACGGTTAAGTTTAAAATTGGAATCATTTTTTATGTGTCAATTAAAATAACAATTTTATTAGTCTTTTTTAGTATATGAATAGGTATTTATGTTCAGTTTACCTTTAGATGGATCGGCCGCGACATAGTGCGATGTTGATTGAAAAATGGCCTAAAAACAAAAAATAACTTAAAATATAATTGGACTGTGAAGACTGGCAAAGAGGATATTATATAGGGCGAGTGTAGGCGTAAGAATTGGAAGGATGAACTGCACTGAATGTTTAAATGTGATTATCTGATATTCAAAGGGCTGGCCAAAAAAACCCTGACCCGGTGGGAGTGCGTGAGATAGATGAATGTGGAAGAAGCGAAAGAAGTTTTTGTCTACCCCCATAGAATAGAGGCGTGATATTATGTATGAATTTATGTAAAGATAATGAGAAATTTTCAGTTAGACTATAAATTTATAAGCTCTTTTTATATGTTACAATAAGTATATACAATTACAAAAAAAATACATATTTCTTACGGCCAATAGAAATACGTAAGAATAATACAATCATTTTATGGTGGAATTAATATAAATAAATATATAGCTATGTAAGAAATATGAAAGTCAGGATCCGCATAGTTGCAGTTACAAAATATTTAAAACAGTACTCACGAAAGTCCCAACAAAAGTAAAAATTAATCTACTCATAATGCAAGAACTGGAATGTGTGAACACCACGAACGTATAAATCGACTGACACCGCTTGTCAATGGATGAGGTATTTTATAGAAAAGATGGTTTTCCTTAAACCTTATTATACCCATATATGTAGTTTTTATACTGTCCCTCGGGGGCATAGTTGTACTGAGGTTTGATGGTCATATAAAATGATATTGGGTTTTTACGTCCAATATCAGCTGGAACTCCCAACTCTGATATTGTGTCCGGAAACAGGTTCGTTCCTTATTATATGGTACATTACTGGTGTAACTTGGATGTGGTAACACCTCTGTCTACCCCTGAAAAGAGAAAAGCCGTAATGCTATACATAGAACCGATTTTCAAGTAAATAAATTGCGTTAAGGTCGAAGTCAAATCCAAAGCCCGTAAGTATTTTGTAAAATCAGATTCGTTAACCATTGACGTGGGGCTCTGTTTGCATTAAAAAAACAAATATGTTACAATTCCCAACTATTTTCTCAAATCAGGAAATTAGTAAATTGTGTTCGATAACCGACAAAGTGCTGTCCAGCCCTAGAATCGATCCGGAATCGAATAAAAACAAATTCTGTTTGCAGCTTATTCATGCTGCCAGTAAGCTAAAGGGACGACAATACTTGTCAAGTAAAAAAATAATGAGCTTCGGTTTAAGGCTTAGTGTCTAAAACTATTTGTCCTGAAAACCCTACGTACGTACCTATAGAGCCGTCATCCCTATTATTTCACATTTTATTCCCAAAACGGGTTTTAACGGTGCTACAAAACAAGTTCACTTTGCCTAAACTGAGTTCTTATTAGCTCGACACGACCGTAACAGAATTCCCATAAGGAAACATTGTAATATGGTTTACGTCATTATTGTTTTATCAGTGCCGTGTCTACAAGTTCGTGGATAACGTTAAAGAGTCTGAAATGTATAATTAAATGTGTCTAATGATATAAAGACGAAAAAATATTATTTTCTGTGTAGAATATTTTTTTATTATCATTCAGAGCATTGTACATGATTTCTTTCGGATTGCAGAAGTGTTCGAAGCCTAGTCCGAAAAGGATTATTCGGTAAAAGTTTGGAGGTTTAAAACCTATGGCACACACCTCTCACTTTTAGAAATTACATGATTATTTATTATTTATCATTTGCTTTAACGTTGAAGGAAACATTGGTAACTTATAAACGTTACCTAAGCAATAAACATTTAGAAAATAAATGATTTTTTATTGGTAGGTCCCTCATGTTATTTGAGATTTCGCCTGGGTAGCTATCACCGCAATGTCTATTTGTGCGGCAAACAGCAGTATATAGGCACTGTTGTGTACTGAGTTAAAGAAAATTGAAGTCATTATAGCACTGGCTATATTAAGACTTAACATCTCATGTCTCAGGGTGGCGAGCGCAGTGCAATACCAAACGATACTTTGCAAAAAAGTTCTGAAGTAACAAACATAAAAAAAACTGTCGAATTGAGAACTTCCGCATTTTTTGTAGTCGGTTAAAAAGGCCATAATATGTACGCAGGTTTAAGAAGATTTTAGAAGTATCCTGCAAGTTGTTTAGGAACTGAAGCGAGGTGGAGAGTAGAATAAATAGACAGGTAATCTTTCAATAAATAATTGTATTTTTCACATTGTTCAAAATAATTTATATCAAATATCTCTGATAACATTATATTTTCTTGCATAATCACTCCACACTTTACAATAAATTAATTAATAATAACACCAGTCTTGTTACATTAATGCAATGCACGCACTACATCTACCACGAACGATAATTGTTAAAACACAATCACATAACTTTAAAGTCAGAGGTGTGTGACTTGGAATTTGAAACTGCGAACCTTCGTTAAGGCAGTTCGTTTTATTCCCAATAAGGCTATCGCCGCTTTTCATTCATAAATTAATTACAAAATATAAATAAATAATTATCAAAGTTTAAGGCCCGCCTCAAACAATAGGTACAGCGTCTACTTGGACACTGCTAAATTATTGTTTTAACTTATCACATTAAGAGTTAAGGTACGATTCCAAATAAGTCCGCAGACGACTCCGACGGTTACTACGACTTTATACTTCAATGTTGCCTGGATATAAGCTTACATCTGTCTACAGCAGCGACCGTGCTCGGAATTGTGTCGTCACGTCGCACTTCTTCCAAGTTCTTTCTATTTCTATTCTTGCAATTTACACGAGCAGCCGACCGGCAAGCCGCCCTGCACGTTCACGGCTTCTAGCGACGTGCTGTTCAAGCCCAAGACCAGGAACTTGTAGTCGAGCTTACATTCGACGCACATTAGTTGCGTCTCGTTCACTACCAGATCGGATAGATTCCTAGTTGCTCTTGTCAACCTACCCGGCTCCCTGTAAATAAAACGTACATGTTAATTACAATGCGAGCATGAATATTATTTGCTAAAACTACTGATTACTTCTAGAATTTTATTAAAACGACAAATTATTTTAGTCTTACTTAATTCGCATCATGCTTTTTAATTTGTTTTTATACCACAATTCACGATCAAGAGCTCATATCAAATCACAGTACATAGATGGTTTATGTTGAAGGTTTTATACGTATCAATTTCTCTATATATCTATCTAATCAGCCCGCATCCACCCACTGCTGAGTATGGGTCTCTTCTTTGTGTATCAATTTAGCTGGCTGATATTGTATGTGTCATAGTGGTTTCCAGAATGATGAAAAATAACAAGAACAATGAATATAGTGATGCTGGTTTACATTCGATGTAGTGAAACCAAAGAACATTACAATACTTCGGAAAGTGTAGCTTCTGCTAATAGTCAATAAATATTTCCAAATATATAAGGGGCTTCTGTGTAGTCCAGTTAATAAATTCTAAAGGCGTTATTTACTCTCACACTGACGCCATTTCTATCAGTTTGCGTAATTGTATGCTATTTATAAAAAGGTGTTCTTAACATATTATAAATGAACGATGAAAACATTAAAGAGCTTATATTTGTTGAAGCAAAATATTAATTCATTTGGAGTAATATATCTCGTTGTAATACTCACTTGCACTCTTCGATCCTAATGATTTGCTTGAACTTCTCCTCTGATTGGACCACAAATCGAGTTTTGTTATTATTGTCCCTAATTTGGTAAATCGGTAAGGTCTGTAAAAAGATTTTCCAATATTTACATATAGCTCAAATATATAAAAAAAATTAACAAGTAACAATAATCCAGAACAACGCATTGTGTATTAGTACTTAACTTGCAATACGCTAACATGTTACGAATTTTGTTTATGCGTCATTTGAAATTATCCTGAGGTTGAAAGAATACAAGTCTATGACTATCACTTGCTAATAGCATTATTACTACGTAACTGCTTATCTCTTCTGTGGTTTGTAGCACTGTACATATTATTAATAATTTACGCAAAATTATATCAATGACAGCTACTTACATGAGAACTGGAATCACATTCGTCGTTTGTGTCCAAATCATTAAGTGCAATTCTGCGAGATACAAACTCAGGGGGGTGGTCGAGATACTTTTCCTGTGGAACAATTATCATTTTATTATTATTACTGTGGTGATAATTCAAACAAAAAGCATAATGTACAAGTTTATCTATTCGTTCATGCGAAATATTTTGAACATTACTTTACATATTGAAAACCCTTAGAACCAACTCGAAAACTGAAGAAAGATGTAGTTAAATCACTGGGAATATCTAGTTGGTTGGTACTTACAATGTCTTTAAGTAGTCCTTCAATGAGTTCCTCCGGATAGTCTTCGTGTTTATGCGTACAGAAGTTCTTATTCGCGCACTCCTCCGGCATGGAAACTGAAAATAATATCGCAAACATTAAGCAGGTACTTATATTTTATTGACACATGTCTCAATATGAAATAACCATAAAAATAAAGCATGTATCGCCTTGAGTGCGCTCGAATGTTATTATAATATTATCATAAGTCAATTTACTAGTAATATTCAAACTCAGTCAGTCAGCGTGGTAGACTAAGGCCTGGTCCCTCTCAGTCGTAGAGGCCCGTGTCCAGCAGTGGGACAATATATAATACAGGATTGATATTATTATTCAAAGAGACTTTCATACACTACGTTACAAGAATTACTTACCGTCTCTTAATAAAGGTGTCGCAAAGTTGGAGGAACTTTGAAAAAGTACCTGAAAATAATAAATAGATTATAGACAACACATTTTGGCAATTGTCAAATTTAACATCTATGAAATCAGATTTAATATCATTAAACAGTTACAACTTGGTTCTTCGCATATTATTTTAACGTTCTTTGCAGTTAATTTAGGCTATATTTAAAAAATTGCAGATGGCAACATATCCTTTATAAATAAAAGCTACACTTACAACTGTCGCAACAACGGCGGCCAAAGTGAATCGATCCATTATTGTCGATATATTTTCACAAACTGTATTTAGAAGCGCGACCACGTTACCCTCCCGAGGGACTCTGTGGAGTGATAATGTCGTCCTGCTGAGTTTAATTAAATATATATACGCGCTGCTCTCGTCACGAATGAAGTAGATTTTCCTTTCTATGACGTAAGCATTATGTCACATCGCCTTTGGACGTATTTTCCCTGAATTTCATTCGGTTGCAACCTGTAATGTATGATTTATATTTCACTGGGGATTCCAAACAGATTTTTTTAATGCAAAAACAGATCGGTATTTTTCATAACATGCAATAAACTGTCAAATACCGCACAAGAACCGTGACTTCGAAACTTATGTGTTAAGGGAGAAACAGCAGGCTAATCATATGTGACTAGAGGTTTATTGTTTCTAAAAATAAGAGAATTCATGGCATCAGTCATAAAGAATTGCAAGTTATAGACTTTGGACCCTTTTCAATCATTGCGGTTTAACAATATGTTACGTAATTCTGTAATGTATTGCACGGTTCGGGTAGCTGTGGGTTATTTCACGATATTTTGCTCAGTGAATGATGCAATGTGGACGCTGAAAAGCTAGCTTGTTGATAAAAGATGTTTGTCACCGATGAATAGCCCTACCTTGACCCTTCATTCTTTCCAAGCCGAATTTGGGCCACGACGAGCAATTTCAACGTAGATCAGCTAAGCACGCAGGATATATTATACTGCATCAGTGTATGGGCAATACCCAGATGCACTCTGAGTTTCTTCACTCTTATAGTCCAGTTCGAGGGCACTCCGTCATGACTAGAGAGTGATCAGGCGCAGGACTAACAGCTTTACGTGCTTTCTGAGGCACGGGAGTATTATACAGCCAAGTCCCTGACTCCGAGCTGCGACTAAGAATTTTTACGATGGAAAAACCCAGTATCAATTATTTTTGGCCCGACCCGGGATTTGCACTCAGGACCTCAGCGCGATAATCGTACATATATACAATTACAACAACTCCACCAAGGCAGTGTAATATCGACCCTTACCTGACCGCTAAGTGACGTAGTCATATGGCGTATGCAATGCAACTATCTAGCTATGGGTCTCGGGCTGGATCCCCGGGTGGGGGAAGTAACTTTGTTTTTTTAATCAGTGTCAGCCTGGAGACTGGTGTATTTTCGAATAAATGATAACGAGCTTACTCCCCTATTACATGGGATATTACATATCTGTGTTACATTTCTGGCTGCTGTTTAAAAGTAAAAAAGTAAGGTATGTACGGCATATAGTTGGCTTATATCACAAAGTTCTATGTTATGTTCGATGTGCAAGTTGAATTTAATATCATCACATGATTCCAAGTCGTCTGCAGTGCAAATTTCCAATTAACCCAAAAGATGAATGAAAGGGGAATCCTGAAATAAGTTCCGTCTTTTTGCAATTACGGGCGATTTAACCGAAGCCTAGCTTTGTGTTTAGTACGATTTTATCAGATTGCACAGAAATACTTTACCAAGTGGCAGCTCTCTCGTATGCGAGGGTCCGTCTGAGTAGGTACACTCAGCAACAAAAGTAGCTGAACAAATTCAAAGCTTCGTACGCGTATACACGTTATATATTTCGTGTGAAGTAAAGTTACTGCATACTATTTCAATACTGTAAAGAAAAAAAAACTGTTTCAGTCATATTTATCGTGTATAAGTCATTTTAAGTTTCAATTTTTATGAACTTCAGCGTATCGTATATCATCAGGCAGCTGGTTTGTTCGTTTCGTCATTAATATTATGTATAAAAAATAACCATGGTATGCTTTCTTCAAAATACAAAATCGCATCAATTATCTTACTTCTTAGTAATATTAAGTAGCGATAGCTTAGTGAGTGTGAAACGCACTGCCGAGACGAATATCCGCAGGTTCAAAAACCCAAGGGCACACACCTCTGACTTTTCTAAGATAATGTGTGTTTTCTTTGTGAACTATCGCTTGCTTTAACGGTGAAGGAAAACATCATGAGGAAGCGTGCATACCTGAGAAATTCTCCAAGTATAGGAATTTTGTGGGTGTGTGAAGTATACCAATCCGCAATAGGGCAGCGTAGTGGACTAAGGCGTAATCCCTCTCAGTAGCAGAGGAGAATTGTGCCCAGCAGTGGGACAGTATAATACGGGGCTGTTATTAGTAATATTATAAGTATGTAAGCTTGTTATACTTGTTAGAAACGCAGAAGTCACTGAACAGATTTGAAAGCTATTTGGTTCAAAGATAAACCTTATATCTGCTCGTAAGTCTACAGGCTGGAGTCCGGTTCCGAATAGGCTCGCATAATTGTATCGACTAGCGAGGGGTAATCATCTGTAATCTATCGATATACTATCTAGACGCTTCACCATTACTCACCAGGTGCATAGAAGACACTGCCGTGGCCGTACAGAAAAAAATAGACAAATACAGAATAAAATAACAATTGAGATACATCATGTAAAAGAAACAAAAACATTTTCAAATTGTAAACTATGTAGCATAACTACAAACCTTAGTGGCTTTTTATTCATAGCCTATACTTATTGTAGTAATAAAAATCTGTGCATTTTGAAAACGAATTAAAAAATTACTAGATATAGTTAGCATTCAGTGTATGTTTAGGAAGAAAACATAATATGTGCAATGTGTTGTTTGCCATGTGCCAAATTAGTGGAGAATGACTGGAATAAGGTGCGGGATCTTGGAATACCGGGATCTCCGTACTACAAGTTTCGGATCGTCGAGACATCGGGTCTCTCTCTATATTTTGCCCTTTCCATGGAGAGTGCTCTGAGGTACTGTTAAATATGGTGCCTGTGGCATCATTATTCCACCGCATCACTCGCTATTGCAGTGGAGTTTGTCCATACTACGTGGATTCTATCCGCAGTAGTACGGGTCGTTTTCATCGCTGTTTCTTACCGCGCACGTGCAAGCTTTGGAATGAACTCCCTGCCTCGGTGTTCCCTAAGTGCTATGTCTTGTGTTTCTTTAAGCGAGGCTTAAACAAAGTCCTCACCTCCCGGTAGGCAATGGCTTGGCAGTTCCTCTAGCATTATAAAGTAAATGGGCAGCGGATACAGTATACTTACCATCAGGTGTAACGCTTGCTTGTTTGCCTACTAAGGCAAAAAAATATATAGGAAACGTTTCATTCAGGTGAAGCCGCGAACAAAAACATAAAAATATGGAATTGATTTAAGAAGTATCCTGAAAATTGTTTATGAACTGAAGCGAGGTGGAGAGTGGAATAAACACACAGGTAATCTTTTGATAGTTTTATTTCTTACATTGTTCAATATAATTTATCTCAAATATTCCTGGTAACATTACATTTTCTTGCATAATTACTACACACTTTACAATAAATAAATTAATAATAACACCAGTCTTGTTACATTATACTTAATATTCTGAGTACTGACCTAATGCTATGCACGTGTCACATCTACCACGAGCGATTATTGTTAAAACACAATCACATAACTTAGAATATAGTCAGAGTGTGACTTGGAGTTTGAAACTGCGAACCTTCGTTAAGGCAGTTCGTTTTATTCCCAATAAGGCTATCGCCGCTTTTCATTCATAATTTAATTAAAAATATAAATAAATAATTATCAAAGTTTAAGGCCCGCCTCAAACAATACAGCGTCTACTTGGACACTGCTACATTATTGTTTTAACTTATCACATTAAGAGTTAAGGTACAATTCCAAATAAGTCTGCAGACGACTCCGACGGTTACTACGACTTTATACTTCAATGTTGCCTGGATATAAGCTTACATCTGCGATCTTATATTTTATGTATATTGTCTACAAATCCAGTCTGCAGCAGCGACCGTGCTCAGAATTGTGTCACGTCGCACTTCTTCCAAGTTCTATTTATTTCTATTCTTGTAATTTACACGAGCAGCCGACCGGCAAGCCGCCCTGCACGTTCACGGCTTCTAGCGACGTTCTGTTCAAGCCCAAGACCAGGAACTTGTAGTCGAGCTTACATTCGACGCACATTAGTTGCGTGTCGTTCACTACCAGTTCGGCTAGATTCCTAGTTGCTCTTGTCAACCTACCCGGCTCCCTGCCAATAAAACGTACATGTTAATTACAATGCGTGCATGAATATTATTTGCTAAAACTACTGATTACTTCTGGAATTTTATTAAAACGACAAATTATTTTAGTCTTACTTAATTCGCATCATGCTTTTTAATTTGTTTTTATACCACAATTCACGATCAAGAGCTCATATCAAATCACAGTACATAGATGGTTTATGTTGAAGGTTTTATACGTATCAATTTCTCTATATATCTATCTAATCAGCCCGCATCCACCCACTGCTGAGTATGGGTCTCTTCTTTGTGTATCAATTTAGCTGGCTGATATTGTATGTGTCATAGTGGTTTCCAGAATGATGAAAAATAACAAGAACAATGAATATAGTGATGCTGGTTTACATTCGATGTAGTGAAACCAAAGAACATTACAATACTTCGGAAAGTGTAGCTTCTGCTAATAGTCAATAAATATTTCCAAATATATAAGGGGCTTCTGTGTAGTCCAGTTAATAAATTCTAAAGGCGTTATTTACTCTCACACTGACGCCATTTCTATCAGTTTGCGTAATTGTATGCTATTTATAAAAAGGTGTTCTTAACATATTATAAATGAACGATGAAAACATTAAAGAGCTTATATTTGTTGAAGCAAAAATATTAATTCATTTGGAGTAATATATCTCGTTGTAATACTCACTTGCACTCTTCGATCCTAATGATTTGCTTGAACTTCTCCTCTGATTGGACCACAAATCGAGTTTTGTTATTATTGTCCCTAATTTGGTAAATCGGTAAGGTCTGTAAAAAGATTTTCCAATATTTACATATAGCTCAAATATATAAAAAAAATTAACAAGTAACAATAATCCAGAACAACGCATTGTGTATTAGTACTTAACTTGCAATACGCTAACATGTTACGAAAGGATATGATTTTGTTTATGCGTCATTTGAAATTATCCTGAGGTTGAAAGAATACAAGTCTATGACTATCACTTGCTAATAGCATTATTACTACGTAACTGCTTATCTCTTCTGTGGTTTGTAGCACTGTACATATTATTAATAATTTACGCAAAATTATATCAATGACAGCTACTTACATGAGAACTGGAATCACATTCGTCGTTTGTGTCCAAATCATTAAGTGCAATTCTGCGAGATACAAACTCAGGGGGGTGGTCGAGATACTTTTCCTGTGGAACAATTATCATTTTATTATTATTACTGTGGTGATAATTCAAACAAAAAGCATAATGTACAAGTTTATCTATTCGTTCATGCGAAATATTTTGAACATTACTTTACATATTGAAAATCCTTAGAACCAACTCGAAAACTGAAGAAAGATGTAGTTAAATCACTGGGAATATCTAGTTGGTTGGTACTTACAATGTCTTTAAGTAGTCCTTCAATGAGTTCCTCCGGATAGTCTTCGTGTTTATGCGTACAGAAGTTCTTATTCGCGCACTCCTCCGGCATGGAAACTGAAAATAATATCGCAAACATTAAGCAGGTACTTATATTTTATTGACACATGTCTCAATATGAAATAACCATAAAAATAAAGCATGTATCGCCTTGAGTGCGCTCGAATGTTATTATAATATTATCATAAGTCAATTTACTAGTAATATTCAAACTCAGTCAGTCAGCGTGGTAGACTAAGGCCTGGTCCCTCTCAGTCGTAGAGGCCCGTGTCCAGCAGTGGGACAATATATAATACAGGATTGATATTATTATTCAAAGAGACTTTCATACACTACGTTACAAGAATTACTTACCGTCTCTTAATAAAGGTGTCGCAAAGTTGGAGGAACTTTGAAAAAGTACCTGAAAATAATAAATAGATTATAGACAACACATTTTGGCAATTGTCAAATTTAACATCTATGAAATCAGATTTAATATCATTAAACAGTTACAACTTGGTTCTTCGCATATTATTTTAACGTTCTTTGCAGTTAATTTAGGCTATATTTAAAAAATTGCAGATGGCAACATATCCTTTATAAATAAAAGCTACACTTACAACTGTCGCAACGACGGCGGCCAAAGTGAATCGATCCATTATTGTCGATATATTTTCACAAACTGTATTTAGAAGCGCGACCACGTTACCCTCCCGAGGGACTCTGTGGAGTGATAATGTCATCCTGCTGAGTTTAATTAAATATATATACGCGCTGCTCTCGTCACGAATGAAGTAGATTTTCCTTTTTATGACGTAAGCATTATGTCACATCGCCTTTGGACGTATTTTCCCTGAATTTCATTCGGTTGCAACCTGTAATGTATGATTTATATTTCACTGGGGATTCCATACATATTTTTATTAATGCAAAAACAGATCGGTATTTGTCATAACATGCAATAAACTGTCAAATACCGCACAAGAACCGTGACTTCGAAACTTATGTGTTAAGGGAGAAACAGGAGGCTAATCATATGTGACTAGAGGTTTCTTGTTTCTAAAAATAAGAGAATTCATGGCATCAGTCATAAAGAATTGCAAGTTATAGACTTTGGACCCTTTTCAATCATTGCGGTTTAACAATATGTTACGTAATTCTGTAATGTATTGCATGGTTCGGGAAGCTGTGGGTTATTTCACGATGTTTTGCTCGGTGAATGAAACAATGTGGACGCTGAAAAGCTAGCTTGTTGATAAAAGATGTTCGTCACCGATGAACAGCCCTACCTCGAACCTTGACTCTTTCCTAGGCGAATTTCCGCCATAGCGGCCATTCTCTACGGAAATCAATCAGGAACGCAGGATATATTATAGTGCACAAGTTTTCCGCAATACACAGGTGCACTCTCTGTTTCTTCACTCTCATAGTCCAGTTTGACGGCAATCCGTCATGACCGGAGAGAGATTAGGCGAGAATCGACGGCTTTATGTGCTTTCCGAGGCACGGGGGTATTACACCGCCAATTTTCTGACTCCGAGCTGAGAGAAAATTTTTTTAAGATGAAAATATCCAGTCAAAGTTATTACGGGCGAGGCAAGTAATAATGTTTTTTTAATCAGTATCAGCCTGGAGTCTAGAATTGTGTCGTAAATGACAACGGGCTTTACCCTATTACATGGTTTAATTAAGTAATTATGTTTTCTAATCAATATCAGCATGGCGTCCGGAATTGTGTCGTGTAAATGATAACCAGCTTGCCCCCCCTATTACATGGCATCTTACATCGCTGCTGGAATGTAGTAGTATTAAACTTCTGGCTGCCGTTTAAAAGTAAAAAAATAAGGTATGTACGGCATATTGCGGGCTCACTATTACAAGGTTCTATGTTATATTTGATGTGCAAGTTGAATTATGTATCACATGATTCTAATCTTTTTCAGTTATAAATTACAATAAATCCGAAGAATAAATTAAGGAGGAATCATGAGTTTTTATATTTACCAATATAAATTTTTTTAATCTCATACTTGCGACCCAAGTAAAAGTAACGCAGGATCTTGTAATAGTGAGCCAGTGATACATTAAGTAAGATGGCTCAAGATCCAAAGGCTGAAGATGATGATGTATGACAGAGGTGTGTCTTCAGTTATAGTTTCACTGCACAAAATGCAACAGCAAAGTTACCTCGCGTCGGTTTGAATGAGTCCATGCCGATTACGGCTACGATCGTTTGCTGTTGTGGGTGATTATTGGCGGGTTTTCACATGTATGATGTATCCAATTTTAGCTGTGAATGTTATTGGACAGTTGCTACATATGAGGACACCATTGACAAAATAGTAACTGATGATGGCTTAGTTTTTAGATGTTCTCTTTTTGATTCAAGATCGCTTCGCTGATTCCCAGATGCATACACAGCTGTGTGCATTTGTTTCCGCTAATCGTGTTACTGCACCCGTCAGTTTAATAGTGTGAAGCAATGTAGATAAAATTATGTGTACAATTTGCTGTAACCACAATTTTTTGGCACATGCCGCTACAACCCAAATTTTGGATGTATATTTACCAATAATTTTTGCCTCACAGTTCGATTTAAAAGATTATTTTTGTGTTGCTATCAACATAACTTCGATATGGTATCAATTAATTTTATTTCAATTAGATTACTTTGGAATGGGACCTGAAATTAGAAACGCAGAAGACAACTCCTCAAAACCAAATAATATTTTGATTGTTTCGAGATGTTTGTATATTACGACCATTGTTGTTTGGCCTTGAACTTCGAAGATGCAGAAGGGAACTCCTCAAAACCATATAGAATTAGAACAATTGTTTAAGAGAAAAAGCAAAATTAGAATCATAATTTTTATGTTTTGATCAATGTAGCTTCAAGAGTCGTCTGTTTTAATGATGTTGCCGTTGGACTTTGGATAGCAAACATAAAGCAGGGAACTCCATAAATCGAATAGGACGGTAATAATTGTTTTTGTGATGCCTTCAGTTACGTCAGCGTATTCCCAGTAACAAGCAAAATAATTACTTTATCAAAAATAAAATTCAATTCTTTACCACTAAACAATATTTAACCTTATAACATACGATATAGTAGGAAATCATTGAAACACGAAAAACGTAATCCTCTTTGCTGTTTATGATCAAAAAAAATATTTATTTTTTTTGTTCTCAGCCGCGAATAGTAACGTAAGTCTCCAATGTTTACAACCAGATATTTATTTCCCACTCCATCCAAAATACGATATCATTTACATTAGGAAAATGATCCCTGAGATATGAACCAATTTTAATTGCAAGCATAAATCCTATTGACTAGAAATAAAGATTTATTAACCAACATGGAAATAACTCTTATTGGAAGCATGGAAACAATTTTTATTGGAGCCCTCTCTACTTACAGTCTGGTGCAGTGAAGTAATTATGACGTGCCGCTATACAAAGAAGCAATAAAATTTGCTATAGGGTAACGCAAACGCGCAAAATCGGTTTACGTCAGTTTGGTATTTAAAATATTTTTATCTGTTTCCACCATCCTCCTAATGGATTTCAGGAAAACCACATCTTTTGTAATTGGTACTTTATGGGCTATTATTAGAATTATATGTAAGTTTTAAGACTGCCTCGGTAGCGTAGTTGTATTAGGTTCGATTGAAGTGCTTAGTTATCAGGTTCGATCTGGGGTAGGGCAAAGTAATGTGGATTTTTGTATTAAATATCAGCCCGGAGACTAGAATTTGTACCCAGTATGGCCTATGATGGTCCCCTATTACATTACGGGACAGAATACACACGGCGAAAAGTGGGTGTACCAGTTGTGCCTCAGCCTACCTTTTCACGGATAAAAGACATGAGTGTATTTATGAACCTTTTGCTCGCAGTTTCAGGTGAAACAATAATAGCCTCGTGAATCAAATTGGATTCGGTATATAAGGCAAGGATTTGTGCTTTGTCTAGTCCAAGATAATGAATAGAACCTTCTTCCAAGTGTTCAGCAACTGCAAACTCAGTAGAGCATCGGCGTTTTACGTCAATATGTTCTTTTTCTTAAAAACCGTTTCGTTCGTACATTTATTTTGAGAAACATTGAAATATAATTTAATTATTCCTAAGTTATGTTTTCCTTATAAGAGAATTTATAAATACATTTTCCAAGACCATTGGTTTCAGGGGATATTTCAGTCCATGTCAGTGGTTTTGTATTAATTACGTAATATAAATCCCGATGACAAATTCTCCAGTGCAATATTGAAACAAATAGATGTAATTTCAAAAATCATTTTATTCGGAAAAACCTCTTTTACATTCTATGTATCGGAATACTTCGGAGATGGACATGTGTTGAGTGACAAAGGATGAAGTAACCAAAATTGAGAGGGGTATGCTAAGGCGGTTTGGGAATTTGGAGAGGATGGATGATAGCAGACAAAGAGGATATATAAGGCGAAAGTGGATGGAAGAACCGATAGGGGTCGCCCGCACCGAATCTTCAAATGTCAGATATCTGACATTCTTAGTAAAGGCCAGGTCAAAAGTACCCCGAATCGAGGGGAATGCATGAAAAGATTGAAAGGTGAAGGAAGCGAGGGAAGTATGCCAGAACTGTGCAAAGTGGCAATTGCTTGTCTCTGCCTACCCCTTTGGAATAGAGGCGTGATACTGCGTGTGTATATGTATGTGTGCACCAGACCTGGGAGATGGTTGCAAAGAACTAGTTGACTGTGAACATGCCTTACACCGGAGCCTTTGCGGATTAATAGGCGGTTACCAGTTGCGACCACTTCTTTTTCTATTACCAAGCTATGCTATATTTCCGTCAGTCGGAGATTGTTCACTCTCACTTCCTCATATTACCCCGAGGGGCACTGGACCGATTTTTGCTATGAGTATTCTGTAATACGTATTTATACGTAGATTAATAAAATTACATTATAAGTCACCACCAAAATGTTTTTAATACCTATTTTGTTTTGCATATAGCACACTTTATATTGATATATACGTTAATGACGTTACATTGACTAAGGGTGCCCTCAAATTAGTCGCACTGCAGGCACGTAACATTTGACGGCAAATTGAAGGCGCTCTTAGGTCTTTTACTTTACTATCGTTTGTATTGTGTCAATTCTTATGGATTTATGAAGCAGCTTGGCAGCAGCATTGCAGCCCGGTGGTTAATTAGAAGGCGCCCTAAGTCCCTGTATTCCAATTTCGCATTACTTAATATTCCTTGCAGCACGCGCGCGGATTGTATGCCAGTTTAGAATAGTTAGGCCGGGCAGCTTAACGCCAGGTCGAAAGACCGATGGCTTTACATAAACCCTCAGTCCGCAGTCGCTCCTGAGGGTAAACGGTAAAGGTAGCCTCATTTTGTACGTGAAAAAAATACAACATAATTAATATAAATTATTTATTCTCCATAATCACGTGAACAGCTCACAGAAAAATGAGCAAAGTGATGTTTGATTATGTTATTCCCAACATCGTAAATATTTATTTATTTATTAAACTATAAATGGTAGAAATTTGTATTTTGGTAATGGCACGACTGCCATTCTGAGGTTTCAGGTTCCAACTCCGGGTAAGATAGATTGATCGATTACAATTTCTGTTCAATATAGGACTACGCTCGTCAACTTAAGATAATAGACATTAGATCTCATAAAGCCGATTGATCAAACTGAGAACAATGTCGTTTGAATGGAAGATAACAATGACTACTCGTGACTGCTTGGAGACAGAAATAGATCATGCAGTTTTATTAAACCAGACTAACTCCGTCGTACAGAAGTCAACTTAAGCATATCAATTGTTCATTGCTCTGCTCTAACCCTTTTTTTCGCGGTTAAAACGCGTTATCGCTACAACCATATGAGGGGTGAATGGACTGATCATGTTGGTTTCACCGATCTTACGACTCATAGGCATCTCTCGGGAATATAGCATCCCAGCGAGCATTGAACAGAGATCCTAACCCCTGTATACCCTACACCAGCATACCATGCAAAACCCGCGGTGCTCTTCTTCGGCGCATACGGAACGGCCCTGGGGTATCTTGTTGCACTAAAATAGCTGCACGGGACCCTCCCTGCGTGACATTGCCTTGCGCCATCTGTCTGATTGGGGGGATAAGATGCCTCCGTACGCTAAAGAACACGTCCTTTATCGATAAAGACATTGGAAGACCGCTACCCATATTGCCGTCAACCTCAGAATAGCAGTAGTCGAGCGAGCGACTATCTCTAAACTCCAATAAGCCACCCGAGGTCGAACTACTCTAACCTTATAATATTACTGAAATCCTTGTTTCTGAAAAAGAACATATTGTTAAAGGAAAGGTCAATGTCGTTTATTCATGAATTTTAACTAGTGGATAGAATTCGATATGAATACATTAGGTTCAAAGGACATAATTTTAAGGCCTAATAATGACTTTGAAGAGTAGCTACTATCTTTATCGACTTTTAAAAAGCCGCGTAATTTATGCAGCATAGCTTGCATAAAGTCCACTAATCAGATTGCCAGCATAAGTTTCTGCCATTTGCAACAATGTTCAATAATGTTTGAATACAATACAACACGCGCAAACACAGACATTCGACGATCATATTATATTTATGTAATGATAAGTAAGACTATTCACTGCAATTTTTTTTCAAAAATAGTTGACTGATTCAAAAATTCTTATAAATATATCATTACCCGTATTCAATTTCTACGGAGTCAAATTAAAAAGAATCATCAGGTGAAATTCATTATAGTCGGTTTAAAATTAATTAAATTAATATATAGCCAGTGTAACTACTAGACATAAGACCTAACATCTTATTTTAAATCTAATCATTACATGTAAAATTCTAAATAAATAATAATAAGTTTATTACCACAAAATCAAAATACGTGTAAAGTTAATATGCACTATAAAGATCCCATTGACTAAACTGTGTACAGGACAAAGCAATTAGTAACCCCTCGTGCCCATGGTAAGAATTAACTTATGTTATGTGATGAATAGTTAATCCTGTACGATAATTGGAAGCACTTGTTACAATGGCTGAATCTTGGAAAACCAGAAAATACCCAAGCGAAAGTTGTCTAAAAAAACATTACTTGTAATTGTTTGGTGGATTAGTGCCGGTGTCTAAACGATTACGGCAGATATCTATTGTCAGCAACTGTAAACCAAGATGGAGGAACTAGCTGCTATACAACCGAGGCTGGTTAATCGTTCTAGGTCTTTGCTGCTTCAAGACAACGCTAGAGTAGACACTGCACAACAAATGCTAAACTAGAGGAGCTGCAATTGGAATGTCTGCGACATCCACAGTACTCCCCGGACCTTGCACCATTAGATTACCACTTTTTCCGTAATTTCAATAACTTTTTACAAGGAAAAAATTCGACTGCGATGTGGCAGTCCTATCCGCACTTAGAGAGTTTATTGCTTCTCGCCCCCATGGTGTTTTAAGTAAAGGTTTCAATAAAATCCATATGCGTTGGCAAAAGTACAAAGAGAATAATGGTGCACACTTTGATTAATGAATTATATTTCTCAAAAAAGAAACATCTTTTGTTTTCTTCCCGCACAAGACGCCAATTTCATTTGTAAGGACCTAATATTATCATTGCTTAAGGTGGGAAATGTGTATAACAAAAACAAATAATTGATGCTTAATATTTATTATCATAACAGATTCTTTGGTTTCAATTTATACACAAATACCAATTAATGTCTAATTCACTATTTAGTTTCATTAAGACTTAAATTTAAAAACGTATTCTCCGTCGGAACTAATCAAATTCTGAAGTGATGCCGCAGTAGCAGCACACGGGCACCTCAATAGGAAGTCGTTGGATTCTCTTGTTCGCTTCGTCGTACGCATACAAAATAATGTTTGTATATTTGGTCTTGCAGCTGCCTCTTGAGTTCCCACTTAAAATGCCTTTGAAGCATTGCTCACCATCGGCCGCATTGGAGAACGAGTCCCTGAGGAACAATATTATACATTAGAACGGTAAAATTATTTCATTTTTGATCCAGGACTCTGATTTATTAACAATAACTTTATAAACTTTCTAAATCATTTCGCCTTTGGTGTATTGTCATTATAATAAATAACTGTGGAAGACCGACGGACTTGTATTAGATTTTTATTTATTTAATGTAACACCTTTCATTAATTTCGTAATGTGATTTGTTTTACATGATTTGTTTAATACTTACACGCATCTCGTTGTCATGAAACGTTGCTTGTAAAAAGAGGTCTGCACGATGATCTTTGCTGTCCCGTTCGAGTGCACGAGGTACGGCGTACTCATCTGAACCAAAAAAAAAGTATATTTTAGTTAGCAAAGAATAGCAAGACGGGACAAGACGTGTTCACTTGCCTAGAACTGAGGTCATAAATCTGAGGTCTTCATCTCTGACATTAATAGATTGAATCAAATTAGAATAACATTATTTATTTGTTCGTCCTTTTTCAGCAACTGTTTTAATATAATATCATATTATGAATGACGTACAATAATGTGTGGCAAACTGAAGTCTCGCTCGCCGGCTAGAAGGCTCGCCCCCTATCACATCACGGGACAGAACACACTTGGCGAAAAGTGGGTGCCCTGGTTTCGCCTCTACATACCCCCTCGGGGGTAAATGCATGAAGTGTGTTTGTTTGTTTAAAAACTGGTAAAAATTCAGCATAAAAACTCAAACCTTAAATGTAGTCAAACGAATGGCAGTTTCTGAAATTATAGCGAAGTTGTGGGTCTACACTTCGACAAATTCGAGATTTAATGACACTCAATTTTAGTTATGTGAACCCAGGATACTGGTTATTTCACTCACCTCTTTAACATAGTTGCAGTTATTCTCAAAAGTATATTCCCTCGCTTGATAATCATAGTTATAATTATCGGCCAAATTCCACATCTGTAAGAGAGATATTTTTATTAGAATACGTCTATATTTGTGGCTTTTTTAATTTAACTTATATTTGTTACCCGTTTCATATTGTTAAAGTAAATTTTATCTCTCAATTAACGTATTAAATAGCTAATGCATATACTGTTTGAATACTTAAGCGGTGACAGCCTAGTTGGGCGTTGCACGGACTGCCGAGACGAATGTCCGCAGGTTCAAATACCAAGGGCACGCAATTCTGATTTTTCTAAAAAAAATATGCGTGTATACTATGTGAATTATCGCTTGTTTAACGGTGAAGGAAAACATCGTGAGGAAACCTGCATACCTAAAAAATTCTCTATAAATAATTTTGAGGGTGTGTGAAGCCTACCAGTCCGCACCAGGGCAGCGTGTTGGACTAAGGTCTAATCCCTCTCAGTAGTAGAGCAGGCACGTGCCCAACAGTGGGACATATATAATACAGGGCTAATATAAATTAAATACTGATTAAATAATTGTTAATTATTAGCAAATATTTTTACATTATTCGATCGTATATATTATATGAGAGCTATGCAATCTGGTCTATCCCCTGCGTTATAAAACTTTAATATATATAGCAATTTATATGAACGTAGATTCATAACTCCATTAAAAATAATGTCTGATGCCATGTTTCGCTTTCATGAACTAAACCCTAAACGCTACTTAGAATAAAGCTTTATACTTTCAGTAAGAAATTTTGATTCTAACATCGATCTAATAAGCGTGTATTGAAGCGCTTGCAAACGGGACGGGCTACGGGATACGTTTGATTAGTAGTACATTGTAACAGTCGCTAATAGAAGGAAATATATCGAATATTGCTTCAACATAAAACAATTCTTCAAACATTGTAGGCAATTGCGTCAAATCAATACAAAATTAAACCATAGAGGAAAACAAATCAACAATTGACATACCTACGGCATGCAGCCGTACCGTTTCCAGTCAACTGAATATTGTGATGTTTTAATAACATTTTACGAATATTATTATATCAGACATATTATTGAATAATGGAAATAAACTTTTCATTGTATCTACCCGCTTTTGGACTTGTATTTTAATACATCTTCTGTTGTACGCTCGCAAAAATTTTGTTATAATTTCTCAGCGCGTGAATTAATTTGTAATTCTTAATGAGAAATAAAGTTTTCTATAACGATTGTAATTATAATATGGGATATTAATTAAGAATTAAATAATGAACTGATTCATATTAGGCTTACACTTTTAATGGGTTTAAACTTGAGTTCGATGTCTTCTCTGTATTCGTTGTAGAACGCGGGCTCGACGTCGCAAAACATTTTGTCTTTACATTCTGGGGGAATGTCCAATTTACCTGAAAAACAAAATCTGGTTAGAATTGTATGTTGTATTTTATTGCTATATTTAATGGTAGATCACGCCTTTGAACCGGTCTAGTGGTAGGCAGAAGTTTAATGACATGCTCATTTCGCTAGCCATGTTAGTTTCCAAATGATAGACGTGCGAGCGTTGAGACGCTAGCTTATTTTAATATTTTGTAACAATGAAAAAGTCACTCTTTTACATTCACGTTATACTTTAACATTAAAAAACACAGAAGATAATTACATTTCGTAACTGTGTACGAACATATACTATTCAGTTTGTTCTTGAAAAAACCACACGAAAAAATAATCAAGAATAAATACGATCTGCGAATTATTGTTTAAAAATCAAAATAATGTTTACTTACTTGCTGTAACTGCAGATCGACTCAAGGCTACCAACACCACCTTAAAAATAAACGTTTAATTTAATTATAATTATATTATCGTTTTAATTTTTACTAATATTGGACATTTAAAATGTATAATAATTTACAAATTCAATTACCGTAAACATTAAAGTTACAGACGCCATTTTATTTTTATGTTCTACGTTGCAATATTCACAATAACTCTACTTTTTGATGTGGCACGAGCATCAACACTGGCCGAGGCTTGAGGACTACTGCTGTCAGGACTTAGAGCAGCGCCTTAAATAATAACTAAATTGCTTATTTTCCTGCTATATTTACATTCTATCAAATTATTATATATATTCAGGCAAACAATGACAACATTTTGTTTTAATTTTAATTAATTATTACAACATTTTGTACGAGATGATTTAATGTTTTGTTACTTTTGCATATGTAAGGAATAAGTGATCTTACAGCATGATTACAATAGATGAAGGTACCTTGGTAGCGTTAATTACATTATCTGACTTATATTGTAAATATAGATGTCTGCCATTAGAATCTAATTTGGATGAAGGAAGATTGGCGATTATCCACATTTTCAGAGTCGTTTTTAATACTTTGGTTATATTCGTGAAAATAACGCAAATGAGATATAGATGTATCTTTTTCAAATGTTATTAATTAAGTAAAATTTGATTACAGCATATATTGTTATCAAGTTAGATACAAGCGGATACGAAGTTGAAGACTGCACGTTCTGTTTAGGTGAGGCGTTCCGAGGTATGTATTTTAATGAAAAAAAGAATTCTTTCCGAGTACGTACTAAGATCACTAGGAACTAAATATGGTTTTTTAATATCAAAACGGTTGTGTCTCTGACGTGCTCTCCGTACGTCTGCATTAGTAACGAGCCTTCATATTTTCTTCTCGTAACTTCAAAAAATTTTTTTTTACCAAATGACGCAGGAGTCAGCAAAATACTATTGACAAACAAAATACTACTCTCAGCTGAGGAGCATGAGGTCCACTCTGACACACTCCGACAAAAGATGGATTGTATTAAATTTATAACTAGGTGTACATGTTATTATTAGGCTGTGGTGAAGCGTCCATACAACCCGATTCCTACCGGCTCCCCTTTTAGGTTTATTCATGTGTGCCTTTGTTTTTTTTTTTTTCTATTAAAATAACCGCGATACGGTAACTAAGGCATTATTTTTTCTCGGGTTACCTTTTGAAAAATTTCACCGTTCACCACTGTTATTAGGAAATACATGATCTAAGTGCCAGTAATAAGATTACGTATTAATACTTTGATTAGGAGCAGGCGTCCGCACAGGGCGAAATGACAATTTTGCCGTCTCTTTTGCTGGTTAGTAGAAATACTAGTTCATCATGAGAGTAACTCGGACTTGAAGTGTCTAGGCTCCTAGTGATTGCCCATTTCGGGTATTTCGTGCTTTACGTATGTTACAAATAAATAAGTAAGTTCTGAGGTAACATTAAAAATAACACGTCGAATTGAGAACCTCCTCCTTTTTTTGAAATCGGATAAGGAAATCGCTCGAACATAATATAGGTGCTTGCGATATTCTGCTCCATAAAATAAAACTCTCACAAAAGTAATTTGCACTTACACCTAAATACACATTTACAATCCATATATATGTATTTATTATATAAAGTTGAAGAGTTTGATTGTTTGTTCGTCTGAACACACTAATCTCAATAACTAAGTACTGGCTCCGATTGAAAATTCTTTTAGTGTTGGATAGCCCATTGATCGTGACGTGTTATAGGCTATATAATATCAGGCTATGGTTGATAGGAGCGGAGCATCAAAGAAAAATGTTGGAAAAACGGGGAACATTTATTCCCTTTGAGAGATTCCATCGCGTGCGCTGCGTAAATAGTTAAAGTTACGCAACAGACATGTATGACGGAATTGGTCCTCTTAAAAAGTTCTAAAAAGCTATACTATTTTATAAAGTCTGCAGAGTTTGTTTGTTTGTTTTGACATCAGGAACTACTGATTTGAATTGAAAAGTGAGTTAAGTGTTGGATAGCCTATTTATCGAGAAAGGCTATATACATATATATCATCACGCTATTACCAAAAGGAAAGAGCAGCAATAAAAAATGTAGTAGAAACGAGGAAAATTTATTCCTTCTGAGAGGTTCCGTTGCGTGCGCTGCGTAAACGGTTGAAGCTACGCAAGAATCATGAATAACAAAATTATTTCTCTAATAAACTTCTAAAACATATTATAGAACTAAGTCCCCCAGCGTGTCTGTCTGCCTGTCTGAATGCGATAAACTATCAACTGACAACTACCCAACGGATTTCGATAAAACTTGAGATGGTTTGGAACACTGGAAAAACCGTAGGCTATTATATTCAGGTGAACTCTATTACACAAGCGAAGCCGCGAGCAACAGTTATTTACAATGGGTCGATCACATAAATATATTTACTTCAAATGTTTTAATTTTATTGTGTAATCATTTTGTGTTTACCTATAATAGTGAATCACACTTATTTTTTATGATTTAATGTTAATTTGTAAACAGTGGTGTGATAAAAATTGGTAAGCCTAATATACCAAAAGTATTTATAAATATTTATAAACTTCCCATAATATTACAATTTATATTTATACGATTTTCAAAAATGTTGCCTTTTTAAACTTAAAAAAGCCATGTATTAACTTATTTTTTACCCATATTATAAAAAAAAGAAATTCGGACAATGAATGAATTAATTGAAAGGAGAAAAAGGTAATATCCCTACTTCAGTTCGTTTAGATTTGGTCGAATTTCAAGTACAATTAATATTGATGATGTCGTAACTCTAACATAGGATTACCTCATTATCATTAATGGAGTATTCACTTCGGGGATATTTAAATCCCATTGCTGTGGTTTTATACTAATTACTTAATATAAATCCCGATGACAAATCTTCCAGTGCAGTTGCGTAATGCTCTCTTAACCAAATAAATTGTGACGTTAATGTATCAATTACTTTGTCGTCGACCGCTGTCAGAATGGTTACTGATTGAAAAATACCTACACATTTATCATTACCCCTATACTATTTCTACAGAGTTCAATTAAAAAAATATCCTATAAAGTCGGTTTAAAATTGATAAAGTGTAGATGTTACTGCCAATTAGCATAACTATCCAGCTTAGCTTTTTTACTTAACGATAACGTTTTAGTAGCGGCCTGAATAAAATTCATCCGAAGTGTCTAAAAAAAACCTCTTCCTAGCCGAATTTCGACCACGGCGCCAATCTATATGGAGATCAGCCAGACACGTAGGATATATTATAGTGCACAAGTATGTGCGCAATACACAGGTGCACTCTCATAGTTCGGTGAGACGGCGATCCGACATGACCGGAGAGAGATCAGGCGCAGGACCAACGGCTTTACATGCTATCTGAGGCACGGGGGTATCACACCGCCAACTTTCTGACTCCGAGCTGCGACTGAGTAATTTTTTCGAAGTGCCTAATGCAACATTTAGTGAGAAGGCTGGCAGGTAGACTATTTATTTTGTATTGAAAACATCTTGTGTAAACCTGCATATTTGAAAAGTTCTAATATACGAAGTTTATTGGTGTGTGAAGTCTACTAATCCGCCTCAGCTAGCATGGTGGACTAAGGCCTAATCCCTCTCAGTAGTAGAGGTGGCTCGTACCCAACAGTGGGACAGTATATTATAATAATGGGCTGACATTATTATCTATATCATTATTAATATAAGTCATTTACAAAGCTGTAACATTGAATGTTTAGTATAAGTAAAGGTCAGACTGTTAACTAGAAGGCAAATTAGTCTGGCTGCGATATGGACATTAGGTTATCATTCTATTTAGGTGGAAGATGTGTACAGCAGACAACAAATGATTGATACTTAATATTTATTACTTATTATAACGTATTCTTTGGTTTCAATTTATTCACTGGTTCACAAATACCAATTAATGTCTAATTAACTATTTAGTTTTATTAAGAATCAAATTTAAAAACGTATTCTCCGTTGGAACTAATCAGATTCTGAATTGATGCCGCAGTAGCAGCACACAGGCAGCTCAATGGGTACTCGTTGGATTTTCTTGTTTGCTACATTGTATGCATACACAATAATGCTTGTATATTTGGTCTTGCAGCTGCCTTCTCTTGCCCCACTTAAAATGCCTTTGAAGCATTTCTCACCATCGGGTGTACTGGAGTTCGAGTTCCTGAGGAACAATATTTTACATTAGAATGGTAAAATTATTTTATAAATAAAATAACTTTATAAATTTTCTAAGTCATTTCGCCTTTGGTGTATTGTGATTATAATAAATAACTGTGGAAGACCGACGGACTTGTATTAGATTTTTATTTATCTAATGTAACACCTTTCATTAATTTCGTAATGTGATTTGTTTTACATGATTTGTTTAATACTTACAAACACTTAGTTGTCATGAACGTTTGGTTGTAAAAAGAGGTCTGCACGATGATCTTTGTTGTCCCGTTCGTGTGCACGAGGTACGGCGTCCTCATCTGAACCAAAAAAAAGTATATTTTAGTTAGCAAAGAATAGAAAGACGGGACAAGACGTGTTCACTTGCCTAGAACTGAGGTCATAAATCTGAGGTCTTCATCTCTGACATTAATAGATTGAATCAAATTAGAATAACATTATTTATTTGTTCGCCCTTTTTCAGCAACTGTTCTAATATAATCATATTATGACTAACGTAGAATAATTTGTGGCAAACTGAAGTCAATATTAATGTCTATTATCTGAATAAATATGTATATCTTAACTGATAGACTGCATTAGAGGTGTAGTTTTACTGCATACGCGATATGACAGCGCACTGAGATTCTGGGTTCAAATCCCGGGTCGGGCAAAGTGATATTTGGGTTTTTCTGCTCAGTATCAACCTGGCGTCTGGAATTTGTGGCCGAGCGATAGGCTCGCCCCCTATCACATCACGGGACAGAACACACTTGGCGAAAAGTGGGTGCCCTGGTTTCGCCTCTGCATACCCCCTCGGGGATAAATGCATGAAGTGTGTTTGTTTGTTTAAAGCTTGTAAAAATACAGCATAAAACACTCAAATCGTAAATGTAGTCAAACGAATGGCAGTTTTTGAAATTATAGTGATGTCGTGGTTCTATGCGACAAATTCGATATTTAATGACGTTCAATTTTAGTATGTGAACCCAGGATACTGATTATTTCACTCACCTCTTTAAAATAGTCGCAGTTATTCTCAGAAATATATACCCTCTCTTCATCACCATAGTTATTATTTTCGGGCAAATTCAACTTCTGTAAGAGATATACTTTTTATTAGAATACGTCTATATTTGTGGCTTTTTTTTAACTTATATTCGCTACCTGTTTCACATTGTTAAAGTAAATTTTATCTCTCAATTAACGTAATAAATAGCTAATGCATATACTGGTTGAATACTTAAGCGATGATAGCCTAGTTGTGCGTGAAACGGACTGCCGAGACGAATGTCGGCAGGTTCAAATCCCAAGGACACGCCACTCTGATTTATCAAAAAAAATATGTGTGTATTATTTGTGTATTATAGCTTGCTTAACGGTGAAGGAAAACATCGTGAGGAAACCTGCATACCTAAGAAATTCTTTATAAATAATTTTGAGGGTGTGTGAAGTCTATCAGTCCGCACCAGTGTTGGATTAAGGTCTAATCCCTCTCAGTAGTAGAGCAGGCACGTTCCCAACAGTGGGACATATATTATACAGGGCTAATATAAATTAAATACTGATTGAATAATTGTTAATTATTAGAAAATATTTATAATAATATTCGATCGTTTATATTAAATGCGAGCTGTGCAATCTCGGTTATCTCCGGTGTTTTAAACCTCAACGTAATTACCAATTTAGGTGAACGTAGATTTATAACTAACTATATTTAAAAAAAAATATCTGATGCCGTGGTTCGCTTTGATGCACCCTAAATGCTACTTATAACAAAGCTTCATATTTCAGTAAGTAAATTTTCCATCTAATAAGCGTGTAATGAAGCGCGCGCAAACCGGACGGGCTGCCATTTTATTTAATTACTAGCTTTTGCCCGCGGCTCCGCCCACGTCATAAAGTTATCCGGGCTAAAGTTTTCCGTTATAAAAGTCACGCGATATATTTTTCCGGGAGCCTATGTTCTTCCCAGGGTCTCAAACTGTCTCCATACCAAATTTCATCTAATTACGTTGGGTAGTTTTTGAGTTCAGGCATACAGATGCAGCAGGGAACTTTGTCTTATAATATAGTTATGTAGAACCTTTTAAGAGGAACAATCTCGTCATACATCATTGTTGCATAACTTTAACCGTTTACGCAGCACACGCAACGGAAGCTCTTAAAACTAATAAATTTACCCCGTTTTAGCAATGTGTTACATAACTGCTCCGCTCATATTGGTCATAGCGTGATGATATATAGCCTATAGCGCTCCAAGAAACAAAGGGCTATCCAACACAAAAAGAATTTTTTAGTTTGAACCGGTAGTTCCTGAGATTAGCGCGTTTAAACAAACAAACTCTTAAGCTTTATATAATAGTATAGATGTGCATATGTTTGGTTAGTAGCGCATTGAAAAGTCGCTATTAAAAGGAAATATATCGAAAATTGCTTCAACAAAATACAATTCTTCAGACATTGTAAGCAACAACGTCAAATCAATACAAAATTAAACCATAGAGGAAAACAAATCAACAATTGACATACCTGCGGCATGCAGCCGTACCGTTTCCAGTCAACTGAATATTGTGATGTTTTAATAACATTTTACGAATACTATTATATATTACGTTTATGTTATTTACGTTTTTCAAAATCGATTACTATACACATTGATTTCATGGCGGCCATGTTACTACATTTATTTTCTTCGTTTTTTTTTTATTGCTTTTAATGACGAGATTAGCTTGCCCTTCACCTGATGGTAAGAGATACGACCGCCTATAAACAGTAGAAACACCATTCAACTCATAAAAAGTACATATTTTACTTATTACTACAAAAGTATCTTAGACTGTAGACACTTTTCTTTCGGTATCAAAACTTTAACAATCAAAACGTATTTCGAAATTATGGACAAGTACTTTGTAACTGTCATTAACTGACCACATATTTTGAAACTTAAGGCATATTTTACCTCAGAAGTACGATTATTTTACATCAGAAGTACGATTTAGGCCAACCACATAGTGACATAAAAATAATGATCTTTCGCATATGACACTAAAATACTTTGTTATTATTAGCTGTGGGTTTATTAATTGAACTCATTTTCGTTTACTCGCTTTGTGGTTGTGATACAAAATGGATTGGTAAGAGTGATAGGTTTCTAGATAAATTCTATAACAGGTATATGTGAGGCATTTTTATTTTAATTCAAAACAGTTAACGTACGCAGTCTAGTTTTAACATTGCTTTACTAAATGAAACCACAGACTTGTCTTTATCTCCGCTAAAATTGTGCCAAAAATCATACATGAGTAAAGGATATTTTCGTTTAAAATCTCGGTTTCAGTTTTCTAATTTTTTTATCATTTTGTAGTTATGTTATGTGTGCGTGTGTATGTCTGACTGAAAGTGTGATGTTGCACTTTCGGAGAATTCTCTTTACTTTGCTTATTGGTATTGTTTATACTATAGTTCAATTTTTTATTTTACATCTTCGGTTCAAGTAATTTATTGTAGTGTTATTTTGAAGAAGATGAGTATGTAGTTTAATTTAGTACCTACTGAATTCAAAATGACCTTGTTTGTACGAAGTAATAAAATTACAAATATAGTATACGTTTCGATGAACTAGTCGGTGTAGCTAATGAATTAGAAATAAGAATAAAAGTTTGTTTTTAAACTTTTTTGCGGCTTGGCTCGTCTGAAAAGCCTTTCTCATATACTTAACAGTATATGAGAAAGGCTTTTCAGATGAGTCCAATTGTGTAATTATATTCAAATTACTTAAGTGATATTTGAGGTTTCCTGCTCAGTATCAGCCCGGAGCCTGGAATTTGTGCCTGATATGGCGATAGGCTCGCCCCCTATCACATCATGGGACGGAACACACTTGGCAAAAAGTGGGTGCCTTGGTGGCGCCTCTGCATACCCCTACGGGGATAAATACGTGATGTGTGTGTGTGTGTATGTGTGTGTAATTTTCGGGATAAACAGTGCTCTGTAGATTAATCAAGGATGTCGAATCATTCAAATTTGTTCAAAAGTTCATGCATTTACTTCTAACAAACATTCTTCAAAAACGAGCGCATTTATAACGTCAGAAGTAAGGTGAAGTTAAGGTTTGTTTACGTTTATTTTCCTTCCTTGCATGATATAGTTGTATTCGCGGATTTGCCTACTATGCCAGTGTATTTGCCAGTTTCATAGGAGCCTTTACAACCGCAAAAGAGACGTCATAAATTGCAATGCGTTGGTAACAAGGACTAGTGACGCGTTACCCGTCAGTGTTACACTATTGTATCTAAGCAGGAAAACGCAGGAATCAAGTTAATACATATTACAATATGCAGAGCTACAAAACGCGTAAAAGGTAAACGTTAGGACGGATTTTAGGTATATGAGTATAAAAAAAAGTAAATAACAAAAGAGGAAATCCAAATTTGTAGTAAATAGTGAACAATATACTCGTATCTATCTGCTAATTAAAGCTTGCCAATGAGAATGTTGGAAACGTCTTCTATCTGCTAATGAGAACAGTTAAAAATTGTTTAGCGGTATTCAGTAATGCCAACTTTTATTTACACATATACTGAATATTTTATTGGCGATAGGATATATTTTATATCCGCACAGATAGCGATCAACGTACACAAGGTTTGAAAACCCTATATAGTGGCTCCCGTAAAAGTCGCGTTCCAGGATCAACTTGTTTATATCCGGTTCCAACAGGCCAGCATAATTTTGTCAACTATCGACGGCTAATCATTTCTTATGTCGACATTCTCTTGGACCCCACTGCACTTACCATCAGGTGTAGTGGAGTTACTTTGCTGTGGCCGTATAAAAAAAAAACACTAAACTGCTGGTTTAGACCCATTTCGCGCAAAAATATTGACTTTTTAGTGTAGTTTAATTTTAGTGGTAGTTTTAAAGTGGATTTCATAAAAGTAAGAGGCAGGACAGCTTTGATGGCTGCATGGGAAAAATGTAAAAAAATCCCTTATTTACCTACACGGTTAGTAAAGTTATTCTTTTAGAGCCCTGTTTTGGAAAACGACGAATTCGCCCCCGTAAGCGAAATAGGGCCTTCTGACTTTACAAATAAAATACTTAGCCCGTGTTTAAACATTGATAATACACGCCTAAACTCAAAAATTTAAAAAGTTTCTTTTTGGTAAATCATAGATTAAGAATCATAGGTTAAGCTAAGTATGCAAGTTTCTCAAGCAATGTCGTATACATCTTTAATTTTGTGCATGTATTACTTATTAAGCCTGTGTAAAGTGTATTAGATTGTTGAATATATGTACTGTTGATGTTCCTATTATAGTAAGTAAATAAATAAATAAGATAAGTAGGAATTTTAAAGATGACTTCTTTGTATAACCAGATTTTTTTTTGGTTAGAAATCCCCATCATCATAATTTGTTTATACCAAAGATTCCAATACTTGTGTTTATTTTTCAACGCGTCTCGACTTTGTAATCATAATGACTCATCACTCATAAATATTTTGATCAGCGTAGTTTATTCCATAGATAATTTAGATAATTACGATATATACAGTTTGTCTATAGTTTATTTACGACACAAGTAACAAGTAAATGGTATTTGATGATGTTCAGACCAAGAAGTAAGCGAAGTAAGTTTAGCTTTTGATCTGGAATCGGCTTAAGAATTTCCTATTCTACGCTGTCTCCTTAATATTAGACGCAGAAAGTCTAGAATTGTATATAAAAATCAACATCTCTTGCAAAAACTTATTCGTCCATTCATTTTGTCGAATAGTTACTTGTAAGGATTAATAAAGCCATGAATCTCGAAGTATAAGATGCATACAAATTGGGTGAATAAAGTTTTAACAACCACAATATATTAATAGTTATAATTATGTTAAAAATTTAAAGCAATTTCGTATACAATGTGTAATTGTAACCTGTTTTGTGTGTAATAAAGAAATACAAAAAATAGTTATAAAAATTTTCAGCGTGATTAATTAACATATCTATTGATATTTACCCCATCGATGGTAACTCAAAATATAGAATAATTTGAACGAGAGCGAAATATAGTAAGTAAAAGTATCAGGAACCCGCTGGATTCAAGCCACTTCTAACAATTTGGTCTGGAAATCTTTAAGGGCCGCGTATGTTGGGTAATGGAGTTTTAAAAACTGAGGAAAAAGAATGAAGAAAATTTTTTTCATTCCTCTTTTTATAAATTATGAACACCATTTTTATAATATATATAAAAATTCTATTATAATATTAATGAATAATAGGAGCATCTAAAAAACATACGAACTGCGTGACGGAAATACGCACAAAATTACCACCAAGTTCACATAAGATTTTTTGCATAGAATCCCGGGGAAGAAATTATCCGACTTCAAAAAAAGGAGAAGAACCTCAATTTCACTTTTTTTATTCATAAGTGATTTGTATTACCATAAAATCATCTTTAAAGGAAAAAGATTAGATGAAATAAGGAAGATATTATAAAGCTTTCGTATCTGGAAACCTATTTGGGCTTAAAGCACACAGGATAATAGGTTTTTTAAGGTTCGTTACACTTCATATTGTTTTTTATTAAGACTGTAAAAACTGCTTAGCAAACACGTTCATTTCATAATGTCTTATTCAAAGACTGCGGCAAAAGCATAAAGAGAATATAATGAGTAGAATTTCATGAGCTCAATTTGGACGTGTTAAGTCGATGATGAAAAACACCCATCTGTAAACAATTGTATTATGACAAACCCAACCTGCGCTAATTTGTCACAACATTTTCGAAAGAATTCTATCCGATACTGCATTTTGAATCTTCCGACATATTATTAAGTACCATTATACAATGAGGGTACTTAGGAGATTTTTCCACCGTCTTGCCCTGTTTCACAAAAAAATCGTCATCATTAAATAGGTATTACGCAGTGTGTGTAATATACGTTGTGAAGTAGCGTCATTGTGATGCAACGTGACGCAGATTATGTCGTCTTATTATAAAATTATCCTGCTAGTTACAGAATTATTGGTAATACTAATGCATACTGGAATAACATATCACCTATTGTGAGTAAGTTAATGCTATGTAATAATCACTGGAAATTAGTAATGCGGGATTCATTAAGAGTGCCTTTTGGGTGGCATCGACTGCTTCGATGGCGTAATTATGCTGCATGCGCGGTACGGTACTGGGTTCGAATCCCTGGTTAGGTAAAGTCATATTTGGGTTTTTCTTCTTAGAATCAGCCCGGAGTTTGGAATTTGTGCCCGATATGGCGTTAGACTCGCCCCCTATCACATAATGGGACGGGACACATTTGGCGAAAAGTGGGTGCCCTGGTTGCGCCTCTCCATACCCCTTCGAGGATACATGCGATGTCTGTATACGCGTGTGTGCCTTTTGGGAACAATTGTCTGACATGTACTAGCCTTGCATTAACCGATCCATTGCTGGACATTGATTATTATTTAGTGGGTTTAAGTCTAACTTCACTACGCTGGCATAGTGCAGATTGGTAGACCTTGCATGCTTTCGAAATTCTCGTGTTGCGTAGGTTTTCTCACGTTAAAACGTGTCATAATTATCAAAGGATACACAGCTTTCCGAAAAATCCGTGGCTTGGTTTTTGAACCTGCGACTTTCGACAATGCGTTCCACTCTTACCTCTATATCTTGCCTAATAAAATTAAATATTGTTTGTGAAGCTTTATTATGTAAATAAACTTCTTAAACATCTGTCGGACCAGGCCACAAGCCAGGAAGTTATATTAAATCGAGCGTTCTCCGATTTCAGACTAATTATAATAAATACGTAACGTTAGGTGAGCTCAAGTTCATTTTCATTTTTTGGCTTTAATCTGGGTTAAAGTAAAAAAATAATAATCATGGATATTTCGGACTTTAAAATTTAATATGACGAAATTTTAAAGGCAGAAATATCCATGATTATTAATTATTTTTACGTTTTTCTTTCAACTGCGAGAACTAATCACTAACTAGACGTGAATTTAAATTCTTTACTTGCCAATACTTGTTTAGTTACCCAGATTAAAGCCGAAACAAAATGTATGAAAATGGACCTTGAGCTACCACCTTAACTCATCATAAATAGGAAGTGTGTCAGTGTGCTAAACATGCGAAAGTTAATAACCTTTTACCATCGTTATCTAATTTGATGATTAAATTGTTTATACACCGTGGGCTATAATAATACTGACAAATTAAAAAGTTAAGAAAAGATACCGGCTTTACCTAGTTTAGGGCTCTCTGTTAAATAAAGTTTTAAAACAGTGTCAGGACAAACAATTTTATGCATATATCAATTTTTAATTAAATAGATTTAATTTGCAAATTATTTATTTATTAATTTGAAAACTTAATCCGCTGAACGGATTCCAATGAAATCTGGTACACGGATAAACCATGCCCTGGATTATTATATAGGCGTCTTTATCCCGGTAGTTAGCTCCTGTGGGATATATCAATTTTATTTAATCAGATTTTTAATAGATGGCGCTGGTGTACAGATAGGGTTAAGGACCGCTAAAGTGATTAAAGTATTCTTTACGTGGGCGAAGCTACGAGTAACACCTAGTAATTTAAAAGAATTGATCAATCGGCTACAATCCCCACGGATGTCGGCATTTGGAATTTCTCCGAAATGTCTGGGGGAAGCCAATGCGTATAAAGTTCCGCGTACAAGCCCGGGCAGTATCCTGTTCGGTTAGATAACTTAAGTGGAACGGTTATGCAAAGCTATACAGGGTCATTGACATTACTAAATTAAAACACATAGGTACTTATCTTCTTCAAAATGATACTGTATAATTAGTTACTCGAAAAGTTGATGTAAATAAAAAAGTATAAGTTTCGGAAAAATAAAAATATATAAAAATATTTTGAATTTTACGGCAATGCCACTATAACTGCTCTAACAGATTTATATAATGTAAAATACCGCGATAAAATCCGAAACATCATTTTATTTCAATAAGTACCTATAATAACCTTAAAATAACTGTTGAGTGGTTGCCAAAACGGATGTGCGCCACTGAGAGACCTAAAAACATTCATAATAATTGCTTACATCGTACATACTATATACATATTCAGTCTTACTCACAAAAAAAAATCACAAAGCTATGCTTAGTCAAAACACAAACTCACTCGATCAGCTGTAAGTCAAAACCCGCCGTCTTGCCTCTTAATAAGGTTTAAACTAGGAACCGGTGATGTTTTTGACAGTTATTTAAGAAATTCTTAACCACTTTTTAACGCTAAAACAAGTTTAAAAGACTGATTATATTATATATAATAATATCAGCCCTATATTATACACTGTCTTATTGCAGGGCACGGGTCTCCTATACTACTGAGAGGGATTAGGCCTCAGCCCACCACGCTGGCCTAGTGCAAATTGGTAGACTTCACACACCCTAAAAATTCCTACAGATAGCTAATCAAGTACGTAGTTTTCCTCACGAATCACGATGTTTCCCTTCACCGTGAAAGCAACCGATAATACACAAAGAATACACATAATTTTAGAAAAGCCAGAGGAGTGCCCTTGGGATTTGAACCTGCGAACATTCATCTCGGCAGACCGTTTCACACTCAACTAGTTTATCGTTGCAAGGATTATTTTTCCTATAATAATATAAGCCCTGTATTATATATTTGCCCACTGCTGAGCACGGGCCTCCTCTACTACTGAGAGGGATTAGGCCTTAGTCCACCACGCTGGCCTAGTGCGGATTGGTAGACTTCACATACCTTCAAAATTCCTATAGAGAACTTCCCAGATGTGCAGGTTTCCTCACGATGTTTTCCTTCACCGTTAAAGCGAACGATAAATTCACAAAGAATACACACATGATTTTAGAAAAGTCAGAGGTGTGTGCCCTTGGGATTTGAACCTGCGGACATTTGTCTTGGCAGTCCGTTCCACACCCAACTAGGCTATCGTCGCTTACTATACTTACTGGTTTTTTTTCTCCTTTTTTATACGAGAACTTTGAAATGCCTCTCTACACCTGATCATAAGCGGAGTAGAGTCCAGATAAAATGTCTACTGATAAGAGCTGATTATTACCCCAGTCCGCTGAATTGTGTGGGTGACACTTACGTTTTTGTTTCCTTTTTTATGCCATATAATAATGCCTATAGATACCGAAAGTCCGCTTCATATTCTATTATTATTAAACAATTAATATATTAAGAAAATTTATCAATATTTTGCTCTTTTACATAACATCAAATAACATTTATTACAATATACATAATTTAATTACGGAAACCATACAGTTATATAATAGTAAATGAGGTGTGTGTTTGTTTCAAAGCAATAAATCGTCTACAATCCAAATATAAGCATATACTTTCATTAATATATCCGGTTTAATATGCAACTTACTTTGAACTGTTCTAGAAAAAGATGACTTCCCAAATCTGTTGTGTCAAGGTCTTCTTTATGTTCAGGTCAGCATCCGCGAAGAAAACAGGGTGTCGATAATATAATGATACATTGAAAATTATGGTACACCGAGCTTTTAGGCGTCTTTTGATGTATTGAGACCCAGTTATCGGAGTATTTGGCGTGAATATCCTTACGTAAAATTGTATTTACTAGTAAGTAGTATAGTATAGTAACAATGGTGGTGGGTTATAAAGCACGGCATTGTGGCTACTGCAACTGATGGTAAGTGGTGTTGGGTCCAATAGAATGTCGACTGACGAGAGATGATTACTCCTCGGCAGTCAACACAATTAAGCCGATCTGTTGGAACCGGATATACACAGGCTGATCGCGATACACTTACGTGGGGCACTATAGCGGGTTTTATTACCTTGTGTACGCTGGTCGCTATTCGGGTGTATATATAATATATCCTACCACCAGCAGATTTTTTATATGCGAGGTGCTTCCTGGGTATGTACCACCGTATTGTCTATTACCACCAAGCGGCAGCGTAATTACTGGGCATTATGAGACTTGATCTCTAATATCTCATGATGACGAGCGCTGTGGTATTTGGTATCTTATTCAAAATTCTGAATGGTGTTGCTTATAGGTACTTATAGTTTACCATCAGGCGTGGTCTCCTTACACGAATGCAATAAAAAAAAAACTATTTTATGCTTGACCTGAAGATGGAACCCTGGATTTCAAAGGCATTAAAATCTAAATGCGTATTGCATTGCTAGTCTCCAAACACGGAAGTATTCAATTAACCACGTTTGATATTTAGATGGCTGTTAGAAGGTAACTCAGAAATCTGAACGGATTTGGATGAAATTTAGCACAGAAGTAAATCAAGTCTTGAATTAACATAATTCTATGAAAGAAACTATCACGCGAATAAATCCGTGAGCTAGTGTTAGTAATAAAGAATCTCAGAAGACCTAACAGTAATACGATTACGTGATGTAGGTTGGTGTCATCTAACATGCCCAAGAGAGAGGCCTGAAGATCACGTAATTGCAGTAACGGGTTGGACTTTTACTAGGGATTCTGATGTAATCACTTCTGGCCTGAGTTAGGGCAAATGACTTCTTAAGAGCCAATTATTCTAGTGTCAATATTGATTATTAATTCTTATGAGAAAAAATGAGTTCAATTTTGGATCACCTTTATTAATAAATGTAATCATATTAAAGGTTGTTTTATCAAATTTTATAAAAGTTATCGATTGAATAATTAAAACCTTACGGAAATGAATGTTAAATAATTTACTTATTAAAGTGAAACAACTCCTTGCTCCAATTTGTTTATGATATTTTTATCTAAAAAGTTACAAGTAGCTAGTTGCAACAGGTGTGTCTGAAATCTATGGAGGAGGTCTGTCATCTATCATATCATCTTGTTGTGATGAAATAAAAGACAATAGAATAGTAAAAGTGTCTACCGTATTGAAATTGTCATCACAATAGATTATCGCAAATATTTTAACACTTCATGACAAATTAACCAGATTTTTCTTTAAAATAGCTTCTTAATACGGGGTCTTCTTTAAATTTCCTTTAAATAATGTATATAGACATACAGTCTTACTTATAAAAAATTGGCAAAGCTATGCTTAGTTAAAACACTAATTTACTCGATCAGCTGTAAGTCAAAACCCGCCATCTTTTCTCTTAATATGGATTAAACTAAGAAACCAGTGATGATTTGACAGCTATTTAAGCAATTCTTTACCACCTCTTAGCGCTAAAACAAGTTTATAAGTGAGACTGTCTATTTTTAATACAAGTTAATTCTGATTTTAAGTATTTTTCTTTTGTAATAAACCCGCTGCTATGTTTTAATTTTAAATGAGAGAAACAGCCATTGCACTTATAACTGACCTTTTATCATTCTTATGAAATTTACACGATCGTGTATCTTTTAACGTTTTTTTAGTATGAAGTTAATATTTATAGTCGACATTAATTTCCAAAGACCGCTTTTTTCGATACAGATATTTCGAAATAAAGATATGATTTGTAACATTGGTGTTGACGAAATCGACGTGAAGTTCTACCTTTTCAGGGTAGGCAGAGATTTAAAACACATTTCGCTAGATATTTTAGGTCCCATAATGGCTATTGTAATTTATCAGCCACAATTCTAGACCCCAGATACAGTAAACGCACCCATTGAAGAGTTGTCACTGGTATGATTTTGGTTGACCTAATAAGACAATTTGTCGAAAAGGGCCGGTACAGAAACTATTTAACCGAGTGTATAGTGGTCGCTATCCTATTAAGTCATTTAGTATGACAGGCCGACATAATTGAGACAATTTTCAAAGTCAGAACGTCCCTTGAAAAAAGCTCGTCCCGTTTTATGGGATCCCATGTAGCTGGTAAGTGTATCTAGGATAACATCTCTGCCTACCCTTGAAAAGGGAAAGAAGGCGTGATTATGTACGTAAATTATTATAAATAAACATCCAGGATAGGAGTAATTTATTTCGCTATCTATACTCACAATATATGCTCATAATGTTATCCTCAATTGCTCAATGAGGATGTGATGAGGGCATCATAAATTATTAACTGTTAGTTAAATAATGTAGCATCGATAAATGTTTCGTAAGCCGTTAATTTTAAGAATACATCTTCCTTTTGACCTGGTTGGATTAAGCTAATATAATTTATGTCTGATGGTAATTTGTCTATATGTTTATATTGAACAACTTTCTGTGGCAAAACAGGACTTAGGTATTTATTCGAAAAAAAATGTGTTTAATTTTTACGTCATCATCTTTAGCCTTTGAAAGTCCACTTCTGAAGTAGATCTTCCCTAAAAATGCCAGACAAACCCATCAGAAAATACATTGAATTAATTATTATTGTATTAGTAAATCATTATGAACTATTTTAGCTAATACTTGCATTTACTAATAAGTAGGTCATGTTATTTCCTATTGCAAATATTATTTTTAACAGTATAATAGCTTCATTTATATAAATTTCTGAAAAATCTTATGGATTTTCCAAGTAAATCCGCACCAAGCGCCAATATTTTGATAACGCGATGCTATTATGCGATAATTCACAATCGCGTTGAGCGGGGATAGTTTAAATAAAAAGAAATCCTCACCTGGGCCGGTGAGAGTGACAGCGTCTTGGCGGACGAGCGCACGCGCAGGTTTCACGATAGAAAGTACAGCCGCCATATTTGAAACGTCAAAATTTCGATATCGATATTTTGTGTTTACCCAGTTGCACTATTTGTGATTCGTGAGTGTGTGTGAGTGTATCCACGGACGATCGAATTAAGGATGATGTTCATACATAATATAAAGGTAAGGATAATTGAATTTAAATGTTCCGAAATAACTTTCGTTAACTCTCCCCTTATATGAGTTGATTACGTCATTCTTTAGACTGCAGAGCATCATTAATATTAATTTCTAAATATTGTTTGAGATGAATGATTTTATTTATGTAGAATTTTGTGAATCTTGTTTTCTACTTATTACAATGTAATAAGAGTCATGAGTAATTGTAAAAAATATTTATTTAGAAATTTGCGAATATTTTTTATTATATTTTAAGCGTCACAGTTCAGTAATAATAACATAAGAAAGTATCTACATAAAATGAAGGATGTAATAAAATTAACATCGGACAATAAAATTAAACCCATAAACTAGAAATCTAAGTTATCAACGCTTCGATGGCGGGAAAACAGCCGGCTTAGAAATTAGAGGTTGCGACTTCTGCATCATAGGTTTTGTGTAATGTGATTTATTTTCAAATATTTTCTTCGTTGTGTGATTGTTGTGATATCAAATATTCTTACGGAAATATGAAATGCATATCGCTGGCGTCCCGGATATTATATAAATATTTATTTTAAATATTTTTGATAGCTTTTTTTAAATATAGAACTTGTTTATGAAGAAATCATTGAAATAAATTGGGCTAGTGACATAAACACGTTTAAAAAACTTTGTATTCTTTTTTCTTTATTTAGGGAGTTTGGTCGTAAACAGTAACGTTTGTTCAAAATCATAATTCGTCTCTGCTTTTAAAAATCAAATTATAAGGTTGATTTTACTATCTCTACTCTAGGAAGTTTTTTTTATTGCTGTGAATAAGGACCAGCTTTCTGTTCGCCTGATGGTAAGCGATACGACCGCCCATAAACAGTGGAAACACCATACAACACCTTGTATTATAAAGTATTGTTTGGTATTGCACTGCACTTACTATCTACATGAGATGTTAAGTCTTATTATGTCCTATAGTTACACTGGCTACAATGTCCTTCAAACCGGAACACAACAGTGACTATAAGTCTACACACTGCTGCTTGCCGACGGTAGTTACACTGGCTATAATGACCTTCAAACCGAAACACAATAGTGACTACACACTGCTGCTTGGCAGAAATAGACATTGCGGTGGTACCTACCCAGGCGGTCTCTCACATAGAGACATACACCAGTAGGTACTTATAGAAAACCATATCAATCATTTTAAAGCACTCATTTCTAACGCTCGAGTGAGATGTGACAGATTTGCATCATCGATAATGTATTCTAGATTTTACGTTCCCATCTATAACACATTACGACAGAAAGTGATGGCAACACAATTTTCAACATCAAAGTAATGTGTAAGGTGTAGAAAATAGAACAAATCTGAATTTGAAAATTGATAAGCGGATGGGATTTTTTTATTTTCATACGGGCTCAATAAAATGACTCCACTGCATCTGGTAAGCGGAGTGGGGTCCAATAGAATGTCGTCTGACGAGAGATGATTACCCCTCGACAGTCGACAGAATTATGCCGTCCTTTTGGAACCGGATATACACAGACTAATCCCAAAACGCGACACTTACGTGGGCCACTATGGCGGGTTTTAACACTTTGTGTACGGTGGTCGCTATCTGGGCGGATATAAAATATATCCCACCATTATGATTTCTTATGTTTACGCGAATGTTAGACATTCAAATTAAACTAATTTTCGGATTCTATCGCGGTGCTGGTATTTTATTTTCTCCCGACGTTTCGAAGACTTTGCAGCCTTCATGGTCACGGGGGGGACTGAGGTGTTGTTCATCCGTAAAGTCAAAGTTACAATATCTACCTACATTTTACAATTATACAACTTTTTTAAATTTTTTAAAATTTTAGTTGTTGGTGGTCCGATCTACGCAGAATGAGCTCACAGTGTCTTGAAGTCTGGCAGCCGGTCTTTTGGGTTCCGATTTAATTAAATGTAGAACTGGATCCCAGGCTTGTGCAAGCTTCCAACCATCTTCCCTATTGAAATTAGGATGTTTTTTAATTTCAATAGCCTCGCGAATCATCCTAGGCAGGAATCGGTGTTCTTTGGCGAGGATTTGTGGCTTGTCTAGTCGCAGATAATGATTGGCGCCTCCCTCAGAGTGTTCAGCGACTGCAGACTTCGTCGAGCGTCGGTGTTTCACGTCAGCTATATGTTCTTTTACGCGGGTCCCTATATTTCTTTTTGTTTGCCCGATATAAGACCACCAACAGCTAAAATTTTAAAAAAATTAAAAAAGTTGTATAATTGTAAAATGCAGGTAGATATTGTAACTTTGACTTTACGGATGAACAACACCTCAGTCCCCCCCGTGACCATGAAGGCTGCAAAGTCTTCGAAACGTCGGGAGAAAATAAAATACCAGCACCGCGATAGAATCCGAAAATTAGTTTAATTTCAATATCCCACCATTAGGAACTTATATGACTACCGCCTAGGTATATATTTCAAACTCTACCAAAAGTGCTATCCACATTCCCGACTACTGATATACTAAATACATAGTAAAGCGGTGGCTTCATATATGTTTCCTGTAAGACTATTGCAGACAAGATGGTAACTATATTGTTTTACAAAACCCAAAATCTCCGATCTGGGATTTGAAGGACGTTCCGTTTCATAGCCCATTCTACTACTACCAAATGAGCAATTCCACTTTCTTATAATTAATATGTTAATTTCTTAGGAATACTTCAGTATAGGTGTCTCAACATAAAAATGTTATATAAGATCATATTTGTTATTTTGAGCTAAAAAAATACGAATCACGCTTTTGTATACAAATATGATATTTCATTCGTCTATTGTCCTATTATAATCGCATATATACGTTTATTGAATAATATAAATAAGCCTATATTTCAAAACAATTGAATGACAGTATTATTAATTTGTTATAGACTTTTTATAGGTACTTAGATCATTTTAATTATTTTCATAGCTAAATGATTTATGAAATATTTTCATAAGTAAATTTATAAAGCGTTTTATTGTACAAACTCTACCCACCGCTATGTTTTGATATTTGCTAAATTTCGATAAAAAAATTACCTTTTTATACATAGATTAGATTAGATGCGTATATAAGTCCTATAATAATTATATAGCTATTTAAAATTAAAGCTATACTTTCTGTGATATAAGAGTAATTTTAGTCTATAGCAAACGAACAAGCGGATATGTTGTGGTAAGTGATACCCAAGACTCATAAAAACTCTATACAGACGAATTATAAATGCGCTGCCGTCATAAAGATTATCCTATCCCTATCATATCCCCATCAAATTATCCTATCCCCATCCCTATGGTTAACTGGTAGAGAATGCCTATGGCATTAAGTCCGTCTGTACACTTTTGTATATAAAGTGCTAAATAAATAAATAAATAAGGAAAGAAATAAGAATTAGGGAAGGAAGGTCATCGCTTGACCCCCCAAAAATTTTACTTGCCACGCAAAATGTTGTGAACCTTTTACGTTATTGGTTTGACTCGAACATAACAGTGATTAGGTAACATTTTGCAATTATTTCTTTCATAAATTGTACGCTTCGCAATTTTCCATCAAATTATAAATAATCTTCAATTTTAAGCATATGCAGCCTTACTTATAAAAATTTCGCAAAGCTATGCTTAGTTAAAATATATATTGACTCGATCAGCTGTAAGTCAAAACCAGCCATCTTGCCTCTTAATTAGGTTCAAAACTAGGAGACCGTTGATGTTTTTGACGGCTATTTAAGCAATTCTTAACCACCTCTTAACGCTAAAACAAGTTTATAAGTGTTAATGTTGGCATATTATTTTAATATTAATTATTGCCTGTTATTAATATAGGAGTTTGTACTAAAACAGGGATTACGTTATGGTCATTTTGTTCGTATGATGCGACGCATTATGAATAATGTTTTAATTGGCAATCAATTTTGTTTCTTATTTGCTTTATGATGCAACATAGTAACACTTGAATCAGAAACATGGGATTTCTGATTGTAAATATTTAGATCAATGTTGCATAATGATTATGTTTATTTATTGTTACGTCATTTGCTGTGCTGAAATACTTTTAGAGGCGTATTCTTTTTAACATTATCTATCGATTGTAGTTAAAAAAATATATAATCGTAATAACTAAGGTCATCATTTAGTAAAAGAAATATTAGTAGGTAAGATTATTATGAATGAATGAAACAGTAACACCTTCAAAATAAGCGAACTACTGTAACATGTTTTTAATTGTTAATTTCAATTTATATTATATTATTGTTGCGTAATTGTACCTGTTTACGCAGCGCACATCACGAAGGCTATCAAAAGGAATAAATTATAGCCGTTTTTCCAATATTTTTCATTGAAGTTCCGCTCTTATGGGTCATAGTGTGATTTGGTATAGCCTATAGCCGTCCTCGATACATTAACTATCCAACACTAAAATATTTTTTCAGTTCCTAAGATAAGCGCGTTCAAACAAACAAAGTCTTCAGTTTCAAAGGAATAAAAAAAAAAGCTTTATATAATAGTATAGATTATAGGTATTCGTAAATATATTATATGAACTTCGTCAAACCGAGTTTTAAAACATCAATGTAACTGGTTAACAGGAAATTAAAAAAATCTATTCTATTTTTTCTACATTACTATATTACGGATACTTAATATGCGCGCCAAATAGTAAGGTATAGTTTATATTATTCAGTAATATACTAAAAAATCTGTTAGTTCAAATTCTTGTTGCGTGCGTTTTTTAACGTCTCAACATAGGTGAATGGTTTGGTAACTAGTGAATGTGATTGTATTTTTGTTCGTCGCCCAATTTCGTCATGAAGGCGTACTTCGGTTGGAATTGCCACCTTTTACTTGGTTTGTAAATAGATGGGTTCGTGTCAAAATCATTTTGTAACAAGTTAGATTTCAGGTTTTGGAACGTGAGAGATTTGATTTGAAAAGAATTATTTAATGTGTTTAATGGATTTTTGGTGTTAAAAATTTTAAATTTTATTTATTTGTAACTGCAAATTAGACGAAAATATTATGTCATATTTTCTTATAGCTTTATTTTTAATTTAAAGTTTATTAAGTAATGTAATAGGATTATTTAATACCTTTGCATAAAAACATATTTTGTATTAATTTCTTCATAATTACTTATATCTTCAAAATTGTTTCACAATTTGCAATAGAACTTTCTCGAACTATTTCAAACTAATTACAAAGTTCTAATTACAAATTTATTATAAGAAATTGCATATTATAACATAATAACATAATCATAGATTACAAAAAGCCGTTTAATTATGCTTTCGATATAAATATGGTCGGTACTTAATGCGTTCCACATTTTTAGAAAGCAATAAGGAAGATTAAGACACCGATGGAACCTTAGCTCATTCATGCTAGTATATTTTCTTCTCAGCTATCTATATAAAGCTATAATATTTAAGGATGTAGACATTTTTGGAAACAGATAACCGCCGTTTTCAAGCAAAAAGCACCAATAGCTTTTTTCGATCTATCTCGAATATGGACCAATATGTTTTTTTTTACATGTGTATATCGATTTGTTTGAATGTACGCCTTCCTAACCGAATTTCGATCAAGGCGGCTAATCTCAACGGAAATCGGTTAGGTACACAAGATATAGTATACTGCATGAGTGTGTGCGCGATACGCAGTTGCAATCTCTGTTCCTTCACTCTCATAGTCCAGTGAGACGGTAATCCGACATGTCCGGAGAGAGTTCAGGCGCAGAACCAATGGCTTTACGTGCTTTCCGAGGCACGGAGGTATCACACCGTCAACTTCCTCACTCCGAGTTACGACTGCGTAATATTTAAGATGGAAAAACTCAGTTGCTGTTATTTTTGGCCGACCCGGGATTCGAACCCAAGACTTCAGGGGTTATAAAATAGATCCTACGACCGGCAATTTCGCATATTTACAGCCACGATTATTAGCAATAATATTATTAGTATGTTAGTGTTATTTTCTAAGTTGTCACTTTTGGTGAGGATACGGCCGATTATAATTTTCCGGTGCAGAAAACGCAAGGGAATATAAATCGTACAGCCATTAATTTCTTAGAGCATTTTGTATGAAAATTCGTGTGTTTATTTTATTTAATATAGGTACGTCAATGACAACATACATGCAAAATGTTTCTTTTTTACACTACCGTTCGAATCACTTAAGTTTGATTAAAAAAAAACCTATAAGTGCTAATGTCAATTAATCGTGATCTTTGGAAGCAAATTTGATTTCAAACCATATAATTATTATAATAAAGTTTAAGTTCCAATTTGATAAATTCACAGTAGAAATGATTAGCAATAATCCAATAGATTACATAATCTGCCCAAATACAGCAACACATTACAATTTAATATATAAAAAGTAAATAAGGTCTGATGTGAATTCATCGTGGCAATGATTAGCAAGATTACACAACTTGTCCAAAGCATTCCATCCTACTCAGTCAGAACCTTTTTGTACAGTCAGCCATACAAAACTGCTTTACGATTCAAAATTATACACGCTAAGTTTACTGGTAGGTGAGCCATATGTGAGAGTCCGCCTGGGTAGGTACCACCGCAAAGTCTATTTCTGCCGCCAAGTAGCAGTGTGTAGTCACTGTTATGCTCCAGTTTGAAGGGCATTGTCGCCAGTGTAACTATTGGACGTAATAAGACTTAAAATCTCATTTCTCAGGATGGCGAGTGCAATAGAATACCAAACAATACTTGTAATTCAAGGTGTTGGATGGTGTTTCTACTGTTAATGGGCGGTCGTATCGCTTGCCATCAGGAGAACGGCAAGCTCGTCTCGTAATTCGAAGAAATAAAAATAAAGCGCAATATTATTTCTGTTCCGAAAATAATGTACAAATTTATTTTGTTTAATTTAGCGAAGGAAACATCTGATAAAGCCATAAAACTACATAGATATAAACGATTTCAAATATAAATTTGTATAGCTATTTTAGCCTCAAATGATACCACACGGATAGAGCTAATGTATGAATGAAGCCATTAATATAGAACATTGATTCTCAAAGTGGTCCAGGTGGACTTGACGGGGGCTAATGTTGACATGACCAAAAATATTGGGGTCTACAATTCGTAAGGGCCCACGAAAATATATCTGGTTTGATAGTAAATTACTAAAATGTTGATTTGACTTCACCTATCAATGTAGGCAAATAATATTCATATGGGTCGCAAGAGGCACGGTGACCCGAACATAACTGTCCAGACCCTCCCCCCCCCACGACTTGACGGTAATAATGAACTCTCTGCGAAACCAAAAAATGGTCCACCGAAACCAGCAAAATTTTGAAACTTTTTTCTCATAGAATATGAGAAAAAAGTTTGGGAACTTCTGATGGACCGTTTTCCTAACGAACACATTAGTTTGCCGCGGAGTGTACGTACCATCTTCGGCCATTCACACGCGAGTACGTAACACGAACGAAAGTGAGCGCGTCTTGCTTTCTGCATACCGCAGTCAAATTATAAACATTGCCATTTTATTACCAATCACACTATCGATGGAAAGTGTTTTGTCATGTTATGGTTGTCATTGATTGACAATCCCTTTTATACTTATTGGTTTACGGTGAAAGGCGACATTTTCCAAAAGGGAACCCTATATAACATAGTATAAGGACTAGTATGCATAAATGCGGTCTGCAAATCGTTTTAATGATAATTAGATTTTAATTACGAAAGGGAAGCCGGAAGGAACCGGATTATACTCTTCGCCACAGTTGTATTATAATTGTCGTAACACACGCTAAATTGATGCGAGACATGTTGCGCGACGTTGCAAAGGCGTGTCTTTTTTATTTTAAGGTTAGACTGGCTTTACTCGATGGTTTGTATTCACCTTGTCATGGTTAATATTACACACGTTATTAAGTTGATAGTTGTCAAACGAGCGCTAGTTATTTGTTTTAAAAAGAACTCTATTTATATTGGAAGACTCCAATATCGATATCACGTGAGATGGAACATACAAGGCGAAAAGTAGGTGGCCTAGTTGCATTTCTGCTTACTATAGAGGATAAAGGCATGATGTGTGTGTTTTATAAGTTTACTATTATATGAAGCTAAAGAGTTGATACTTTTTTGTTTGTTAATCGCGATTATCTTAACTACTATGCTGATTTTAAATTTCGTTGATAGGAAAAAAAATTATGCTACTTTTTATATAGAAGCTTCGTCTAGTAAATTGTAAAAATAAAAATATTAGCGCAAATATTTTGAATCATAATTCACAAAATTGTTGGCCTCCTCTTTATCACGCTACTTTTCTATATTTTGTACATTACAATAACGAAAAAAAACACAAACATGACATAAAAAATATAAATGACAAAAAGATTAAGGAAACAGCTCCATTTTTCCATTTCCTAGTTGTAGTACACGTTAGATTGTGTTGTCTGTTTGAGGGGTGAACAATAGATTATGTAGCGTACACGATGTGCAAAACGAATGGCCGCAATTTTTATTGTAATTTAGTATGGAAGTGATGCGTATCAGTAAAATTATGGTTCGTTAACATTTTGTGCAAAATTAGCTTTGCGGTTACAAACTCAGCCCTGTATTATTATATAAATAGTATAACAAGGCACAGGTCACTTTTACTATTGAGATAATTTAGGCATTGGGCATAGTGGCCTAGTCACACATTAAAATAGTATAAATAAGTTAAAGTTCTATGTCAAATCTATATTACAATTTTTTTAAATGTTTTGTGATAATTCGTGGTGAATCAGGCAATTTTTTTCGTTAATGCACTGAAATGTATTATAAGTACATGTAAAATCATGTAAAACTATTTAAATTTTTGAAATTCATAAATAATATTTTTAGTAAAAGAACCACAAATCTAGGAAAAGGGGAATGTAATTTCTTGATGTAATACGAAGAGGAAATTTATCAAAAAAAGTTTATACTTTTCAGTCATGAAAACAGGGTCATTTTAATAAATTCATTATGTAGCTCGGTTATTTACTTCTTCATAATACTGTTGGTCTAAACCACATTGAAACGGAAAGACTGATAACTTCACGCCTGAAAAAACACACAAACACACTCGCGCACACACTTACACACACTCTCTCCCAGACACTCACACACATATTTTATTAATATTTCCCCTTTTTTGTTCTTAAAACCTCTTTAATACCCATCCTCAAAGATAAGATTAATCTACTAACCACAATTGTGAATAATACGTACTCTCTTTATGTCAACAAAGATCAACTTCTGATTACTCATCCAAGTTCTCAAGACACAAGCTCGCCTAGTTTAAGAGTCAACGGCCTTATATATCAAATAAATTGTATTGTAATGTATTGTCGAAAATCACCTCTAGCTCCTACTGTTTTCTCGACAATTTGCAAAACAATAACTATTACATAATGTTCTAGCTCTGTCTTTTTCAAAACCAGTTGTCATTATGACAAGTTCTTGGAACAAATGGTTGCATAACGTCCAAGATGGTGTCACCCAAAGTGTGTCAAATATTTAATGTGTTAATAAAAATGATATTAACACGCCGAAAATTTCTTATTGGAAAGTTTGTTGAATAATTCCTATGGTTTTATATGAGGAAGTGTTTTTGAATATTTGCATATTCACAGAAAAATATGTTACAATCTCCCGCTTTGGAGTCGAAAACTTCATATTACTGAGAAGGTTTTGCCTCCTTGTCTGACGCCACGGTTAAAAGAAAAAATTCAATTGTTTTTTTTTGCAGAACATTCTTCATTTATCTCTTGTTTAAAAGGCCAATAATTATACAGACATAGTAAGCGACCACTTTCTGCCGTTAACCGATAGCTATCCGGCAACGATAAATGATCAAATGTTAATGTAAAAGTATTGAATCTTAGTTCCGTGACTACAGGCTACAGCGTAAAGGAAAATTAATCGAACGCGGAAAAACTTTTCAAAGATCGTTAATTATTTAGGCCCAATACACAAAAATTTCAAGCCGACGCTTCTGGTATTTTAACCATCACGTCCTATTATTATGCCATTGGATATCAGTATTCTATTAGAGCCGGTTTAGGTCTGAATACCTAATATATGGTCATCAGCGTGTTATAATTTAGAAATCTAATTAACGTAAAAGTCATCTCAGTAACGATATACGCAAATATTTCGTACCAATTTGATATGTGATGCGAACTCTAATAAAAATGCGATTTCTTATTCCAATGGTGTGAGCACGCAACCGCTAAAAATTGAACTAAGAGGTTATACAGTATGTTTCTTTATTGATGTAACTAGTATGAGAAAAATAGAAACCAAACGATATAAGGGTAAGGCTCATATTTTTAGCGCTATCGCATACAGGAGATCACAACAGAAGGTGTCACAACTGAAATAAAGTGTTACAACAGAATTTGTAAACCTTTTTACACAGTAACACTGACAGAGCTTATTTTGCATTTTAAATAAGTGAGTGGTATATATGTTTCATTTTTTATGTATGTTTGTATTTAGTATGTATATTTAGTTTTCGCATTATTTTGTGTGTAATAAATTGATAAAATAAATAATAATATTAAATTAAAAACATGATTTTTTGTATATATTTTTTATTATATATGACGTATTATTAAGTTGTTTATTTTCAGATTCAGCTGACTTATTTTTAAATTATGTTTTATAAATGTTGTGGAAAAATAAATACAGTTTGTGTAGTGATCAAAAATTTAATTGTTCTGAAATATTACAATCTACACTTTCCTTTATAATTTCCGTTGTAATACGTCGCACAATTTGTGTCACTCTGTCGCACAACGGATGTAATTTACAACACGAACTAACCTAAAAAAATCATAACATGTAAAGTAATAAATATAGCCTTCAAAAACTGTCATAGTTCAACAAAGAAATGATTGTTTTGTATGATTTAAAACAAAAAATCAGGACAACTATTTAATTAATGATAATTACAAGGAATAAATCTTACCTTTTCTTAACGACAAACAGTCTGCTCCAACACGTTCTTCCAACTAACACGAAAAAAAGATGGTGGAATTGTTCAGGAATGTGTCAAGTACGATAAGCTAGTATTGTCACTTCGAATAAATTAATTCTTTATGGTAGATTATAAACAAGACCAGGAAATATCGCGTTACACATCTGACGTGTTACAAGAGAATAAAATTTGGGACACCTCTTAAGTTGTTAATATAAACAATACGGGGTGATTAATTGTAGTTGTTGTCGTTTTTTTTCGTAGTTAATATCCTATAGAACAAGATATATACGAAAAATAAAAAGTCATAATGATAAAAAATTATATATGTAATGATTTGTGTGGAGTGGGCGTATGCAGACACCAACAAAATGTATGGAATGAAAAAGTCGAACATTTTTTATTTTAATGTGGAAAAATATATACTAGAAATATGTTTATGAAAAAAATTTACATAATAAAAAATTGTACGTACTATATTTCATTTTTATAAAAAGTAGATTTATTATATATTTTTTATTTTTTTTTCGGAGTCTAACTCTTCGGACACAAACATTTTACAAAATGCGCTAAAAATATGAGCCTTACCCATAAAGGTGTATTTTTATATTTCAAATATTTTTTATAAATTTACTTCTCTTATACACAACATTTTAGGGAAGCGATGGAATGATCTAAATGCTACAATCAATGAAGATACTTAGACTAATAAATACATGCCAATTAAAGTAGATCTAGATTTTTTCTGGATAATACACTACGCTAGCGCCATCTATTTAAAGATAAAAACAGAATAAAAAAATCATTATTGCCAGAGAAATTCCCGAGATAAAAAATAGTCTATGTGTTAACCCAGAACATGATTTATCCGTGTGCCAAATTTCATACAAATCCCTTCAGCTATTTCTGCGCTTACTTCTAACAAACATCCAAACATCTCACAAATATTCGCATTATAATATTAGTTATATTTATGTGTCATTATAATGTATGACTCATACTCCATCAAAAAATTCAGAAACGCAATAATTTAGCACAGTCATGTTGTTTTCTTTCTTCTACAGTTTGGAAATATCTTTTACTATTATAAGAACATCCTGTAAATGAAATATTAGTCATATTCGTTGCAACAAATTGTCTATTCGTGTTTAATGTAGATTATCCGGCGTAAATTTAGCATCTTGTTACAGTAATACGTCATTGACCTTTGCGAAGTCTCTATCCGGTAATATTGTTACTGTTTTTGTCAAGTGTATTAATATTAAGTAGGTCACTTCTTTCCTCAGCAGAGCCACACCTACTGGCATGCGAAGCCACAGATCGATGGTTAAACCATAGCTGCGCGAAGTCTTAGGTCCACTGACTCTTTTCTTTGCCGCACCATCAGGCTTTTGAAAAGTTTGCTTGGGTGCGCGTTCCCTCCTTCTTATCACTTTGGGTCCTTCCGCCGCAGCGTGAAGGCAGGCAGGGCTGGTATCCTCGCTATTCCTCATGCTGCCGTTGATGCCGAGAGTATCCTTCGGTGTGCGGGGGCTTCTGATAAACCACCCCCACTGGAGTCGGGCCGTTGGCGGCACCGTGCAGGGGCGGCGGCGGACGAAGACTTAGTCAATTCCCTCAGAGGAAGCCCGCAGCCATCCCTAATGCGCCGAAGAGGATTACTGCGGATTTTTTCTTTGGTTTCTCAGCTGTCTTTCCAAATATTTAATAACTGCCAGCCCTATTTTTATGACCAGGGCAGGCAATCGCACAAGTTGAGCAACATTAAAGCGCATATTATGTGCAACAACAAATAATTTCACACGTGGCTGCCGCGTATACGGTTACGCGACAAATGAATAATTAGCCATGCAATACGACCAATTATCACATTGGTAAAGTAAACACACATCTGCATTTAGCCATGGACCTTTTTAAACTGGTCGACGAGGTAGTAGGTAGTAGTAAGCAGCTCGCCTTTGAAGCTAAAAATTTGAATGGCGAAATCAGTATGCATTCGTCTGATCACGTACGGCTAAAACTATTTTTTATGAGGGCACGATAAAACCCCACTGTACCTAATGGTAAGCGGAATTAGGGTCAAATAGAATGTCGACTGACGAGAGATGATTACGCCTCGGCAGTCGAGATAATTATGCCGGCCTGTTGGAACCGGATATACACAGGCTGATTCCCGAACGCGACACTTACCTACGTGGGTCACTATCACGGGTTTTAACACCTTGTGTACGGTGGTCGCTATCCGGGCGAATATATAAATATCCTACCACCAATAGACTTAACATGTATTATTGAGTGACGAGCGCCGTATAGTAAGTACCATGCTGTATGTATTGATATAAAAATTGGGTAAGTGAGGCACATTACCTTGACACACAGTGATAAGCTGGTGACAAATTGAATCAACTACGTTCGATTACGTAATGATTTACGCGTAAATGCAATTGACGTTGAATAATTTATAGTTTTACCTTTTGTAACGCAATAAATTTGATTCCATTATACATTTGGGGTCGACTGTACGTAGAAATTGCGCTGCTATCCTTACCGGTATGAATGTAAGTGGCGAAGGATCTATATAACCCGATTCCTGCCGCCTTCCCTTCCGTAAGTAAAATCTAATTATCATTAGAACGAGTCTATATTTATGAATATTATTAGTACCTACAAGTTGTATCGGGTTCATTATCGGAAAATTACGTCCTTTGCTACTGATGGGTGTTAATAAAATAACCTAGGACAAGGGAAAACTATTTCGTATTCTAGAAAACTCGCCTTTATCGGTGGTGTGGTTGCTTTGCACACGGTACACCATTCTGAGGTCCGGTTTGAATCCCGGGACGGGCAGTGATATTTCAGCTCATAGTCTGGAATTTATGTCAAATATGGCAATTGCCTCGCCACCATCACGTCACGGGATGGCACTTATAAATTAACAAAGCAAATTATAAACATTTAACAAACTAATTCGAAGTATAGGTAACTAATAGGAAAAAATGTACTGAATAAAAAAAAACCTATAAGCTATGCACTACGATATGTATATTATATGTTAGTATATCGAAATGTAATCTTCAAATTAATAAATAGTTTTTGTAATGAAGGACTAAATATATTACGTACTTTTAAATAAATATGGACTGATTTGAAACTAGTATTATAAAGTTATCAAAAACATTCTGAGAGTGAGATGTAAGGGTCAAATATATAGGCGATATATTTGTATATTATTTAGCACAAGAATCAGCGAATACTCAATCATGCAGCAGGCTATTTAGAGTACATAGACCCCTTAAGAAAGGAAAGAAAGTATTCTAGGAAACCGCTTGAAGCGTTCGCGTAATGGCAATGTTTTCTTTATAATTATTACATTTTATTCACTTTTCCTCACTTCTAAATATTCTTTTTAATAAATGGATATTTAAATTTTAAGGCATGGAAGGAAAAAGGGGAGATGAAGCAATATACTATTTTAATACAATAATTGCATTGAAAATTATTTGTATATTATACTGTAAGAATGACGCCATGCAGTAGTCAATATTAATTTTCAATTTAGTTCTTAGTAACTTGCATCGCTTTTTTATTATATTTATTATATTATACAATTAACACTTAAATGTAGAAACAATTTAATTATCCATTTATTTTGCATATAACATATTTACCATCCTAAAAGAATATATGTTTCATAAACTTGCCAAATATGCAAACGGATCTACAAAAATTAAACGCAGCTTTATAAGTGTTTCTGCATTTACTTCTAACAATTATCTAAATATTTTCACTAACTTTCCCATTTGTTATATTCGCTCAAATATACCATATTATACACAAACTTGGGTTGTTTAAATTGACGAACCAAACAATAATCCTTGTTCCTACGGTCATCACATCCGGTAGAACCGTAAAATTTTGTTTAAAATTGCAAAATTTGGCAATTACCGAACGATACGATACTAGACATCTAATGATTCATAATCATGTTTGTGATGGTTGGAGTTCAATGCAAAATAGTGATTTTAGTGATTCATATTTACTCCTATAGTTATTTCAGTGGTTTTTTTTTATACTCGCACGGCCAACAATATCCAACAGACTATCGACTGACGAGAAATAATTACTTCTCAGCAGTCGACACAATTATGCCGGCCTGTTGGAATCGGATATACACAGACCGATCCCAAAACGCGACACACTTACGCGGGCCACTATTGCGAGTTTTAACAACTTGTGTACGATGGTCGCTATCCGGGCGGATATAAAATATATCCTACCACCAGCAGATTTTTATACGAGGTGCTTCCTGGGTATGTACCACCGTAATGTCTATTACCACCAAGCGGCAGTGTATGTAGTCTTGTGTTCTGGTTTCAAAGACGTTGTAGTAGACCTTTAGCTAAGCAAGCAGGTATCATCATTCTTCAAGAACAAGCAAGGAGCTTACCATCATGCGAGCAAATCGCTAGTTTCGTTAGTAAACTTACACTAACTGGACTTTGAATTTAGGACCTTGGAGTAGACGTGTACAAATAACTCAACGTAGGACACTCAAATGCTGATGTAAAATCTGCAATTGGTTGGGTTTATTTCTATAATTAACAACCAATGCAAACTAACAGACTGGTCTAACGTTATTTATCTTAGTAACAAGATGCTTTCTTTCAAGTTCCTGTAAAGCTGAATTCCGGATTTCCTTTGCGTCATGTTAGCTTTCTATTCCTTTATAAATAAAGTTATGAAATACTGTCGATGACTTCATAGATTTGACAGGATCAAACAAAAATATTTCATTGTTAATATCAGAAAGAAATAAACTTATTTTCCAAAAAGTTACACAAATTATACCAATTAGCAACGATGTTTACACTAGGCTATGCCTGTATCGTGGACATCAAAAGGAATTGTATGTGATCCAATAAGAAAACAACTAGTTTCACTAAAAATATAATGCATAATTACACGCTTACCCAACAGTTGGCGTTGTAACCACTGTTCCATATCTCATACAGGAGGTGGGGAAGATCATCGCTCCCCATGGCATAAATGAACATTAAAGTTAAGCTTCGTTCCATAAACATTAACAATTTCCATACAAACATCTTCAAAGACTTTTGTATTAGAAAGATTACTGCACACATACATTACCAAACATAAATAAAAACTACACAACACTTCACGGCTCATAAGCCGAAATTCTAAACAATTCATAAAAAAACCGTTGCGAAACGGTTACGCAAAGGTTTCCAAACTCATTCATTGGTTAAAAAAATGTTTATTAACGGAAGCCGGCATATAACGCACCAGCGGACATACAGATTGCTACGTGTCATATTTTTATGAGTGAATTGAGGAGTGGAACTGTTTCCTAATACTTATTGCGGTACTAACCTAAGAACCAGTATTTGAATGTCACGCGAAAATGACTTCAATGCATCTGACGTTACGTGCGATGAAGTTTGATCTGTGATGGACCCTGGAACAGTCATGTTAGTCAAGTAGTTGACGGCGTATATAGCCATGGAACGGGATGGCCAGCATATATTAAACCGGCACTCGAGCTCCGGTAGTTTTTTTTGTAAGGGACTCTGTAGTCTACGGGAAACTAGGAAACCTGCGAATGAGAGACTGGAATAATTTGGGGAGAAAGTGTGGGGAAGGATGGGAACCTTCTTTAGGATGGGCGGAGTGGAGAAAGAGGGGACATGTTCCTTATAGGGCTTAATGTTAATTTGCATTCATGAGGCAAACGCACTTTACTGTATTTCTAGGGCCGCGATAAAGTCCCCCCGTGCAAGAGCGTGCATTCGTTGTGGAGACCGAAGGCACAAGAATTAGCACGTTACGCTCTACGTTGACGTTACGCCGGTGGCTGATCAAAAACTAATTTAAATCTCTCATGCAAGTCTGTTGCACCGACCCCATATTTGATAGAAAAAAGCGTCACTAGAAGTGATATTCGCTACACTAAACAAAAAGCAATACTAAGAACATTTGCATAACGTATTCCAGTCTAGGGCATGGGCTTTACCTGAAATCGTGTGATGCGTCTTTAGGAATTCATGTAATTAGTATTTTACTCTGCACTTTGTTCGGTACGGAATTTTATATATGACGTCGTGCTTAGTAATGTAATGACCATTATGACAAACAATTATTACGTAATGAAATATATAGGGTAATAATTTTGGGGCTGGCAGTTTTATAAATTCAGGCAATCTCTGAAATTATATATTTTAAAAATCATATGATAAATTATAATAATAGTGACTATAACCTATTTGGGTGTGAAACGGACTGCCGAGACGAATGTCCGCAGGTTCAAATTCCAAGGGCACTCACCTCTGACTTTTTTAAAATTAGTTGTCTATTCTTTGTGACATATAGCTTGCTTTAACGATGAAGGAAAACATCGTGAGGAGGAATCTTACATACTTGAGAGTACTCTATAGGTATTTTGAGGGTGTGTGAAGTCTACCAATACGCACTAGGCCAGCGTGGTGGACTAAGGCCCAAACTCTCAGTGGTAGATGAGGATTGAGGCCCATGTCCACCAAAGGGACAGTATATAATATAGGGCTGATATTATTAATGTCAGTTAGCAGGGAAAATTAATCGGAACTTACGTAATACAATTTACAAACAAATCTTAAATGAAATTTCGTGCCACATTAATGTGATGTATAATTACTACTTGATTAGATTACTGTTTTTTCTTAATGATTTAAACAGAAGTGCATAAGTTAGGCTTTGATAGCATCTATCAAATCACTAAGGTTATAATTAATGACAGTTTACGACTTGACTACTTGCAACTCGCTGGCTCAGTATTACAAGACTCTGTTTTCACCAACAGTATAAATACCATATATAAAATAATTCATATTTTTTTACAACATGATTTAAAAATAATTATTTCTATGTTAATTAAACTTATATTCCGAAAATAAGATAAAATAAATATTTTAGTAAATTAGAAAAATCATAATTCATTGTTCCACTTTTAGGCTCTATGTTAATTATTACTATGTTCCAAAAATAGGATAAAAAATTTCATGTTAGTAAATTAGATAATTATTCATGGTTCCACTTTTATTTATCTTTCGGGATTATTGGAAATTTTACCTAAAAAGATTATGATATATTAGGTCCTTACACATGAAATTGGGAGGAATACAAAGTCGACTTTCTTAGTAAAATATAATTAATTAATCAAAACATGCACCATAACGCATTAATGAATATTATTTATTAATGAATAATACATAATAACGATTAAATATGGGAGACGTAGAATGGAAATACCATGGATTTTATAGTGTTTATGTGAACGTAATGGTTACATCATTCCTTTCATAACAACGGCTAATTAGTACTCAGACACCATATGTATAACCTGGAAATAAAATGAGGATAATTTGTTCATAAACAACAATGGGGAATTATATAAAATATATAAACCCAATTGTAGAATAATTCCCGTAGAAACTAGTCATTGTTTATCAAAACATAGCTCATATATCGGTAATTCATAGGAACGTATGAAATATACCCCTATCCCATTGGACTAGGCACAGACAGATATTATCGCAAATAAAATTGACTAAATTTCATGACAATATACTCCATAAAAATATTATAATTGAATATACAAAAAAACATCATCATCATCATCATTAGCCCGTTGCAGTCCACTGCTGGACATAGGCCTCTCCCAAGGTACGCCGCAGAGCCCGGTCTACTGCTTTATGCATCCAGTCGCTGCCGGCCCTCTTGTGTAAGTGATCTCGCCGTCTGGCAAATGTAGCGTGGGACAAGACGCAGTCTCCACTCCAGAACACGCTTACTACAGCGGTTATCTGTTCTACGACATGTCTGGCCAGCCCATTGCCATTTCAACCTAATACCTTCCAGAACTATGTCGACCTTGGTTCATTGAAGGGTCACTTCGTTCCGAATTTGTCCTTCAGAGATACTCCAAGCACAGCTCTTTTCTTAGCACGTTGAGAGACTTTAAGCTTGTGGATTAGCCCCACAGTCAGTGTCCACGTCTCGGCTCCATATGTCATTACGGAGAGGACGCACTGGTTGAACAAAAAATACATAACACTTCAGAAATTACGCAGCCAACCGGACGTAAACCCGGACCTGTGTATCTGCATTCTGCATGTATAATTACTTACATGTAAGCATCCTTCTCTTTCCGTTCTTTTTTCATAATGGCATGGCAAAGAGATCCCACGGCACCGGACGATAAGAAGAGGGGTTTCAAATAGTGTTAACTGACGAGAGATGATCATTCCTTTTACCTCGCTAGTTAACACAATTATGCTTTTTCGAAACAACATACATATAGCTGAACGTGACACTTACGTGGGCGCCCCTATAGGGGTTTTACAGCTTGGGTACGGTGTTCGATAGCTGGGCGAATACTAATATATCAGGATAGTTTATTTTTGTGCCATAAAATTAGCATAAGACAACGAGGCAATTACTTGCAAATGCGTCTGGAACGGTATTTTTATGAGCAGCAATCAACGTTAAATCTAAGAGGCCACGAAATAGACGGACAGCTTATGAACAATTTTGTTAATAAAATTATAGAATAATGATTTATGTTTACGCGAATCTTAGACATTGATATAAAACTATTTTACGGATTTTTTGCTTTGAATGAAGAGACGAGATTGCCGTTCGTCGGATGGTAAACAATACGACCGCCCATAAACAGTAGAAACACCATCCAACCTTGAATTACAAAGTATTATTTGGTATTCCACTGCGCTCGCCATCCTCAGACGTGAGATGTTAAGTCACATTATATTCAGTAGTTACACCGACAACAATGTCCGTCAAACCGGAACACACCAGTGACAACACATTGTTGCTTAGCGGCAGAAATAGACATTGCGGTGGTACCTATCTAAGCGGACTCACACATATGAGAGACCAGTCAATCAAGTTATATCGCGGTTTTTATATTATTATTTTCTCCGGACGTTTCGTTATCATTGTAATTAAATACGATTGTTTCATCATTGACTACTTTATTAACACGCTTATACAAAAATGATTACATGTAAGGAAATAATAACAAAATATACAATCCTAACTAAATATTACATTCATTAAGTATATAATATGATTCAATCCACATTTCATAACGCATAAGTAACATTATATCTTTATATTAGTCATGTTAATTAAAATCTGAGCATTAAGCATTATATTATTATGATATTTAAAGCTACGTTACGGCAGAGTATAATAATTATAAATATTGTGCAATTTTATCGAAAAAGTTATTTTGGTAATTCGTTTTACCCAAAACAAATATAAAGTAAAAAGTAAAGTTTTATTCAAAAAGTTTTGATTCATCCGTAAGATGAATAAAATATTTATTATTTTATAGCATTTGCTAAGTAATAATCTTTGTTAAAAACTTGTGTGTAGAGAATTATTTTAAAATTATAACTATTAAAAATATTACTAAGTATAACTATACAAAAAATCTTAAAACCAAACTTAATACATATTTAAAAATCCAGTAAACTAATATCCACGGAATTACATACATACATCACGCTTTTATCGCCGAAGGGGTACGCTAAGTATAACCAGGGTACCCATTCTCCTCACGTGTACCAATAATGATAAATTAGCCTATCGAATGGGATCTACAAAATTAATTTATGTTAACATACAAACTGCTCATTTCATGGCCCTTGTAAGCGGAAGCAAGGCGTTGCGACAGCGTCGGTAAAAACTTTCGCTTTTCACTGCCAAGGCTCGGTCAACTCACCAGGCATCCATTGGACATTATTCAATAACCTTTTATTCACCGAATTATTTAACCGTGTTGTGTAATATGTGACTGGGTACATTAAGGGTTTATCGTAAATGAAAGTGTGTTTTATGTAGTTTGTATTTAAATGAGTTTATTATGCTATAAAATTGTAGAGGAAATTTTTACAAGCAATGTTTTAATGGTTGAGTGAGACATCACGTGCCGCGGAGTATTTAAAGACGTTAGGTACTAATTTTTGCCACAATTTAATCAAGAGTTTTTGTTTTCAAAATATCTTGTGAGTCCAAAATTTAATACGGCAGTTATATAGTATGTGCAAGTATGAGTTATTTGTCACCTTAAATGGTGACGTTTCGTATGATCGCGGTATAACTAGATTACAATGATCATCTATTTTCTACCAAATATTGGCTAAACATACGTATTAATGGCGTGAGTGGTACTCTACTTTCAACCAACATCCTGCTAACCAAAATATTACACGTAATATAAAAAAACAGTATTTATCCTTATCAATGATCCATCTCTTAACGTGAGAAATAAAATATAAAACAGTGATTAGATCACTGGCTAATCTCTACCAATATATGAAGAGTTTATTTGAATGCGCTAATCGCAGGAACTACTCAACCGATTTTGAAATCTTTGTCACTAATAAGAAGCTATATTACTCGAGTAGTATAAGCTAAGTTTTTATGCCTGGAAATTATAAAGCATGAGTTTTATCCTGGAAAACTTTTTACCCAGGCCGAGCTGCGAGAATGCTGCTGATGAATATCACAATTATCAACGGGATATGCAACATAAAAGCTTGATATATGCATGCAATTATGTATGAAATATGCATGAAAAACTGGGCAAAATATGCAACACTAAACGATAAGTTTTAGGAACAAAAATAAAAGCAAGCTAAGTTTTTTTTTCAAAATCGACATACTAAGCTGCTGCTATTAGCGATGAGAATAATTTAAATATGAAATTGCATATGTTAATATGGAAATATATATATAATATGCGAATGCATATAATCCGGCCTTTAGTTATCACACATAAGGCTATATACAGTGCTTTTAGTATATCTTGACTATTACGGAAAAACTTGATCGAGTTCACGTGTCGCGAGTTGGCAATGAATCGATTTTCCCAACGATCGATGGGATTCATTGTTCCAATGCAGTTGTCACACTTTCTATTCGTTAAAGTAACATTTATCTTCTCATTGTTCTTTTGAGGTCATAGGACAATACGTATTTCTTAATCAGTCATAACGATACGTAATACACGAACTCTGGTAAAGGTATTCATTAGAATTATGATATATAGTAAAAAAGTTTAGTATACAATCATTGATTATACATTATGATAATTAATTAATTAGACTGTAATAAATATTTCAAATGAGTAATTTCAGACAGTAAATTTTGCCTGTCAAAACCTTCAAATATTTTTTTTAATTATAATGTGATTATTCGGGCACGACAGTGAGCCCACTGCATCTGATAGTAAGTGGAGTGGGTTTGATAGAATGTCGACTGACGAGAGATGATTACCCCTCGACAGTCGACACATTTATGCCGGCCTGTTGGAACCGGATATACACAGGATGATTATTGAATGCGACACACTTACATGGGTTGCTATAGCGGGTTTAACACCTTTTGTACGGTGGTCGCTAACCGAACGGATATAAAGTATATCCTACCACCCGAAGAACTTTATTATAATTTTATTAGCTTTGCTCGCGGCTTCACTCGCGTGAAGGAGTTTTCCGGGAAAGTATCGCTATATATTTTCCCAGAATAGAAAGTAGCCTATAACCTACCCAGGGTCTCAATGCCATACCAAATCCATACCAAATTTCATAAAAATCCGTTCAGTAAATTTTGATAAAATCGATAACATATAGACAGACAGAAAAGGGACTTCGTTTTATAATATGTATTGATAGATTATAGATTCGTATTCGTAAACAAGAGAAATAACTGAAAATGACATCCAAGTCCGTAAGACACCATTGAATTTTATAATTATTGACATAATTAATGCTATTGTCGCGGTTACTCGGAAAACGGTACCAAGGTGCACTTATTGTACAATAGTGTTAGTACATAATCACATTAATTAAATGGTGTACTTGGACTCTATCTGGTTTTAGATTCAATTCCCGATATTATATTACAAATGTGTTTTTCCGTTGGATTTAATATGAGTTGTTCGGGATTGGAATATACCTAAAATGGCGATGAATACTCCTTAATATATCATACCACCAGCATTGTGTAAAGTTCTCGGGAAGAGCTTACTATAGAAATGATCCTGTGAAGTTAAGGTCTATATATCTCAAGTTCCTTTCTCTTCTTCAGGTGTGGATCTGCGTGGCTTGCATGGCGGCGTGTATGGGCGCGCCAGCACCAAGCTCCGAACCCTTGTACCTGGACATCATTGACATGGCAGCCATCAGTCGGATGTCGCCGCAACAGCTAGAAGCATTGGCAGAGGGACTTGCAGCTGAGGAGATCATGAGGTATATTTATAAAGCAATTTTAGTAGCATATAAAATCTTTAAAGTTGACTACAATAATTAACCTATTATAATAATAATATCAGCTCTATATTGTATACTGTCCCACTGCTAGGCATGAGCCTTCTCTATCAGTGAGAGGGATTAGGCCTTGTTCAACCACCCTGATCTAGTGCGGATTGACAAGCTTTCCTCACGATATTTTCCTTTACCGGTAAAGCAAGCGACAATTCACAAAGAATACACACATAACTTTTTAGAAAAGTCAGAAGTGCGTACCCTTGTGTTTTGAACCTCCGGACATTCGTCTCGGCAGTCTGTTCCACTCGTAACTAGAGTATCGTGGATGAACCTTTTAGTATTACAGAAAAAAATATTATGTCTTACTAACAACTATGTGGAAATCAAAGAAACAGTATGATATAATGAAAACAATATACAGAATTCAACACATAAAAGAAAGTTGTGAAAGGTGGCGATGTCGAAGGTTGTGTTCAAAATTATAGATCTTTATCGACCTATAAATAAATCAAAATAGCAGCATTTTATTAATGAACCCTGATCAATCGATTTTTCTTGCTGCTGTTTTTAAAGACAAAAACAATTTATTTCCTTCTCCCAGAGACTTTAAAAGGAATATATTTACACTGAATATATATATACATAATTCAAACACTAGATCTTCACAATCTCGTTTGTTTTAGAACCAAGCGGTCATCAGCCCAAGCGCTGACGTCAGTGGTGTCAAAAGCATCTTCAGGGCTGCAGAGTAAAGTTGGACTGTTGGGTCAAGCCTCAGCGTTCATCGCGTCAGCATCAAGCAAGACTGGTGGTGGCGGTGAACACACTGGATACTCTTATGAACCAGTAATTATTTACCATAAATTATTGTGAAGTTACCTGTAAAACGTGGTCTCCACTCGAGAACTATTTTGCCCCATTGCTTTTGCATGATGACGATGACTCAATCGTTAATTCTCGTCATCTGAAAATATCGTCATGATTTCATTTATTTCGTAGTTATCTTAGAAAGTTACTTTAACGGACAGTGTACATTATACAATATGTACTCAATAATATGGTTGTGAATTGTTCAGATATTTATGATTCATCATCGTCATCAGCCACAGGATGCCATTTGCTGAACACGGGCCCAAAGATTCCCAGATCGACCTCTTGCAAGCAGTCCGCAACCAGTTACCTCCTTTATGATTCATTGAGATTTTATTCCTTATCTGAATACGGATTTTCATAATTAATCTTCTCTATAATTATATTTACAAGCTTAATAATTTTGCAGCAAGGCGAAAAGTACGACTACTGGGGTTTGAAAAGTCCATCCTTTACACGCTGTTCCAAGCTGTTAAAGCCATAACTGGAGGGGTGACGATCCTCAAAGGACAGCTGATCAAAGGCGGTGGGGCTCTCGCGAGCACCTTGGGTAAAGTGATTGCTGTTAAGGGAGATGCTGTCAGGGCAATCTGGGTAAGTAGAAGATTGTCAGCTCAGCCGCCCTTAGTGAGAAGAAGCCTGTGGGTTAGTATTTCTTGAGCTTTATAGTAGTCTTTAATTTATAAATAGGTCTTTGTTAATGCAATCAATATAATTACATTATTGGGTATTTGTCCACTGATAGAATGTGATGTTTCTGGCATGTGATGTTTAGTCATGTTTTTTTTTTATAATTGGCGTTGTAGATAGTGCTTGGTCTTTTTTAAAAAAATATCCTGTTTCTGCAATAGTTAGATTTAGTTTTTTTACTAATTAAAGAAAGGAGAGATAATTCAGCCTTGTTTATTCATAACTATTTTATTTATTATCCGTCAACAACTAAGAGGTTGCCGGCAGCCTTTGGAGAGTAACCGTGTTGGCGAAGAAATAAAGTCCATTATTGTTTTTTTGACAGCAGATACATACATGAGTTCCAAAAAATCTTCAGTTTAAAAATCCATTAATGATTACTCTATTTCAAAAGTTCAAATATAAGTCACAGTAATTAAGCAAACTTAAACGTTAAAAGAGGCTCATTAAGTCATGTTTTGTTTTGCATAACTTTATCTTTCAAGTATCGCGACAATCTCATATCCGGCGTGTTACGAGACTTTATTAATGCTCGTATAACCGTGTGTTAATGCAAGTCGAATAGGAAATTACGTAATGCTTTTTTTGTCTTTCAAATTTGTTTACATAATATTGATGGGTTAGTGTAAGAATACTATCGATGCGGAAGATTGAGTTTACTTATAAAAAAAAATCTGGATTCTATCGCGTTTTTTATGTTATAATTTTCTGCCGCCGACGTTTCGAGGGCTGCAGACTTCATGGTCACGGGGGCTTTTATTATAATGTCTATTGTCTAACATTACGTAAACATAAGAAATAATTATTAAATATTTTGTTTATGTCCGATTTCTTAAATTTATAGGTTAAGTTTATTATTTATCGTATTATTGTTGAGACTATATTAAGTTTTATAAAGTATAGTATTCCACAAGCAATTATCGTAAAAATGGACTTGGTAAAAATAGGGATAATTTGAAGAACGAAACCTTTCTCACATATTTTAAAATAGACTAGGAAAGAAAAATTACTAAACAGATTTTCATAGAGATCTCACCAATGGACAGAGAGCTTCACAAGGAAGGTCTACGTGTATAATTCATTAATGTTTTACATAACGGATAAAATTACATATAAAATTATGTTCTACAAAGTCAAGTCAAGTTGCTAGTTTATTTTATATAAATAAAATAGAATCGACTCTTTTATCTTCATGTTTCTCATTTAATATATTTCACAGTCATGACTATAAATAAAAATATCACTTAAATAGACTAACTTCCTCCCTTATCAGTTTAGAAATAATTATGACACATTCGGTATTTCGCAATGACGGAACAAATCCACGTGCCCCGATAGCAAGCGGGTTTTCCTAGATCCGTCCCAGTTTCACAAGCTTACGTCATTTGAATGTAGAATACCACCGTGTTCGAAATTCGAACATTTTTATTTTTATGAAAATTTGAATAGCCAAATATTCCATTTAATTGTTTAGTGGTTTGCAATTTTGAAATTTTCAATATATTTTTTATAATTGCATTTTTGGCAAATTTCATTTTAATGATAATAAACGATTAAATGAAAGTTAGCTAATATATACTTGATAGACATCTATGCGTAAAATGAAAATATTTTTAACACTGTTTTCAATGAAAAGATTTGATTATAATAAAATTGTATCCAATGATTTGTGCTAAAAATATCAAAAAATATAGAACATAATATAAATATGATAGCAGCCACTTCG